>NW_016809657.1:239350-384252 GCF_001698545.2 Rhinopithecus bieti
AGTCTCGCTCTGTCACCCAGGCTGGAGTGCTGTGGCCGGATCTCAGCTCACTGCAAGCTCCGCCTCCCGGGTTCACGCCATTCTCCTGTCTCAGCCTCCCGGGTAGCTGGGACTACAGGCGCCGCCACGTCGCCCGGCTAGTTTTTTGTAGTTTTTACTAGAGACGGGGTTTCACCGTGTTAGCCAGGATGGTCTCGATCTCCTGACCTCGTGATCCGCCAGTCTCGGCCTCCCAAAGTGCTGGGATTACAGGCTTGAGCCACCGCGCCCGGCCTACCAGCTAATTTTTTTTTGTATTTTTAGTAGAGACAGGGTTTCACCATGTTGGCCAGTCTGGTCTTGAACTCCTGACCTCAGGTGATCCACCCACCTCAGCCTCCCCAAGTGCTGGGATTACAAGCGTGAGCCACCGTGCCTGGCCAATATTTACCCATTTATGACTGGCTTATTTCCCTTACCATAATAATACCTTCAAGTCCCATTCATGTTACAGCATGTCTGAATTTTCTTCCTTTTTAAGACTAAATAATATTCCACTATACGTATATATGACATTTTATGTATCCATTCATTCACTGAATGGATACATACATATATGATGGTTGATGGACACTCGGGCTGCTTCAAGTCAATGGGATGATGCTGCTACAAACATCTCTCTAAGACCCTGCTTTAAATTCTTTTGAATATATACCCAGAGGAGGAATTGCTAGATTTTATGGTAATTCTGTTTTTTAATGTTTTGAGAAACTACCATACTGGTTTGCATAGCAGCTATACCACTTTCCATCCCCATCAGTAGTGCAGAGTATTTTAATGTCTCTACACCCTTGTAAACACTTGTTATTTTCTGGTGTTAAAAATATATGTAGTAGACATCGTAGAGTGCTACATGGAACATCTTTGCCCCACAGAGGATGGTCTGCTTACTTATTATGAGCTCCATTCAGATGTGTTTTTAATATTAGGGATAACATTAGGAAAAACAAGATTCTAAAGCTAATTACTATAGCTATAGGATATAGAGTGATATCTCATTGTAATTTTTATTTGCATTTCCTTAATTAATAATATTGAGCATTTTTGTTGATGTTTTTTCCTTCCCCCCTCCTCCTTTCATGGAGGTAAGGTTTTGCTATGTTGCCTAGGCTTGTCTTGAATTCCTGGGCTCAGTTCTTCCACCCCAGCTTCCCAAAGTGCTGGGATTACAGGCATGAGTCACCACACCCGGCCTGATGTTGAGCATCTTTTCAGGTACTTATTGGCCATTTGTATGTCTTTAGGAAATCTGTTTAAGTCGTTTACCCATTTTTTACTTGGGATTTTTGTTTTTTCATTGTTGGGTTTCATAAGTTTTCTTTTTTTTTTCTTTTCTTTTTTTTTTTTTTTTTTGAGACAGAGTCTTACTCTGTCACTCAGACAGAAGTGCAGTGGTGCCAGCTCGGCTTACTGCAGCCTCCACCTCCTGAGTTCAAGCAATTCTCCTGCCTCAGCCTCCCAAGTTGCTGGGACTACAGGCGCACACCACCACGTCCAGCTAATTTTTGTGTTTTTTTTAGTAGAAATAAGGTTTCACTATGTTGGCCATGCTGGTCTTGAACTCCTGACCTCAAGTGATCTGCCCACCTTGGCCTCCCAAAGTGCTGGGATTACAGGCATGAGCCACTGCACCTGGCTGAGTTTTATAAATTTTCTATATATTCTGAGTATTAATCCATTATTAGGTATGTGATTTACACATATTTTCTCCCATTCTATGAGTTGCCTTTTTAATCTGTTGATAGTGTTCTTTGATGTGCAAAAGTTTCTAATTTTCATGGAGTCCAGTTTATTTTTATTGTTGTCTGTCTTTTTGATGTCATATCCAATAAATCACTGCCAAATCCAGTGCCATAAAGCTTTCCCTCTATGTTTTCTTCTAAGAGCTTTATAGTTTTAGTTCTTACAATTAGACCTTTAATCCATTTTGAGTTAATTTTATATTTGGTAAAAGACAAAAATGTCATCCTTTTTAATGTAGATATCCAGTTTTCTAATACCATTTGTTGAAAAGACTATCCTTTCCTCATTGACTGGTCTTGGCAACCTTGTCAAAAATCCTTTGACCATATATGCAAGGGTTTATTTCTGGGCTTTTTCTCTATTCCACTGGTTGGTGTTCTGTCTTTATGTCAGTGACACACTGTTTTGATTACTGCAGCTTTTTAGTAAGTTTAGACATCAGGAAATATGAGTCTTCTAACTTTGTTCTGCTTTTCAAGATTGTAGTGGCTATTTGGGGTCCCTTGAGATTCTATATGAATTTTACAATTTTTTTTCTATTTTTGAAAAAAAGCATCATTGGGATTTTGATAGGGATTGCATTAAATCATTAAATTGCTTTGGATAGTATTGACATCTTAGCAACATTAAGGCTTCCAATCTATGAACAAAAGATGTCTTTCCACTTAGATTTTCTTTTTGAATCAAATAGCTTAATTGTATTACCATTATTTTTAAAGTCAGCTATGATGTTGACAAATATTTGGGTTAGTCTGTAGCAAGTCTCTAATTTCCAAGATACAAAAGACAATAAAAATGGATTCAAATTCAGCCTAGAAATGAGATTCTAAAGCTAATTACTAGGCTGAGTGTGGTGGCTCACACTTGTAATCCAAACACTTTGGAAGGCTGAGGTCAGCAGATCACCTGAGGTCAGGAGTTCGAGACCAGCCTGGCCAACATGGTGAAACCCTGTCTCTACTAAAAATACAAAATTAGCCAGGCATGGTGGTGGGCGCCTGTAATCCCAGCTACTCGGGAAGCTGAGGCAGGAGAATCACTTGAACGCAGGAGGTGGAGGTTGCAGTGAGTTGAGACTGCGCCATTGCACTCCAGCCTGTGTGACAGAGCGAGATTCCATCTCAATAAATAAATAAAATAAATAAATAAATAAAATTAACTACTAGCAGTGTAGCTTCGTTTCGGTATTTCAAATACATGTATAATTCTTAAGATGCTACAACAACTCATATAATAAAGGTATTGCTCACTGACAACCAACTAACAGATCTTCACTGACCATACATGATTGTATGATGCCTTGGAGCCTTCATGTGAGTCCCCTGAGGGTTCACTGGTGCTGGGGGACAATCACAGATGGCATCACCATGGCACTGGTCTTTTCTAACAGGAGGACTGGTATAGGAGCAGGTGCTGAAAATGCCCACTGAGCAGGACAGAAAGCTGATTTATCAATAGCACAATAAACGGTCTTTTTTTTTTGCAGAAAACAAGATTGTCACTGTATATTTTTCTGATTGCTACATGGAACACCTTTGCCCCACAGAATATGGTCTACTTACTTATGAACTCCATTCAGATGTGTTTTTAATATTAGGAATGAATGTTGGAATGCTTTTATTTTCATAAGAAACGTGATATGGTTTGGCTGT
The DNA here is from genome assembly GCF_001698545.2 of Rhinopithecus bieti. Taxonomy (NCBI): domain Eukaryota; kingdom Metazoa; phylum Chordata; class Mammalia; order Primates; family Cercopithecidae; genus Rhinopithecus; species Rhinopithecus bieti. Next base: position 242,785 of record NW_016809657.1, read on the forward strand.
GTTCCCACCCAAATCTCATCTTGAATTGTAACTCCCACAATTCCCACGTGTTGTGGGAGGAACCCGGTGGGAGGTGATTGAATTATGGCAGCAGGTCTTTCCTGCACTGTTCTTGCAATAATGAATGAGTCTCATGAGATGTGATAGTAAAACAAAACAAAACAAAAAACAAAAAAAACCAGGAGGCTGGGCGTGGTGGCTCATGCCTGTAATCGCAGCACTTTGGGAGGCCAAGTGGGCGGATCACCTGAGGTCGAGAGTCTGAGACCAACCTTACCAACATGGAGAAACCCCATCTCTACTAAAAATACAAAATTAGCTGGGCATGGTGATGCATGCCTGTAATCCCAGCTACTTGGGAGGCTGAGGCAGGAGAATCACTTGAACCTGGGAGGTGGAGGTTGTGGTGAGCCGAGATCACACCATTGCACTCCAGCCTGGGCAACAAGAGCAAAACTCCGTCTTAAAAAAATAGTAATAATAAAAATAAATAAATTAATTAAATAAGAGTTTCCCTGCACAAGCGCTCTCATTTTTTGCCTGTCACCATCCACATAAGACGTGACTTTGCTCCTCCTTGCCTTCCACCATGATTGTGAGGCTTCCCCAGCTTTGTGAACTGTAAGCCCAATGAAACCTCTTTCTATTGTAAATTGCTCAGTCTCGGGTGTATCTTTATCAGCGGCATGAGAACGGACTAATACAGTTGGTAATTCCTCTCTTTTTTCCACTTTGTTAAGTTTTGGTATTACACTTGCACTAGCTTTGTAAATTGTATTGAGAAACTTCCTGTGCTTTTCTCTAATGTGAAATTATATTTTGTAGCAAGGGAAATATCTTTACCTATTTCATTTGTATAGCAGGTGTGAATTGTACACAGGCTTAGAGATATAAACATGTGCCTTCATTTCTCTGTAACAGATACTTAGTTCAGGATAGCCCACTTCTGCTGATGAGAGAAAACTTACTTTTATAAATCTTAGCTGCTTTTGATGTGTATCAATTCAGAGTATAAACTTTAAGTCAGTTGTCTCCCTTTCCCCTCTTCTTTCCCATGGTGATCTTAATTCCAGTAGGCTTCCTCATCTTTCTAGCATGGGGTGGGTTATCTGGTCCTGGCGTCATGTCCTTTGGCTCCTGTTGCCAAATGCTGGTGCTGAAGCAGAGGTGCCCAGCCCTGCTATAGTCTCTAGTGGGCAATGGGCCCAGGAACACTGCATATCTTTGTCCTGATGACAGGACCTTTTGAATTTGTCTGCCTCTCTACTCACCACTTCTGTGGCCACTAGTGCTTGGCTGTTTTCCCTCACCTGCCCAGGGGTGCATGGGAGCAAACGAGGCTTCCATCCACCCAGGTGGTCCACTCGACCATTTTGCTTTTACCACCCTTGTTCTGTGTCCTCTGAGGCTTGCTGGGCTACGGAAACCAGCCTATGGCTCTGCTCTGGGATGCACTAAAACGATCTGGGTTTTTCTCATCCTGCTCTTCAGTATCCACCAGGAGGAAGTCAGGGTGCTGAGCACTCTCAGAGTCTCTCTGTCTGATGTCTCTCTATGTCACCAAAACTGTCCTTTTATTATATGATCATGCACTCTATGTTCTCAGCGGCTTCATCTGAGAGGCTTAATTCAGCCTTTAATTGTAAAGTCAAGTTTTTTAGAATGCAAAATAAAATAAAATAACTTCTTTCTCAGATATCTGACTCTTGAAAATCAAGTGTTTTTGGCATTCAGGCTTTCTCTCTCCCATAAAGTAAAACCCGCTTTGAAACCCGAAGTTTAGCAACATCTTCTTGTTCTTGGAACTGCCACATCCTCAAAGTGGTGAATGCCTTTGAGTTAAGAACAATGAGCTGCCGGGCAACTAAGAGAAAGTAAGAGTTATTTTAATGGAAAGTACATCAGTTAATGTAAAATAAAATATCCCATTTTTGAAATCATTTTCTCGTAAAATCACCTGGGCCTAGTAGATATCCAGAAGATAATTTTGATAGCTTTCTTTTTTTCATTTTAATTTGTCTCTTTGTGGGTTTCTTTCTCCCCCCCCCCCTTTTTTTTTTGTAAATTTGTTGTTGTTTTTAGAGACAGCCTTACTATGTGGCCCAGGCTGGAGTGCAGTGGCACCATCACAGCTCACTGTGGCCTCCAACCCCTGGACTCAAGTGATCCTCTCACCTTGGCCTCCTGAGTAGTTGGGAGTACAGGCACCAGCAACCACGCTTGGCTTTTTTGTAAATCTGGAAAACTTATATATTCTGAGAAACTATCCGATGTATCCATTTTTTTTTCAAATGTATCAGCATAGCGTTATGCATTTTATTCACCATTTTAAATGCCTTTTGTCTATGACTGTATACTTTTCCTTACATTGTTGCTCATTTCCCTCTTTCAACTGCATTTGTCAAGCTTCGGTTGCAGAAAAGGAGTCCCCATAACTGGTGTAAGTAGAAAGGAAATCATGTCAGTGCAGTAAATAACTTACAGAATTGTTGGGAAGTCTGAAGAGAGAGACGCAAAGCTGAGCTCTCAAAGACAACCTCAGAGCCGCTGTGGACACACAGGGAGTCCTTGTGTGTTCACTTCTCCCCTCCCCACCCACCTTTTAGCTCTTTGTACACTATGAGGTAGGACACAAACAAAGACCAATGAGTTATTAAAAATAAAAACTTTAGGCAAATTAAATTTAGCAGAGTTTAACTGAGCAAAGAAGGGCTCGAGAGTCAGGCAGCCCTCAGAGCCAGCAGAGGTTCAGATAACTCCATTCCACAAGGCAGGCAGGCAGGCAGCATTTATAAAAGGAAAATAGGAGAGAGGGACAGAAACAGCTTGATCAGTTACAGCTCCAGGTTTGCCTCATTTGAACATGGTCTGATTAGTTGGCTGCTTGTGATTGACTGGAGCTCAGAGGCTGTGATTGGTTGGGACTGGGCTATTTGTTATAAAAGTATATTCCTGTATTAGAGTTTCAGGTAGTTTACTACTAAGGTTGCAGGGCCTGACTTAGTGGCTCCCTCCTATAATCTTATTATTGGGAGGCTGAGGCAGGAGACTTGCTTGAGGCCAGGAGTTCAAGACTAGCCTGGGCAATAGAGGGAGAAGCCCCCCCCCCCGCCCCATTCTACAAAAAATTAATTTAAAAAAGTTAGGTTGCAGTTCCTTCAGTAAGGACTCAGGTACTGAAGCATTCTTAGGCCAAATTTAGATTAATTTAACAGAATCTATGATCTCCATGGTTACAAGCAGGCTAACAAGTAGGGGATCAGGGCTAGAAATAACTTCTCAGATTTGAAGCTGATAACCTACAGGTCACATTTGGCAGGCTTCCCAATGAACCGCCCAGGGAAGGTCTTACAATTCATGGCTTACAATCTGTCCCTGAGTAAAGAAAGTGACTGTGAGTCCCTGAAATTTTATCATGAGTTCCATAAGATATACTAATTCATGTGTAACCTGCTGACACTAAAAATGACACTGATTTGTTTTGGAATCACAAAGTTTTACCGATTGTCTTGCACGTAGAACATTTTAGCTGTGCACTGTGATCTGTAGCCAACGATTGTACCCTCCAATGAAAAAAGACAATTCAGGGGCCGGGCGTGGCGCATGCCTGTAATCCCAGTGCTCTGGGAGGCTAAGGTGAGTGGATCATTCGAGGTCAGGAGTTCGTGACCAGCCTGGCCAACATGGTGAAACCCCATCTCCACTAAAAATACAAAAATTAACCGGCGTGGCGGCGCACGTCTGTAATCCCAGCTACTCAGGAGGCTGAGGCAGGAGAATCGCTTGAACCCAGGAGGTAGAGGTTGTAGTGAGCTGAGATTGCACTACTGCACTCCAGCCTGAGCAACAGAGTAAGACTCCATCTCAAAACAAAAGACAAGACAAGAAAAAAGACAACTCAGATATAAAGGGTTCCTCTTCCTTCTAAACTTTCTTATAAAAGCATTTCAACTTGTTTTTTTTGTTGTTGTTGTTTGTTTGTTCTTGTTTTTTTTTTTAGATGGAGTCTCACTCTGTCACCCAGGCTAGAGTGCAGTGCCATGATCTCAGCTCATTGCAACCTCCACTTCCCAAGTTCAAGTGATTCTCCTGCCTCAGCTTCCCAATTAGCTGGGATTACAGATGTGCACCACCATGCCTGGCTAGGTTTTTTTGTGCTTTTTTTTTTAGTAGAGATGGGGCTTCACCATGTTGGTTAGGCTGGTCTGGAACTCCTGACCTCAAGTGGTCTGCTCGCCTCAGCCTCTCAATGTGCTGGGATTACCAGCGTGAGCCACCACGCCCAGTCAGCATTTCAACTTGTAACAAACTCTAGAATATGTCCAAATCTGTGGGTGAGTCTTCCCTGGTCAATCCTCATATTTGGCGTCCAATAAACCTTTATCAAACTATTTCTGCCTCCACAGCCTTAATTTTGATTGACAAGGTAACCAGAGGGGGTCAGAGCAGAGCTGGGACGGACCATGAGATTTTGGTGGTCAAAGTGCCTAAAACCCAAAGAGTTTGGGGATAACTAGGAGCTGATAACAGGAAGCAGATTCCAGACTGAATCCGATCTTGAGATAGAATTATTTCTTCCTGGGAAAGTCGTAATTGAATTCAGTCCTAGAAAGAGTCCAGGCATGGTGATTCATGGCTGTAATCCCAGCACTTTGCGAGGCTGAGGTGGGCAGATCAGTTGAGGTCAGGAATTCGAGACCAGCCTGACCAGCACAGCGAAATCCCGTCTCTACTTAAAAAAAAGAAAAAAATTAGCTGGCATGGTGGCATGCACCTGTAATCCCAGCTACTCGGGAGCCTGAGGCATGAGAATAGCTTGAACCTGGGAAGCGGAGGTTGCAGTGAGCCAAGATCACACCACTGCACTCCAGCCTGGGCCATACAGCAAGACTCAGTCTCAAAAATAAAAGAAAAAAGAAAGATTAAAAAGGGTACTGAGGATGTGGTTGGATGGGCCTGTGGCTGGGGTAGTGGGGTGGTGGGAGAATGCTATGGCAGGCTACATACAGTGCAAAGACCAAGGAGGCACGTGTTGGTGCCTCTGATACGTCCCCTAAGGGGATTAAGGAGAGTGAACAATGTATTTTCAAGCCTGGAAGACTAGCAGAGTCCCAATCATTTTCATACAAAAGCTTGAGGACTGCTGGTCTAGCCTGGAGCATTAGACTTTCCAGGCCACACACATGTTTAGTATACATAGTGGCCCCAGTTGTGGCCAGAGAGTATGGCTACTGTGTTTGTGTGATGCTGGCTTAACCCATTCTGGGTGTCATTCAGATGTGTACCCATAGCCTCAGAGCATACTTCAGATATTCAACCTCTTTTTTTTTTTTTTTTCAGAGAGGGTCTCACTCTTGTCACCCAGGCTGGAGTGCAGTGGTACAAATACAGCTCATGCAGCCTCCACCTCCTGGCATCAAGCAATCCTCCCACCTCAGCCTCCCGTGTAGCCAGAACCACAGGTGTGCACCACCAGGCCCAGCTAATTTTTTAAATTTTTTTGTAAAGACAGGGTCTCGCTATGTTGCTCAGGCTAGTCTTGAACACCTGGGCTCAAGTGATCCTCCCGCCTCAACTTCCCAAAGTGCTGTGATTACAGGCATGAGCCACTGCACCTGGCTGTTTAGCTTCTTGAGTAACTAATTCCATATGTGTCTTTCCCATGCTAGAGAGTCCAGGTTTTTGCCTTGATATTTAAAACAAGTTCCTTCAAGCTTCAAGCTCTCCTTACTCCACACTATGCCCCAGTTTGCCAGCACTTAAAGACACAAACAAAAGTTCGCGTTTACCCTGTTATACCCCCTCCAGTCTTCACTTATCCAGGTTGCAGAAGACTAACTTATGTAGTTCATCTTCATTTGAAATTTCTTCCCAGCTCCTTGTCATGCAGGCTGTCTTGTTTCTAGGCATTTGGAGTATTCCCACATCTTTGGAGAGGGGAGAGCACCCACCTGTGCCAGGCCAGGTCTCCCTAATGGCTGAACAGACAGGCCTCCATCACAACTGTTTCAGCACTGGCTGAGTGGTGAAGTTAAATATTAGAGGCTGAAAGAACCATTGCATGTCTACAAAGACTGGGATGTAACAAAAGCCCACAAACTCAGTTTTGCCTAGGCCTTTCCTGGGCCTTAAAGCAAGACAAGAGAATGAAGAAATTCTTAACAGGATCTGTTTAGAATTAAACACATTTATTAGGGGTCTGAAGAAACTCCCCAAACCTCCATGGCTTAGCAGGAGACAAGATAAGGGTAATCAGCCCAGCACCTGGACCCATTTCGATTATGTAAATTTACTGAGGCACCAGAGGAAGGTCTTCAGGACTCAGATCTTAGTTATAGATTAAAAAAAAAGTTAATCACTTATGTCTTTAGATGAATGTACTCTTACACATAGACATATAGCTTAGGAGGTATATAAACTTTGGAAAACTTTGTAATTTTGAGTTGGTCTGACGATATTTTCCAAGCCTTCTTCCTGTGCCCAGTTATAGAAATAAACTCCGTCTTTTCCCAGTTCATCTGCATTTCGTTATTGGGCCACAAGAATAAGCAGCCCAAACCTCAGTTTGGTGCAGGAACGCACATGCTGCCCCAGGCGGGAACAGTGTGGCTCCTTTGTGGCCCTGGGCAGGGGACAAAAGGAAGGGGCGGCAAGTGCCCTTTCTCAGCTGAGTAGCCGAGAAGGGCTGGCTGTCAGGGATAATTAGGCTTATGAAGCCCAAACCAGAGATGTGTTTGAAAAAACAGCCCAAAGCAAAACTTAAGCAGAAAGAGGATATTTGCATGATCGCAGAGTATTTCCTTTCAAATATTGAGTGATCACAAAAGACAAAAATAGTGAGCTTACAGTACAAGATCCTGGCAGACACCACCTTAACCAAGCGGTGAAGGTCGCCTCACCAGGAATACACGTCGGCATCCCACACCCTTTTGATCTGAAGCACCGAGAAGGGCTCGTCACCTCTGTGGTGTCCACTGCAATAATATATCGCCTCAACCTCAAACTCTTCCTAAAGGAAGAGTTCTGCAAAGTATCTAGCCAGTACCCTTCAAAATGTCAAGGAAAGACTGAAGAGACTAACGCTGACTAAGGACGTGTAACATTGACTATAGTGTGGATCCAGGATTGGAACCTGTATTAATTCGTTCTCACATTGCTATAAAGAAATACCTGAGGCTGGGCACAGTAGCTCAAGCTTGTAATTCCAGCACTTTGGGAGGCCGAGGCGGGTGGATCACCTGAGGTCAGGAGTTCAAGACCAACCTGACCAACATGGAGATACCCCGTCTCTACTAAAAATATAAAATTAGCTGGGCATGGTGGTGCATGCCTATAATCCAGCTACTCGGGAGGCTGAGGCAGGAGAGTCGCTTGAATCCAGGAGGCGGAGTTTGCCGTGAGTCGAGATTGCACCATTGCACTCCAGCTTGAGCAACAAGGGCAAAACTCCGTCTCAAAAAAAAAAAAAGAAAGAAAAAAAAAACTGAGACTGAGTAATTGAGAAAGGTTTAACTGAAGTTTAGTTGGCTCATGATTCCACAGGCTGTACAGGAAGCATGATGCTGGCATCTGCGTGGCTTCTAGGGAGGCCTCAAGAGACTTACAATTGTGGCAGAAGGCAAAGGGGAAGTGAGCACTTCACATGGCTGGACCAGGAGGAAGAGGGGAAGGGGCTACACACTTTTAAACAACCAGGTCTCATGAGAACTCACTATCACGAGAACAGCACTGAGGTGATGGTACTAAACCTTTCCTAAGAAACTGGTCCCATGATCCAATCACCTCCCACCAGGCCCCACCTCCAACTTTGGGGATTATAGTTCAACATGAAATTTGGGTGGGGACATAATCCAAACCATATCAAAACCTGAAACAGAAAAAGACAATAGTGGAAAAACTTGTGAGCACTGAATAAATTCTGTGGTTTCATGAATAGTATAGAACCAAGGCTAATGTCCTAGCTTTGGTAACTGTTCTACAGTTATGCCAGACATTAGCTATCCCTGGGTGAAGTTGGTTGTAAGGTATATAGGAAATTCTCTGTACTGTTTCTGTAACTTCTCTGAAAGTATGAAATCAACTGGAGAAAATACACCCCACTAACTCACAGGGGTGGGTTGAGGGGCAAACCAAAGGTGACCATAGGTAGGGTCCCAGAGCCCTTCCTTAGTGCCCATCTCCATTTGGGATTTAACTTCTTCATCCCCCTTTGGGGGGAAGCTCCAGGAGGTGGCATCCTTCCATATCCTCTGTACCCAGCACAGAATGGGCACTAAAGATTTGTTGAGTGGCTGGGTACAGTGGCTCATGCCTGTAATCCCAGCACTTTGGGAGGCCAAGGTGGGAGGACTGATTGAACCCAGGAGTTTGAGACCAGCCTGGCCAACATAGTGAGACCCCATCTCTACAAATAATTCACAAATCAGTGAGTCCTGGTGGTGCACACCTGTAGTCCCAGCTATTCGGTAAGCTGAGGTGGGAGGATCCTTTGAGCCTGGGAGGTCAAGGCTGCAATGAACCGTGATCATGCCACTGTACTCCAGCCTGGATGACAGAGAGAGACCTTGTCTCAAAAAAAAAAGAGAGAAAAAGACTTATTGAATGGCTTGATGGATGGATGAGATTCTGGTTTCCACAATGGAAGCAGAATTGACCTCCACAATGAGAATCTTCAGAGCAACTGCAATTGTTAAAGTCTGTGCATCGGTCTAGAGTCCTGGAGGACATGGAGCCAGAATGGGGATAAACTTGGCATTGGGTAAACCTCTAGGGCCACAGTTGTCCCAGTAGGTTCCTTTTAATGGTTTGGGATGCAAGTGCTCTTCCGAGAGGTGGCGCAGGGGCTGCTGGAATGCAGAGTCATTTGTACTCACAGTCTCTTCCTAGAGCTTCCTCTCTTTTGTGGGTTGTTAGGTTTTTTTCTGATTTGATTTGCAGGAGCTCTTTATACATTCTGGGAAAGTGGATCCTTTATTGGCCATATGCAATGCAATATTTTTTATCTGGGGTATCTTTTGTTTGCTTGTTTTAAGACAGAGTCTCACTCTGTCACCCAGGCTGGAGTGCAGTGGTGCAATCTGGGCTTACTGCAACCTCTGCCTCCCTGGTTCCAGCAATTCTTGTGCCTCAGCCCCTCAAGTAGCTGGGATTACAGGTGTGGGCCACCATGCCCAGCTAATTTTTGTATTTTTAGTAGGACTGGGTTTCACCATGTTGGCTACGCTGGTCTCAAACTCCTGACCTCAAGTGATCTACCCACCTCGGCCTCCCAAAGTGCTGGACCGCACCCAGCCATCTGGTGTATCGTGATGAAAGAAAAGGTTTTTGTTCTAGATATAGTCAAATCTATGGTTTCCTTGGTACAGTGTTGTTGTTTTTTTTTTTTCTGTCATATTTCCTTCCCTACCTTAAGGTACTAAAGATATTCTCCTGCATATTATTCTAAAGATTTAAAAGTTTCTATTTTAGTATTTCATTTTTTAATCCACCTGAAATTTATTCCGTGTAAAGTATGGCATCAGAACATGATTTCATTTTTTCGTAGTGAGTTCAGTTGTCTCAACACTATTTGTTGGATACTGTATCCTTTCCCCCATTGACTTGAAATGTCACCTCTGCCAAGGAAGCTTGTAATAAGCAAAAAAGATTAAGTGTCTGCAATAGAAAATGATACATAGCTTAGAGCTCATTCTTCCAGGTTCTGTGATTCATTGGATTAAGCTATTTTACAACTTTATACATTGTAGATAACTAGTAGCCAAAAGAGTGATTTTTGTCTATACATACTTTAAAAAAAAAAAAAAAAAAAAAAAACCTTTCTGGTGGAGCTTCAATTGAGATTCCCTTTCCTGCTGTGGAAGAAGCCAGTTAGTTTTGCTGCCATTTTCATGTTCATGTCAATATCTCAGATCTATCAATGTGTCCATTCCTTGGATTGCCCTTGTAAGAGCTTACCAGTTCCCTCATTAATGATGAGTTAAATAAAAAATCTACCGGCCGGGCGCGGTGGCTCACGCCTGTAATCCCAGCACTTAGGGAGGCCGAGGCGGGTGGATCACGAGGTCAGGAGATCGAGACCATCCTGGCTAACACAGTGAAACCCTGTCTCTACTAAAAATACAAAAAATTAGCCGGGCGTGGTGGCGGGCACCTGCAGTCCCAGCTACTCAGGAGGCTGAGGCAGGAAAATGGCGTGAACCCAGGAGATGGAGCTTGCAATGAGCCAAGATCATGCCACTGCACTCCAGCCTGGGTGACAGAGCGAGACTCTGTCTCAAAAAAAAATAAAAAAACAAAAAAAAATCTACCATGTGTTCATTTTATGTCTGTATGAGAGTGATGATTTCACCCTTTTTGAAATCACCCTTTAACAGTCACATATCAATGGCATATAGCTTGAAGCAAACACAAAGGGATCAATTAGATAGCGATTATTCACTTATATAAGCTCTTCCTACATGACAATAGGATCCAATTTACAAATGTTTAGACCATTTTATCAGCAGCCAAGCCCTGAGTACAAAGGCAGCCTTGTACATCTGGCAGTGCTCTGACAGGCCAGGGAAACAAACCATTCGTATTCTTCTATGTATCATCACATTACAGGAAGCTTTTCAACATCGTGAGGATTGCATAATCGACTCTGAACATCTGGGATTAAGGAGCCTGACTGAACAGAGCAGAAGTCGTGAACTTTCCCGGACCTCCATACTCCGCCCACTCAACTCAACAAATGTTTACTGAGTGCCTATGATGTCCAGCACTCAGTGCTAAAATGCAGTAGGGAAATAAATAAGTCTTTTCGATCTGATTGAAATTAATTTCCTAATTTCAAAAGGAAGAACTAACCACATGGACCCTACACTGAAAGATAGGTTACGGGTTACCATCGCAACCAAAATGCAGGTTCAGTCACTCATCACTTGCAGAATGCAATGAACAAGTACAAGGCTAGTATTGTTAGGCAGACATGAGCAGGGCAGGAGAGGGTCCCCCCACCCCAACCCCACCCCAAGAATGTCAGCTGGTCATCAAGTGATGATCAGGCAGTTGTTAGTTGTCTCTCTAAAATAATAATTGGTAGCAGCCTGCACTAGGGAAAGGCAGTCTCTCAACAGATAGAAACACCTGAAGCAGGTGATGGGCAACTTCCTGATAAGGTCCCAGGAGCTGGGAGAGTGAGCTCAAGCATGCGCTCTATGGGGCAAAATGGCGGAGTGTAACTGGTTCATGACGTTCCTCTAGAAACACTCAATTGGTAAGGGAAAAGTGCCTCAAATGAGCGTGTGTGTTACTCCAGTAAACACACTGCACATGTGGTTCCTCCGAAGCGCTGGCAGGCCACTGCGCATGTGGACAGCCCACCCCAAGGGAAAAATCAGGGGAGAAGGGATGCAATTCCCCAGAAACATGGCAACGTATAAGACCCCACGTCAAAGGCCATACCATGCACTTGATCTCTCAAGTAGCTGGCTTGGTGCTCTTCCAAGTGCACTTTACTTCCTTTTGTTCCTGCTTGAAACTTTTTTTTTTTTTTGAGATGGAGTTTTGCTCTTGCTGCCCAGGCTGGAGTACATTGGTGCAATTTCAGCTCACTGCAATCTCTGCCTCCTGGGTTCAAGCAATTCTCCTGCCTCAGCCTCCCATGTAGCTGGATTGCAGGCATGCACCACTATGCCCGGCGAATTTTTCATATTTAAAAGAAATGGGATTTCACCATATTGATCAGGTTGGTCTCGAACTCCTGACCTCAGGTGATCCACCTGTCTCGGCCTCCCAAAGTGCTGGGATTACAGGCATGAGCCACCGCAACTGGCCTCAAAAGCTTTTGAATACACTTTCACTCCTGCTCTAAAACTTGTCTTGGTCTGTCACTCTGCCTTATGTACTTCAGGTAAATTTCTTCTAAGGAGGCAAGAAGTGAGGTTGCTGCAGACCCTTATGGATTCACCATAAAGAAAGTGCCTTTATTCCAAGACTTAGCTTAGGGGAAGAAGTACAGACTCCTGCCTTTAGGGGTACCGCTTTGCTTTTGTGGCAGAAATCAGGGGCTTTTAAAGGGGGACTTGGCATGCATGCATGCAGAGGAGGGAGTGAGCAGGCGGGGGTCTGCATGACTCACTTCGGTGCCTTACCTACCAGGTGGTTCAGCTGGTGCCACCACAAGCAGAACTAGGTTGTACTGTAGCAGGACGAGCGGCAGAGAAAACTCCTCAGACACCGAGTTACAGAAGGAGGAAGGGGTTTATTCGGCCAGGGGCATCGGCAAGACTTCAGTCTCAAGACTGGTTACTCGAGCTCCAGGAGTAACCAATTCCTGTCCCTTTTAAGGGCTCACAACTCTAAGGGGGTGCGTGTGAGAGGGTTGTGACTGATTGAGCAAGCAGGGGGTACGTGACTGGGGGTGTTTGCACCGGTAATTAGATCGGAACAAAACAAGATAGCAATTTTCGCAGTGCATTACTATACAATGTCTGTAATCTATAGACAACAGAACCAATTAGGTCCGGGGTCGATCTTTAACTACCAGGCCCAGGGTGTGGTGCCGGGCTGTCTGCTGGTGGATTTCATTTCTGCCTTTTAGTTTTTATTTCTTCTTTCTTTGGAGGCAGAAATTGGGCATAAGACAATATGAGGGGTGGTCTCCTCCCTTAGTACAATGGCTATTGTCTCAAGATGCTCTCCAGGTGGGACAGAGTTGGGTCAAGGGCATATACTTCAGATGGTAAATTGACTGTTGTCTCTCCCAGTGGGTCAGCGTTCTGGCTCTGGAGCTTCTAAGTAAGCACGTAGTTAGATAAGCTTGCCCTGTAGGGAATGCCTGGTGAAGGGAATGTAAAGGTTATGATTACATTTCTAAAAGGCTAAGTAGAGGCCAGACATGGTGGCTCATGCCTGTAATCCCAGCACTTTGAGAGGTCGAGGCAGGCAGATCACTTGAGGTCAGGAGTTTGAGACCAACTTGGCCAACATGTGAAACTCTGTCTCTACTAAAAATACAAAAATTAGCAAGGCTTGGTGGCGCATGCCTGTAATCCTAGCTACTCAGTGTCAGGCCTCTGAGCCCAAGCTAAGCCATCCTATCCCCTGTGACCTGCACGTAGACATCCAGATGGTCTGAAGCAACTGAAGATCCACAAAAGAAGTGAAAATAGCCTTAACTGATGACATTCCACCACTGTGACTTGTTTCTGCCCCACCCTAACTGACCAATGTACTTTGTAATCTCCCCCACCCTTAAGAAAGTTCTTTGTAATTCTCCCCACCCTTGAGAATATACTTGGTGAGATCCACTCCCTGCCTGCAAAACATTGCTCCTAACTCCACTGCCTACCCCAAAACCTGTAAGAACTAATGATAATCCCACCACCCTTTGCTGACTCTGTTTTTGGACTTAGCCCACCTGCAACCAGGTGAATTAAACAGCCTTGTTGCTCACAGAAAGCCTGCTTGGTGGTCTCTTCACACAGACATGCGCGATACTCGGGAGGCTGAGGTTGGAGAATCGCTTGAACCCAGAAGGCGGAGCTTGCAGTGAGCTGAGATCGCGCCACTGCACTCCAGCCTGGGTGACAGAGTGAGACTCCGTCTCAAAAAACAACAACAACAACAAAAAAAAATAAATAGAACATGGTGAAAAGAAGGAAAGAAAAAAGAAGAGAGGGAAAAAAAATTTAAAACCTTTCTTAGAAAACTGGGGGTACTCAGTTACATCATGATAGGATAGGCTATGTTACAGTATTGATATCAGAGTTAAGAAATTATTTTAGGCAGATAGTGAGGGTAAGGAAGTCCTTGGTAAGGTTTTTCTTTTAATGAAAAGCAGCCCCCAAATCATTTTCTTTTCTAATAAAGAGCAGCCTATAAAATCAAGCTGCAGACATAGATAAGTAAGGTAGAAGCTTGCACAGGTGAATGCCAGCAGTTGTGCCAATAGGAAAAGGCTACTTGGAGTTAGGCATGTTCAAAATGGCGGCTCTGTGTTCCCTTCTCTTTGCCAGCCATGTGTACAGTAAGAAGCAGACAACATAGCACCGACCAAGTGGAAAGCCCTTTGCATAATAAGATTAGAATAGGGTAGCCAGCCTACCCTGCGTGTTATGTTAATGTCACACCTGGTTCAACCAATCCGTGGGCCCTATGTAAATCAGGCACCACCTCCTCAAGCCAGTCTATAAAATCCGATGCACTCAAGCGCAGGCCGGAATTCCCGTGGTGGCCCCTGTCTCTGTGGCAAGAGAGAAAGCTTTTGCCTCTTAAACCTCCACTCCTGAGTTCCCTCCTGGTGTGTGTCTGTGTCCTTAACCTTCTTGGCATGAGAGGACAAACCTTGGGTATTTACGCCAGACAATGTTGCCGCTTCAGTATCATGAAATGACACAACTTAAGAGAGAGAATATATTCACTAGATAGAGTGGGCCAACAGCAAGTTGCAGTGTTGCTGCCCATCTTAAATAGGGGTGGGGAGAAATGGGGGGAGCCCAACCCTGAAGAGAGTGAAGAGCTTCCGTCCTCAACATTACAGGCAGGGGCACATTGTCACAGCCGGCTGAGAGGGGCTGGCATTCTTCCAGCAGCCCCATGCTTCCAACATGATCATCTGGGAGGGTTCTGGTGGGTCCTCCAGAAAAACCTTCCTCCAAGGGACCCCGTCAGGGGAAGCCATGGCATCGTCTGTTTATAATTCAAGGCCTGTGGACTCTATTAATTTAGTAGGCAACCTGGTGACCAAAGGGAGAAGGTCTCGTTGTCAAGTGATATTTTCTTGGGAAGCCCAAGTCCCTCAAAAAAAAGTTTTCCCAAGGACCCCTGCCAATACCAAGACAGAGAAGCTGCCATCAAGAAATATATGACCTACTCGAGAAGACAAGATCTGCACAGGTAGAAAGTCAGGTGCAGATGCCCCTTGACTTATGAAGGGGTTACATTCTGATAAGTCCATCATGAATGGAAAATATTGTAAGTCGAAAATGCAACTAACACCCCCAACCAACTGAGCATCACAGCTTAGCCTAGTCTACCTTAAACGTGCTCAGAACACCTACATCAGCCTAGAGTTGGGCAGAATCATCTGGCACAAAGCCCATTTTATAACAAAGTGTTGTCTCTCTCATGTAACTTACGCATGCAGGACACAGCAGCGTGTGGCATCAGGTTGTTCACCCGCGTGATTGTCTGGCTGAATGGGAGCTGCACTCTCTGCACTGCCCAGCATCACAGGACAGTATGCCACCACATACTGCTAGCCCAGGAAAAGATCGAAATTCACAATGCGAAGTATGGTTTCTGCTGAATGCGTGTTGCCTTTGCACCATCATAAAGTTGAAAAATCATAAACCATTGTAACCGGGGGATTGTCTATAATGATGTCTCAGCCTGAGTGATGCTGGCCCAGGGGAATATTAGGAAAGCTTGAAGAAGGCACCGGGCCAGAGTTGGGCATTCTAGGTGGTGTGGGATTTGGTAGCCGGGTAACGGGGGTAGACAGCATTCCCAAGGCAGGCCCCAGACAGAGGGGTAGGGAGCTAGAGGAGGCCCAGAGACAGGGCACTGGGGACAGCCTGATTGTTCAGGAATGTTATTACTCCCTAGATAACCAGCCTAGGAAGTCCCCCCAAGGCCACTCACTTCAGAAGCCTTTCCCATTCACATTGATGGAGAAATACCCAGGCTGCACATATGCCCAGGCTGGGCCCCAGGCCGGCCTTTGGGGAAGTCCTCTTCCCTCCATCAGATTGCTTTCCTGCCCCACGGGATTGCACTTCCGAAGCGAGACACACAGGACTTGGGAAGCGGGATCGGCCGTGAAGTCAACTCAGGCGCATTCATCCAGTGTTGCTACGGAGTGAGACCACCACTTCTCCTGTTGTCCTTCCCAGCTTCTCCCCTGCCTCCCCTTTTCCCTAGTTTATAAGACAGGAGAAAATGGAGAAAGCAAAAACTTGGAAAGAAACAGAAGTAAGATAAATAGCTAGATGACCTTGGAGCCACCACCTGGCCCTGGTAGTTAAAATAATAATAATATTAACCCCTAAGCAAAACTACTTGTGTTATCTGTAAATTCCAGACATTGTATGAGAAAGCACTGTAAAACTTTTCATTCTGTTAGCTGATGTATGTAGCCCCTGGTCACGTTCCTCACGCTTACTTGATCTGTCACCACCCTTTCACGTGGACCCCTTAAGAGTTGCAAGCCCTTAAAAGAGCTAGGAATTTCTTTTTCGGGGAGCTCGGCTCTTAAGACACAAGTCTGCTGAGGCTCCTGGCTGAATAAAAACCTGTTCCTTCTTTAATCCGGTGTCTAAGGAGTTTTGTCTGCGGCTCATCCTGCTACATTTCTTGGTTCCCTGACCGGGAAACGAGGTGATTAATGGAGGGTCGAGGCAGCCCCTTAGGCAGCTTATGCCTGCCCTGTAGAGCATCCCTGCGGGGGACTCTGGCCAGCTTGAGCAAGCGGGTCCTGAGAGCACTCCCGGGTAGGTGTTTGCCCCGGTGGAATGTCTGTCACCCAGGCTGGAGTTCAGTGTCGTGATCTCGGCTCACTGCAACCTCTGCCTCTCGAGTTCAAGAAATTCTCCTGCCTCAGCCTCCTGAATAGTTGGGATTACCTGCATGTGCCACCACACCTGGCTAATTTTTGTATTTTTTTTTAGTACAGACAAGGTTTTACCATGTTGGTCAGGTTGGTCTCGACCTCCTGGCCTCAAGCGATCCATCCACCTCAGCCTCCCAAAGTGCCAGGATTACAGGCATGAGCCACCGCACCCGGCCTTATTCTTTAAAATATACCCTAAACAGAACATTACTGGAGAATAGCTTGTACAGGCCCAAGCTCTAACCAGTCAGCTTTCCCTCCCCACACTTTGCATCCAAAATGGTTCTTGAAGCACCGCCCTAGAGCACAGGTGGAAAAATCACTGCTCCAAATCCATCCTATTCTCAAGAGTGGGATCCCTTCAGCAATGCTCCTGGCAGGACATAGCACCCACAGAGGGCCCCTTCAAGGAGGGCTCTCTGTAGGAAAGCCAGACATTCACACCCACCAGAACCCTCCCAGATGATCGAGTTGGGAGCACGGAGCTGCTGGAAGGATGCCAGCTCCTTTCTGCCATCTGTGACAGAGCTTGGGGCTGAGCTGGTTCCTCTGCCAGGGATAGTGAAAACCCAAGCTCCTCACACTCCTCTAGGCTGGCTCCTGCCATTTCTCCCCACCTTGGGCAGTATCTAAACACTTTGTTGATGGGTCCCTTATGGTTTCCCAGGTGGTCCTGCAAGGGACCAGTCATCTCATCAGTGGTGGCTGACCTGATGCTGGGCAGAAACCTGCCTCTGGGTAGCCTCATTCATTTCCCCTCTGGAGCTACAGAGGACTAGGCTTCCCTCAACCCTTCCACCCACACCCATCTGGCGTTGCTTTGGGAGATGATTGCTACATATAAAAGGAAAACAGTTGGCCAGGCATGGTGGCTCATGCCTATAATCCTAGCCCTTTGGGAGGCCGAGGCGGGTGGATGACTTGAGGTCAGGAGTTCGAGACCAACCTGATCACATGGTGAAACCCTGTCTCTACTGAAAATACAAAAATTAGCTGGGTGTGGTGGCAGGCCCCTGTAAACCTAGCTACTTGGGAGGCTGAGGTACAAGAATGGCTTGAAACCCGGAGGTGGAGGTTGCAGAGGTGGAGGTTGTAGTGAGCCAAGATCACACAACTATACTCCAGCTTGGGTGACAGAGTGAGACTGTGTCTTTAAAAAAAAAAAAAAAAAAAAAAGACAAAGTGAGCTCCACAACAGCCCACCCTGACCTTAGCAGTTACCTTCCTAAAAAAGCTCCCTCCCAGGTAGGCAAGCATCATGGATAAGGCCAGGGTAAAGAGGAAGGAAGGTCAGAAGGCTCAGGAAGGCCGCTCTTGTGTTTCCTGAGTTCTCAAATGACTTTCCCAGTGAAGAGCAAGAACCTGGCCTTGTCCCAGGCCTGGTCTTTATTCCTTGGCTGGTGTCTGCAAATGTTCTGACACACAGGCCAAGCCTCTCACAGCTCCCAGTGCACACTTGCTGTCGGTGGCTTCGGGCTTAATGACTTGGCTGCCTTCACTCCTCCACCGGGCAGTGTGACAGCCATCAGTTCTCAAACTGAAGGCTGCAATTGATGCGAGGACTCATTGAAGAGGTGCTTCAGAGCCAGGGCCGCTCTAATGAGACTCTGCAGCAATACAGAATCAGATGTCAGAGCTTGGGACTCAGGCCTTGAAGCATTCGATGCAAAAGTTCTAGTCCCCCTCACTGAGGAAAAGATGAGCTCACAGTAAACAGCCTCCAAGACTCATTGCAAAATACCTTCTCTATGGTGAAGTCTTCCTCAATTCTGTTCTCACAAGTTTCCCTACTAGTTTACCCCTTTATTGTAGCCTTATCACAGGCTGTTTTGTTTTGCTGTTGGTTACATAAATGTTTGTCTTTCCCATTAAACTGTGGAAGTGAATATTGTGTTGCATTTATTGTGGTATTAAACCCCAGAGCTTAGGACATTGCATTGTACGTGGCTACGCAAGGATTTTTTTTTTTTAAATTGAGATGGAATCTCATTCTGTTGCCCAGGCTGGAGTGCAGAGGCATGATCTCGGCTCACTGCAACCTCTACCTCCCGGGTTCAAGCAATTCTAGTGCCTCAGCCTCCTGAGTAGCTGGGACTACAGGCGCATGCTGCCACGCCCAGCTAATTTTTTGTGTTTCAGTAGAGACCGGTGTTTCGCCGTGTTGCCCAGGCTGGTCTTGAACTCCTGAGCTCAGGCAATCTGCTGGGATTATATATGTGCGCCACCGTGCCCAGCTGGCCCATGGATATTTAAATTGCATGGGCAGGTACTCTACTCACCTTTCTCAGAAGGGATCAGCTAAACTCCATTCTAGACCCAGCTGAAACCACTTCTTTTTTTTCTCTAATTGCACACTGGTATAGTGGGAAGGGGCCAAGCAGCCTCAGAGGTACTCGGCACATGGCCTGTAGAGGACCCCAGTGGGAGTCTGTTGATTAGATGCATGCATGAATTAATAAGACGAGATGCAGGAGAGGTATCAAAGAGGGAAGATCCAAAGTGTCACAGTTTGGGTGAACTGAATCAAAGCAGCCTGCACAACAAAGGTTCATTGACCACAGGCCTTTGGACTGAGGCTGGAAAAAGCAAGTGGCCCAGGACACCCTCGTGCAGGGAGGAAGCATACAGGCTTTGGATTCAGGCAGATCTGGGTTGGGATCCAGCTCTTCCGTTCACTAGCTGTGTGATCTTGGATAAAGTTTTCAGTCCCATCAAGCTTCAGCTGTAAAGCGGGGTAAGAGTCCCCACACCACAGGGCTGTGGGAGGAGGAAATGGAAGGGTGCTGGTTACGCGTGCTCACATACTCCTTTGCACACGGTGAGTGCTCAGTCAATAAAAGCTGTTGTTGTCATCAGAACAGCTCTAGGGGCACAAAGCATCCACGTGGAGCAAAGGACCTGGAGGCAGAGTGGGGATGGAAAAGACTATCCCCAGCCTTGCCTTTCTACAGAGAAGCTCAGGAAACAGGACAGGCGGGTATCTGAGCTCCTTGGGCCTATTACAACATCTGTTTGCCCTGCAGTTTTCTCTGGAGGCTCTCCAGGCAAGTGACAGGCCTTATTTAGCACAGCAAGATGACGGAAGCTGATATTGGCTAGCTGAGCAGATCCTGTGGTTCCTCCGCAGATCGTCAGCCCCAAGGAGTACCTTATGGCACTGATTGCCTGGAAGAGACGCCCTTACTGAACTATCATCCCTTGGCACCTCCTGAGCTGCTGTCTTGCAGTTTTGATGGATCCCTTTTTTTTTTTGTTCTCATCAGGGTTAGAATTTTTCCTGGTTTAAGAGGGAAAAGATAAGGCCGGGCACTGTGGGTGATGCCTATAATCCCAGCACTTTAGGAGGCCAAGCTGAGAGGATTGCTTGAGCCCAGAGGTTCGAGACCAGCCTGGGCCACATGGCAAAAACCCCCTCTTTCCAAAAAAAAAAAAAATTACCCAGGTGTGGTGGCATGTGCCTATAGTGCCAGCTACCCAGGAGGCTGAGGTGGGAGGATTGCCTGAGCCTGGAGGGTTGAAGGCTGCAGTGAGCTGTGATCGCATCACTGCACTCCAGCCTGGGCAACACAGCAGGATCCTGTATCAATAAAGAAATAAGAGGGAGAAGATGGAATCAAACATACTATGTGTCAAATACTGTGCTCACCCTTTCCCTTCCTCGTCTGCATGACCCATGGGTTAGTACACCCACTCTAAAGATGAGGAAACAGGAATAGAAAGAATAGGAAGCTTAACTAAGGCACAGGCTTGCAGTGGTAGGTCCATGCCCAAAGCACATGTCTTCTCTCTGAAAAAGGAGTTTTGCCAGTATAGGCTCTCTTCCCATAGTTTCGGGCCAGGAATGTTGGTGCCAGCCTGAAGGCTCTCCACTATGACCTTGTTAACCTCACAGAAACCCACACTGAGAAATGGGTTAGTTTGGAGGACTTGCTGGAGAGAAGACAAGTGCGTAAGTCAGCTCTTATTTAAGGAACAATCAACTCTGCAGCATGCCCCAGTTTCCCATCTGTGGAATAGTCTCCTGTCTTCTATCCAGCTTTTGGAGATGTTGTAAGGCTGAGTGACAATACCAAAGGGGGGCATCCCATGCTGCCCCAGGGTTCCCCCATCCAGTCTAAGACTTGCACGCAGTCCCCACCCCACCTCTCTTGGTCCCTTGTGTTTTGTGCTCTCTAACAATCCCATCCTGCTCTTCGTCCACCAGCCTCCTTGCCCTTCTGCCCCAGTGCCTTCGCACCGCCTCCTGTCCCTCTTGCAAAGCCTTTTCTGATCCTCACTCCGTAAGAGAATCATACCCTCTGTCTTGATTGTATTGGTGGGATTTTAACCAACAGAAGTTACCAAGTGACAACACGAAGAGGCCAATGCCACTGAAAGTATTTATTATGTATAGTTTCCAAGAGAAAGGGACATACCACGTCCTGCAGGACTACATGGGGAAGCAGCTGGTAGGTCAGGAGGCAGGAGGAGCCGGGACAAAGTAGGGCCCTGATTGTGTTTCCTATGGGAAGGAAGGGAGGAAAGGGCAGGTTGAGTGGCTGAGCTGGTTTAAGATTGGCTGGTTTGCATGATGTTCGTGGTCTGGGGTGATTTAGGGCAGTGGGAGTATTGGCTTGGTGTGACAGTAGATAAAGGAAGTGGTAGGGGGTTGGGGAATGAATTGGCTGACGTGCACATGAAAGGCAAGTTCACAGAAGTTATGTACTATCTCTAGGAATTAGCTAGCCCTGGGAGGGACAGTCTCTTCCAGGCCAGCAGAGCCCCCAAGATGTCAAACCATCATAAAGTACAGAAAATTAAAAATATAGCCAGGCATGGTGGCTCATGCCTGTAATCCCAGCACTTTGGGAGGCCAAGACAGGCGGATCACCTGAGGTCAGGAGTTCAAGACCAGCCTAACCAACATGGAGAAACCCCGTCTCTACTAAAAATACAAAATTAACCAGGGTGGTGGCACATGCCTGTAATCCCAGCTACTCAGGAGGCTGAGGCAGGAGAATCGCTTGAACCCGGGAGGCAGAGGTTGTGGTGAGCCGAGATCGTGCCATTGCACTCCAGTCTGGGCAACAAGAGTGAAACAAAACAAAACATGATTGGCTGGGCACAGGGGCTCATACCTCTAATCCCAGTGCTTTGGGAGGCCAAGGCAGGAGGATTGCTTCAGTCCAGGAGTTCGAGACCAGCCTGGGTAACATAGCAAGACTCCCATCTCTGCAAAAATTAAAAAAATCAGCTGGACATGGTGGTGTGCAGACTGTAGTCCTAGCTATGTGGAAAGATCCCTGGAGTCCAGGAGTTCAAGGCTGAAGTGAGCTATGATTGCACCACTGCACTCCAGCCTTGGCAACAGAGTAAGACCCTATCCTCCAAAAAAATTTTTAAAAAAACATGATTAACACACCCTCCTCTTTAATCTGAGAGTGCTTCTATGACTGAACTCAGCACACAGTTGGTGANAGACCAGCCTGGGTAACATAGCAAGACTCCCATCTCTGCAAAAATTAAAAAAATCAGCTGGACATGGTGGTGTGCAGACTGTAGTCCTAGCTATGTGGAAAGATCCCTGGAGTCCAGGAGTTCAAGGCTGAAGTGAGCTATGATTGCACCACTGCACTCTAGCCTTGGCAACAGAGTAAGACCCTATCCTCCAAAAAAATTTTTAAAAAAACATGATTAACACACCCTCCTCTTTAATCTGAGAGTGCTTCTATGACTGAACTCAGCACACAGTTGGTGATTTTTTTTTTTTTTTTTTTTTTTGAGATGGAGTCTCCTTCTGTCACCAAGGCTGGAGTGCAACAGTGTGATCTCGGCTCACTGCAACCTCCGCCTCCCAGGTTCAAGCGATTCCCCTGCCTCAGCCTCCCAAACAGCTGGGATTATAGGCATGTGCCACCACACCTGGCTAATTTTTTTGAAGTTTTAGTAGAGATGGGTTTTCACCACATTGGCTAGGCTGGTTTCAAACTCCTGACCTCAACTGATCCGCCCGTCATGGACTCCCAAAGTGTTAGGATTACAGGTGTGAGCCACTGCATCCGGCTCACAGTTGGTGATTTTGTTTGCTGTGTTTTTTTGTTTTGTTTTGTTTTGTTTAGACAGAGTCTCACTCTAGGCTGAAGTGCAGTGGCACAAACATGGCTCACTGTAGCCTCTACCTCCCAGGCTCAAGCATTCCTCCCTCCTCAGCCTCAAGGTGTGCACTACCACACATGGTTAACTTTTCTTTCTTTCTTCCTCGCTTCCTTTTTTTTTTTTTTTTTTTTTTTTTTTGTAGAGACAGTGGTCTCACTATGTTGCCCAGGCTGGTCTTGAACCCCTTAATTCAAGCAATCCTCCCGCCTCAGCCTCCCATTGTGCTGGGCTTACAAGTGTGAACCACCACACCTGGCTGTTTGTTTCTTTGGATGCTCATCTCCCTTCCTAAGCTGTGAGCTTATCAAGAGCGGGATCCTCACCTTGTTCATCTTTATACCTTCAGCACCTGCCATGTGCCTGCTATTTGTCTAGATTGAATACAAGGACTCTCCAGCCTGGCTGCATATGAGAATCATCTGGGAAGCATTTGAAACCCTCCATGTCTAGGCTTCACCTTCCGAGATTCTGGTCTAATTCACCTGGGGTGGGGCCAGGCATTGGTGATTTTCAGGAGTTCCTCAGGTGGTCTACTGTGCAGAACCACTGGGTAAGTGTTTGACTTCCCATTGATTTGTTGATTTTCCTGTGAGGAATTCTCTAGAAAGAAAGTAAGAGGATGGTTCCAGGTGTGGTCATTTGAAACACAGCAGGAAACCCAGGACCTAAAAACCAAGTACTTGCCCTGGACTTAGTTACCTGATTGGTAGAACCTTACCCAAGTGTGAGCCAGCCTGGAAGACGTGGGTCTGAACCAGGTGGTGGTGGTCTCCATTATTCTGCAGGCTCCAGGCCACACTTGTTGGGGAAGGGGACGATTCTAAATCCCCCCCAGTGGCCAGGTGCGGTGGGTGACTCACGCCTACAATCCCAGCACTTTGAGAAGCCAAGGCGGGTGGATCACCTGAGGTCAGGGGTTTGAGACCAACCTGGCCAACGTGGTGAAACCCCATCTCTACTAAAACTACAAAAAAAAAAAAAAAAATTAGCTGGGCGTGGTGGTGGGTGCCTGTAATCCCAGCTATTCAGGAGGCTGAGGCACAAGAATCGCTTGAACCCGGGAGGCAGAGGTTGCAGTGAGCCCAGATCACGCCACTGCACTCTAACCTGGGCAACAAGAGTTAAACTCCGCCTTAATCAATGCCCCCCAACTGGGAGCTCTGAAGATAGTTGTCAAACCCGGTCTCTCTCCCGTCTGTGGCTGAGGGCCTGTTGCTCTCTGTGGTCAAACGTTGGACATCTTTCCCTGGACGCTGGTCTCGGTGGTTCCTCCCTCCAACCTTCTGCACCTGTCTCTGCAGCCTTCTTTTTCTGCATCTCTAGTGTCCCTTCTGCCTGACTCTCTGCATCTTGAAAGGCAGGAGAAACGGTGAGATAATTGTCTCCACAGTTTCCACTCTTTTCCTTAGAATCCTTGGAAGGAGGAATGCTGGCAAACCCACCCATTCTTCTTTTCCTATTCTCTCCTGCCCTACATATCAGCTCCTCCCTGGAACTCCCCTGGAACTTTCTCCAACTGTCTCCCCAACCGCCAACAGCTGCCTCCTCTCCTGTGGCTCCAGGAAACTTCCTGAACCTCTCGAACTCTCAACATCCGCAGGCTCTGATTACCTTAAGGGCCCAAACTGAGGGGCACCCTGGAGGGAATTTTCTACCCACGTTCTCCAGGCCAGAAACCTGTCAAGGTATGTACTTTCCTGCAGCCAGCACCCAACAGCTCCCACACTGTTCTGGGCAAGTGACAAGGGCTCTTCTCCCCTGTTTGTGTGCGGTAGGAATTTACTAAGAGAGAGAGGAGAGAGAAAAAACACCTTGGCCTAGGCAGCTGTTAGAAATTCGTGGGCTGGATACGGTGGCTCACGCCTGTAATCCCAGCACTTTGGGAGACCGAGGCGGGCAGATCATGAGGTCAGGAGATTGAGACCATCTTGGCTAACATGGTAAAACCCCGTCTCTACTGAAAATACAAAAAAATTAGCTGGGTGTGGTGGTGGGTGTCTGTAGTCCCAGCTACTCGGGAGGCTGAGGCAGGAGAATGGGGTGAACCCGGAAGGTGGAGCTTGCCGTGAGCCAAGAAAGAAAGAAATTCGTGGTAAAAGTGGTGTTTCCGATTTTTTCACTCTAGTGTGATTTGAGCACATCATTTGAGGCATTATTTGTGACATTCTTTGTGGTGTTTCTAGGTGCCTGTCTGTGAGCCTCAAACATTTCTCTAATTCTCCTCAGAAAGGCCACTTTGGTGAATTTCTCACTGCCTGAGTTTTGGGCTGTGATGAGCCTCACTGATTTCAGGCAGGCCTTACTTCTGACAGATTTAGTGAGTTTCTTTCCTTTGTGAGGTCCTCATTCCCCCTTCCATGATAAAGGAAGAAGGATCCCCATTTCCTCCTATCCTGAGAAATTTAGAGGGAACCAGAGATTGACTGTCCCTGCAAAGAGGGACGAGGTAAATACATAGCTTCAGTAGGCTCCAAGTTCAATTCTCACCTCCACCAGATGGACAAAACGTTCAACCTTTCAAGGGTGACATGACGGCAGGTGAATGCGTGAGGCACCACCATTTCATAGCCCCTCTGGAGCCTGCCATTCCATGGGTGAAGTGATTCATTAATAGATGCAATGTGCACCTGTTAATGAAATGGGTTTATTAAGTCAACTGTTTGTTGCTGAGACCAACAAGCTGGGGCTACCTAAAAGAGGAACTTATATCCCTAGAGTGGAAAGGTCCGGGCCCCCAGCCTCTGGCCCGAGGTCTAGCAGGACCTTTGGATAAATGGAGGGGTGAGGGAAAGGGTCAGAGCTGGGTTTATCTCACAGACACTCTCCTGACTCCTGGGGAATATAATTGTTGGGAAAATCCAGCCCTGGAGCTCTCTTTGCCAGCCCCATTATTGCCACTATGACTTCCTCTGTCTTCTGTTTGATAGAAGGAAAGCAACATCTCTTAAAACAGCAAGTGCGGACATCCTGTAACCGAGCATTCCCCATTCCTTCCTTCCGTTTCTTAGACATTGCTAGCATTCATGCACTTAACGATCAGCCATAATCACTTGAGGCATTCTTGTTCTTAACTATTGTAAAGAAACAGTTATCTGTAAGGCCAATTAAGAATAATAAAATAAAATATTTTCTTTACCTCCATTTAGTCCATCATCGATATTCTTCCCTTCTTCATGTAGAGCCAAGGTTTCACTTTCCTTTTCACTGAAGGGTTGGTTTCTTTTCACATTTCATGCAAGGCAGGTGTACTGGCAAAATCTTCTCTCAGTTTTTCTTTGTCTTCATATCCTCTCCACTTTTGAAGAAAAATTCCGCTGGAAACAGATTCTAGGTTGATGGAAGTTTTAACTTTTTAAAACTATTTCTCTCTCTTCTCACTTGCTTTCTGATGGGAAGTTTGATGTAATTCTTATCATTGTTCATTTAGAATAAGCCCCCCTCCCCGAGGAAAAAAAAAGGAAATTATATTTTTATACTTCTGCATTTCAAGACAATTTTCAGATTGGTCATCTGAAATGAAAGGCGCATGAAAAGCAACCAAGAGTTGATAACAAAAGATGGCCCAAGTGCACATTGGGTGACTTTGGAATTCTTTCCCTGTCTTTAAATAGGACAATCAAAGGTCAGAATAGTTCCTTTACGACATACGATTTTTACATGTGCGTGCTTATTTATGTAACGATTTATTAAGCATCTGCTATGTTCATAGTGCTGTGGGGAATGCAGAGACAAATGGGTCCCTCACAGGATGAAATATGCGCACAGAAAAGTAGAGCAGAAGGCAGAAATCAATGAATGGGAGGTGGGAGGAGCAGCTCTGCTCCTGGAGCTTCAGTGAGACCCAGATCTATAATGGGGGGGAAGCATGACCTTTAGGAATTCAATATCCACCCCTTCCTCTCTGATTTTCTCCCTTCCCCAACCCCCGAGGGGTAATGGAGCACCGCCTGGTCCCAGGCACTGTGCTGGTGGCAGACACAGCAATTCCTAGGCTACCTGGGGTCTCTCCTCCACGAAGGTAACAGCCTAGTGACAGAGAAATACAAGTAAATAAACAAAAATGGCCAGATATTTTTCTATCCTGGTGGAAGTACTGCAGAGGCTGTCTGCAGATATGACAAGATACCCAGGAAGGTACCCTAAAGGAAGTGATGTTTAAATAGCACATGAAGGTGAGCAAAAGTAAGCCAGGTGGGTCATGGGGCAGGAGACAAAGGCACCCCTTATAGACAGAACGGCTTGTGCAAAAAGGCCTAGAGGTGGGAGAGAGCATGGCTGATTGGGAAAATGGACAGTAGTCCACACAGGCTGAATAAGAGGTCTACACAGTGAGAAGGATGGAGTGGCCAGTGTTGCCAAAGGGGGCTCTAGAGAACACTAGTTTCTGGGATTTTTTTCTCTCTCATTCTACAGGTTGTCTTTTCACTGTTTTGATAGTGTCCTTTGATGCCCAAAAGTTTTCCGTTTTCATGGAGTTCAATTTGTCGGTCTACTTTTGCTGCCTCTGCTTTTGGTGTCTCATGTACATCAATGCCAAATACAATGTCATGAAGCTTTTCCCCTGTGTTTTCTTCTAAGAGTTTTGTGGTTTCAGCTCTTACATTTAGATCTTTGATCCATTTTGAATTAAAGCAAGGTTCCAACTTCATTCTTTTGCATGTGGCTATCCACTTGTCCCAGAATCATTTTCAGCACCCTTGCTGAAAATCATTTGAGCACACGCACATACACACACACACACACACACACATACACACATACGCACATATGAAGGTTTATTTCTAGGCTCTCTAGTCTATTCTGTTGGCCTGTTTATCTGTCTTTATGCCAGTACCAAACTATTTGGATTACTGTAGCTTTGTAGTTAGTTTTGAAATCAGAAAGTATGAGTCCTTCAATGATGTTCTTTTCAAGATTGTTTTGACTATTTGGGGTCCCATGAGATTATATATAAATTTTAGGATGGATTTTTCTATTCTGTAAAAAAAATTTCGGCATTTTGATAGGGATTGCAATGAATCTGCAGATCACTTTGAGTAACTTTGTCATCTTAACAAAATTAAGTCTTCCACTCCATGAGCATTGAATGTCTTTACATTTGTTTATCTCTTCTTTAATTTATTTTAGCAAAATTTTGTAGTTTCAGTGTACAAGTCTTCCACCTCCTTGGTTAAGTTTATTCCTAATTTATTCTGCTTTATGTAATCATAAATAGAGTTGTTTTCCTAATTTCCTATTTGAATTCTTCATTTTTAGAGTAAAGAAATACATTTGAATTTTGTTGGTTGATTTTGTAAATTACAACTTTACTGAATTTGCTTATTAGCTCTAACAGTTTTTCTTTTTTAAGAAATTAGAGTTTTCTGTATGTAAGATTGTCATCTGCAAACAGATAATTGTACTTCTTCCTTTCTAATTCGGATGGCTTTTACTTCTTTTTCTTGCGTAATTGTTCTGGCTAGAACTTTCTATATATGATGAATAAGGGTGGCAAATGCATGCATCCTTGTTTTGTTCCTGATCTTAGAGGAAAACTTGAAGTCTGTCACCATTAAGTATGTTGTTATCTGTGGGCTTTTTGTATACGGCCTTTATCATATTGAGGAAGCTTCTTTCCCTTCCTAGTTTGTTTTTATCTTGGAAGTGTGTTGAGTTTTGTCAAATGCTTTTTTGCATCAATTGAGATGACCATGTAGTATTTTTCCTTCATTCTATTAATATGGTGTTATTATGTTGATTGGTTTTTATGTGTTGAATCATGCTTGCATTCCAGAAATAAATCTCACTTGGTTATGTTGTATAATCCTTTCAGTGTTGAAATGATCTATGCTAATCTTTTGTTGGGGACTTTTGCATCAGAGTTTCTAAGGGATGTTGCTTTGTGGTTTTCTTTAACTTTGGTTAGAAGGTAGGCTTTGGTATCATAGTAATGCTGGCTTCACAGAGTGAATCAGGGAGTATTCTCTCCAATGTTTCGGAAGAGTTTGAGAAGGATTAGTGTTCATTCTTCTTTAAATGTTTGGTAGAAATCACCAGTAAAACTATCAGGTTCAGGACTTTTCTTCACTGGAGTATTTTTGATTACTGCTTCAGTCTTGGTAGGTTTTATGTTTCCAGGAATTTGTCCATTTCTTCTGGGTTATCAAATTTATTACATAACCAACAACCTTACCCATTGTTTATATTAATCTTTTGTCACCCTTTTTATTTCTGTAAAATACTATTTATTTATATTTTTGTTTTATAAATTTTAGAGTAATCTCCTCACCTTCATTTCTTATTTTAGTAATTTGAGTCTTCTCTGTTTTTTAATTAGTCTGGCTGGAAGTGTTAGTTTTACTGATGTTTTTCAAAGAACCAACTTTTGGTTTTGTTGATTTTCTGTTTTTCTGTCCTCTATTTTATGTCTGTTGCAATCTTTAGTGTTTCTTTCTGCTAGCTTTGGGTTATCTTGTTCTTTTTTTTTTTTTTTTCCTACCTCCTTAAGGTGTAAATTTAGGTTGTTGATTTGAGATCCTTCTTCTTTTTTAATGTAAACATTTACAACTTCTCAATGTAAGCTTTTATAGCTATTTTACAGCATATACAGATTTCACTGCATCCCATACATCTTGGTATACAGGTTGAGTTTCCCTTATCGAAAACACTTGGGACAAGAAGTATTTCAAATTTCAAACTTTTCAGATTTTAGAATATTTGCATATATGAGATATTTTAGAGATGGGACCTAAGTCTAAACATGAAATTTATTTATGCTTATATACACCTTATACACAGCCTAAAGGTAATTTTATACAATATTGTTAATAATGTTGTACATAAAACAAAGTTTTGACTGTGACCCATCACATGAGGTCAGGTGTAGGATTTTTCATTTGTGGTATTCCATAGGCCTTCAAAGTTTGAATTTTGAAGCATTTTAGAATTCAAATTTTTGGCTTGGGATGTATTGTGATTTTTGTTTTGGAGACAATTTCACTCTGCCACCCAGGCTGGACTGCAGTGGAGTGATCTCAGCTCACTGTAACCTCCACCTCCTGGGTTCAAGCAATTCTCCTGCCTCAGCCTCCCAAGTAGCTGGGATGGGACTACAGGTGCCCGCCACCATGCCCAGCTAATTTTTGTATTTTTAGTAGAGACAGGGTTTCTCCATGGCCAGGCTGGTCTTGAACTCCTGACCTCAAGTGATCCGCCCACCTCGGCCTCCCAAAGTGCTGGGATTACAGGTGTGAGCCACCACGCCCAGCCAGTCTCCCATTTCTTTAATTGGTCTTCTGCCTAGTTGTTCTATTCATTATTAAAAGTGGAGTACTGAAATCTCCAATTACTGTTGTTAAGCTACCTATTTTTCCCTTCAATTCTATCCTTGTTTGCTTATATATTTTGGATCCCTGATGTTTGGTGCATATAGGTTTACAACTGTTACATCTTTTTGGTGAATTGATTCTTATCAATATACAATGCCCTTCTTTGTCTCTTGTTGTAGAACTAGACTTTAAAATCTGTTTTGTCTGATATTAATATAGCCATCCCTGTTCTCTTTTTGTTACTGTGTACATAGGATATCTTTTAAAATCCTTTCTCTTTCAATCTGTTTGTGTCCTTAGAGCTAGAGCAAGTCTATTGTGGACGGTATATAATTGGATCATTTTTTAAAAATCTAATCTGCCAATTTATAACTTTTGACTGAGGCATTGAACCCAATTAAATTTAAATTTGAATGCATTTACTGATAGACAATGACTCAGTGACTTATTTTGCCATTTTGTTATTTGTTTTCTGTATGTTTTAGCTCTTCTTGCTTGCTTGCTTGCTTGCTTTCTTAAGAGATGGGGTCTTTCTTAAGAGATGTGGCCCAGGCTGGCCTCAAACTCCTAGGCTCAAATGATCCTCTCACCTCAGCCTCCCAAGCAGCTGGAACTACAGGCATGTGCCACTGTATCTGGCTGCTTTTCAGCTTTTTGTGTCCCTCATTTCCTCCATTTCTACCTTTCTTTACATCTAGTTGATTTTTTTGTAGTGACATGTTTTATTCACTTCTCATTTCCTTTTGTGTATATTCTATAAATACATTTTGTGGTTACCATGGGAATTACATATAACATCCTAAAGTTATAATGATCTAATTTGAATTGATACTAACTTAACTTCAATTGCATACAAACATTTTACTTATACAGCTCCATGCCCCCCCATTTTGTGTTACTGATGTTACAGTTTACATTGTTATATATTATATACCCACTAATAGATTTATAATTATTTTATTCGTTGTCTTTAAATTCTGTGCTATAGTTTAGATATTTGTGCCCTGCAAATCTCATGTTGAAATTTGATCCCCAGTGTTGGAGGTGGGACCCAATGGGTGGTGTTTGGGTCATGGGGGCAGATCTTTCTTGAGTAGAATGCATTTCCAGGGGAGTGCATTCCAACGTTATTAGTTCCATGAGAACTGGCTGTTAAAAAGAGCCTGGCACCTCCCATTTCTCATTCCTGCTTTCTATTTCACTGTGTGATTTCTGCACACTCCAGCTTCCCTTTCCCTTCTAAAATGAGAAAAGGCCAAGGCTTTTTTCTTCTGCCCAGTCTTCCAGCCAGCAGAACTGTGAGCCAAATAAACCTCTTTATCAATTGTCCAGCCCCAGGTGTTCATTTATAACAACACTAAATGGACTAAGACATCCTGTATTTAAAAGTGGAATTACAAACCAAAATTACAATAATACTGGCTTTTTTATTTGTCTGTGTGTTTACCTCAAACAAAGGTCTTGATATACGTCTTCACCTAGTTTCAACTTACCACAGCTTTTCATTTCAACCTCAAGGTCTAGTTTCAGTATTTCTTGCAGGGCAGCGCTAATGGTAATCAACTCTCTTAAGCTTTTGTTTATCTGGGACTTTCTTAATTTCTCTCTTATTAATATTTTGGAAGATATTTTTGCTGGACATAGAATTCTTAATTGACAACTTTTCTTCTTTCAGTACTTTATATTGTCCCAATGCCCCCTGGGCTTCAAAGTTTCTGCTGATAAATTGACTGATAATTTTATTGAGGATCCCTGTACATGATGAGTCTTCTCTCTTATTGCTTTCAAAATTCTCTCTTTGTCTTTGACTTCCAACAGTTTGATTCTAATGTGTCTCAGTGTAGTTCTCTTTGAGTTTATTTTACTCGAAATTCCTTGAGCTTCTTGGGGCCTTAGATGGTCTATTGTATGTCTCAATCTGTAATCTTTGTCTTCAGTGTCTGAAGGTCTGTAGTTGCTCTGCTGTTTTAATGAGCAATGCTGCCCCTTTTCCCTTAGGCAAAGCAAGACTAGTCCTGTAGGCAGACCCCAGACAGATTAGAGCATTGCACATGATGAATCTAGCTCTGCTTCTTTAAGTTTAAGGGAGAGAACTAGGGCTTGAGCTACCATCTCCAGACCAATACTGCTGGCAGTGGAGGTGGAACAAGGTAGAAAGAAAATGAAATTTCCAACCTTTTTTTGGAGACGGAGTCTTGCTCTCTTGCCCAGGCTGGAGTGCAGTAGTGCTGTCATGCACTCCGTGTGAAGAGACCACCAAACAGGCTTTGTGTGAGCAGTAAAGCTTTTTAATCACCTGGGTGCAGGCAGGCTGAGTCCGAAAAGAGAGTCAGCGAAGGGAGATAAGGGTGGGGCAGTTTTATAGGATTTGGGTAGGTAAAGAAAATTACAGTCAAAGGGGTTGTTCTCTGGCAGGCGGGAGTAGGGGGGTCACAAGGTGCTCAGTCGGGGAGCTTTTTGAGCCAGAATGAGCCAGGAAAAGGAATTTCACAAGGTAATGTCATCACTTAAGGCAAGGACCAGACATTTTCGCTTCTTTTGTGGTGGAATGTCATCAGTTAAGGCAGGGGCAGGGCATTTTCACTTCTTTTGTGATTCTTTAGTTACTTCAGGCCATCTGGACATATAAGTGTAAGTCACAGGGGATGCGGTGGCTTGGCTTGGGCTCAGAGGCCTGACAAGTGTGATCTTGGCTCACTGCAATCTCCACCTCCTGGGTTCAAGCGATCCTTCTGCCTTAGCCTCCCAAATAGCTGGGATTACAGGTGCCTGCCACCATGCCTGGCTAATTTTTGTATTTTTAGTAGAGATGGGGTTTCACCATACTGGACAGGCTGGTCTTGAACTCCTGACCTCAGGTGATCTGCCCACCTCAGCCTCCCAAAGTGCTGGGATTACATGCATGAGCCACTGTGTCTGGAAAAATTCCTATTATTTTGAAGGAGGCTTTTGAAAAAATTTTGAGACAGGGTCTCCATTTCTCACCCAGGGTGCAGTTAAGGAGGCTTTCCTTGATTGGGCATTACTTGGCTGCTCTAATCTTTGGCTGTTTTCCAGAGCTCCTATAAAGTTAGTTCAGCCAGTTCTCTCTCTCTCTCTCTCTCTCTCTCTCTCTTTGTGTATGTGTGTGTGTGTGTCTGTTTAGCTTTCCATGAGGGAACAAGAGCTTGGAGCTTCCTAGTCATCCATTTTGCTGACATCCCCAGGATGATATTTTAAAACAGCTTTATTGCTATATGCTTCATATATCTCACAATTCATGAATTTTGAAGTGTATAATTCAGTGGTTTTTAGTATATGTATAGATAAGTGCAACCATCACATAGTCAATTTCAGAACATTTTCATCACCTTTAAAAGAAACCTCATACCCTTTAGCTATCATCCCATACCTCTCATTCCCATCTTACCCCACCTCCACATCCAGCCTTAGCAACCACTAGTCTACTTTCTGTCCCTATATATTTGCCTATTCTGGACATTTCATATAAATGGAATCGTACAATATGTCCTCTTTTGCGACTGGCTGTTTTCACTTAGCACAATGTTTTCCCCCATGCCGCCTGGGCCCCCACCCTGGGCTCTGTAGAAGGCACAGGATACTAGGAGTAGAGTGGGAGCAGGATTGCATGACGGAGTAGCCAGATCACTGGACTGGTCCAAATTTGAAGTTGCACCCAACAGCTGCAATGCAAAGATAAGGGGGAAGAAATTGAAGATGTTAGCAAGTGAATAGTACAAAGGTTTGCAAGACCCAGGTACCAAAGGGAAGGTAGTCAGAATAGGTAAGGAAAAAGGAGAATGGTCAAGGGACCAGAGTTGAGAATCAAATGAAAGACTAAGTGCAGATAAGTAACAAGAGGGTAGAGGAAGGAGAAGAGATGGTGATCAGAAGAGCTACTTGAAATCAGCTGGGCATAGTGGTGCGTGCCTGTAATCCCAGCTACTTGGAAGGCTGAGGCGGGAGAATCACTGGAACCTAGGAGGCAGAGGCTGCAGTGAGCTGAGATCATGCCACTGCATTCTAGCCTGGGCGACAAAGACTCCGTCTCAAAAAAAGAAAAAAAAACTGCTTGAATTTAATATTTTAGGGATTTAATATTTGTAGTGATGACAGTATCCAAGAAAGTGGCCATGGGAAGGGAGGTTGGAAAGGAGGGAGGGGAAAACGTTGGTAGAGGTGTCCAAAATAGGCAAATTCATAGAGATAGAAAATAGATTAGGGCTGTCAGGGGCCGGGGTGAGGGAGGAATGGGGCGTTACTGCTAATAAGTACAGGACTTCTTTTAGGTTGATGAAAATGCTCTGTACTTTGGTGGAGATGGTTGCACAAGCTTGTGAACATACGAAAACCCACTGAATTGTACATATTAAAAGGGTGAATTTTATGTGTGAATTATATCTCAATTAATTTTTTATTAGGAATCAATGAAAAAATTCAGGGGGATTTGTTCACTATAGTTCAGAGATTCCAGAGGGCCTATGTGGAAATGTTTAGGAGGGAGAGAAAGGACAAGAGTCTGTGTCTGGGTAGAAAAAGGAGGTGAGGCCTGGGCAATGATTGGAGGGTGTCAGGCACAGGAGGCCTGGAGGGGTAAGAAGGAGAGTTTCAGCAGCAGTGGTTCAACAGATCTCAGTAGCTGGAGGGACCAATGTGTCTCCGGAAGCCACAGGTTTGGCTTGAATGGTGGTGTCTGGAGGTGGTCCCAGCCCAGGTAACTGAAGGAAGAGAGGGGGACTTCAAGGGTGGGCACCAAGAAATCTAGCAATGGGACTTTCCAGGGTGAGAGAATTAAGCAAAACCAGCTGGTGATGGGGAGGGAGAATGGTCACTCCGCAAGCTTGAACACGGCTTTCAGATCTTAGATTTCACATATGAATTAAAGTCCTGAAAATCCCCAAGAGAAAGATCGGGTTTGAAAATCCTGAGAACCACTGCATTCTGCCAGATCTCTCTGCACAAAAACAAGCCACAGAAGGTTAGATAAATAAGCAAAAGGCATCCAGGGCTAAGGGCCAACCTGAGTGATTAGTTTCCTACTGATGTTTACACAGAGTTATGAGCTGTTAAGTGAAAATAAGGATGATCAGAAACGGAAGTGGCATGTGTTATGCACTTAAACAAGAATTTTATTAAACCCCTAGATACTCCACGTAAGGTGCTCAGAATGCTGGACAGTCTCTGTGCTGCCTCCCAGAAGCTTATAGGCTGGGGGATTGAGGGAGAAACGATCACTAAGCAAATAACTACAAAATAATTTGTTACAACTATATAAGAATAATGAAGAAAGCAGTAAGGTGCTCTGATTGTTTATAGAAGGAATCAGATGGATGCTAGGGATCAGAGCAACTTTCTCTCAGGGAATAACATTTCAGCTACCCCCCTAATGAAGGTAGGAAGTGGGGTCGGTGCCTATCACAGCCCTGGGATAGAAAGGAGCTTGAGGAACCTGCCAGAGGTAACATGTGAGAGGAGGAGGAAGTCAGCTAGAGAGACAGGAAAAGTCTGATCTCGCAGGGCATTGTGGTCTATGTGGAGGACTCTGGGGTCCTTCTCCCAAGAACAAAAGGAATGTAGAGGGAGTGAGTAAGAGGCAATGGAGCAGCTACAGAGTGCAGTGGAGCCAGGTGGTTAAGAGCGTGGACTCTGGGCTGGGTGTGGTGGCTCATGCTTGTAATCCCAGCACTTTGGGAGCACACAGGTGGATCACTTGAGCCTGGGAGTTCGAGACCAGCCTGGGCAACAATGCAAGACCCTGTCTCTACAAAAAATACAAAAATTAGCCAGAGCCGTGGTATGCCTGTAGTCCCAGCCACTTGAGAAGCTGTGGCAGGAGAATCCCTTGAAGCCCAGAAGGCGGAAGTTGCAGGAGCTGGCATCACCCCATTGCATTCCAGCCTGGGAGATGAGAGTGAGACCCTGTCTCAAAAAAAAAGCATGGACTCAATGGACTCAACCCAGTTTCAACAGGTTCAACCAGAGCCTGGGGTTTAAATTCCAGGTCTGCCACTTCCTGGTGACCAAGATCAGGTTTGAGCTAATGTCGCTGTGCCATCTCCTCCTCCATAAGATGGGGTGATAATAGTGCCTGTTTCCAAGGATTGGCATGAGGATTTGGAGACAAAAGTGCCTGGCACATGGAATAAGGAAGAACTGCCACTGGAAGTGGGCTCAACAGCAGCAACCTGCACTGTGGGCTCTCCCTGCCTCCAGGCCACCATCACTGTGCTAAAAGAGTTGACACCCAGGAAAGTTGAGGCTTCTCTAGTGGATACCATTTGTAAGATGAGTTTCTTGGTCTTGGGCAGCCCTTCTGGCAGCATCTCCTTGACTGTGGCTGTCCTGTGAGCTGCATGAAGACAAGGCCATGCTCAACCTACACCCCAGGGCCCAACATGGGGCAGGCACATGGGAGGTGCTTAATGCCTATAAATGAAGTGGGTTGCAAAGGAATGAATGAATGGATGGATCTGTGAGAGAATACTTAGACTATTCATAAATTATTGAGCATTTACTATGTTCCAGGCACCTTACTGAGGGCTTAACCTCGTTGATTTCATTCTCACAATGATCTTGTAAGGAGGCTACTATTAGACTCTGTCCAGTAGGGGAGATCTTGGGAATACGTTTTCTGGTTGGGGGCAAGGGGAGTCCTGGTTGTATTTCAGGGAGCCTAATGATAGAGAAATGTGTTTAATATGTAGCCCCAAAGGGGGGCTTTTTGCTACAGGTTGGGATCCTGGAGGCAGGAATTAAGCCAGAAAGCAGACTATGCTGAAAGTAGTTTCTCTAAAGATCTAACTGCGTGTACTTTACAGCGATGATCTCATATTCCTTAGCAAGGCACCACGGTGACAGGAATTATTTTACTTGTTTGTGAAAAGGAAAAGTGGTGCGTTCTAGGGAGATGCAGTGGCCTCCCCAGCATCCAGAGAGAGCTCAGAGCAGAAGCCAGGAGTCCTGAGTTGCTGGCATGTCTCTCCCACCCCCGCCTCTGAGAAACAGCAGAGAGCAGAGCTATTGGAAGGGCTGTGGCAAGCCACCTTTGTTCTTCTCCTTGCCCACTCAGGCTCTAACCAGAATCCCACGTGCACCTGGTGGCAGGACTGTTCCTTAAGGGAATGCAGGCGACAGTCCCCAGCTCCCCTTCTTCCCGGTGCAGCGCTGGGGCAGGCCACCCCTTTCTGAGCCCCAAGCAGCTCCCCAGACCTCCTTCTCCAGAGACGATTATTTTGGGAGAGTGCTGAGTTCAGCACAGCTGCAAGGTGCAGCCAGACGCACCCTTCTGTCCTCAGCTGGCCTTTTGGAGCTGGCCTCGGGCTGGGGTGCGCCTGCCCCCACCCACTGCAGCAGTCCCTCCTACACAGGGTTACTGTGTCCAACCACCTCCACCTTGGGGAAGCTCACAGGCTGTGGGGACAGGTGGAGGAATGGGGGCTAGGAGAGGCAGAGCCGGTCTGAGGGGCACAGCCCAACTCCTAGCCCTGAACCTTGGGTTAACCGATTCCCCGGGCTTGCCTTACAGCCAAGGGGCAGGCTGGCCTTTGGCCAGCTGACCATCCCCAGGCCAAGAGCAGGGACTGGATGAGGAGCTGCACTGAGAAGCTTATATAAGCACTTCTACTTCGCAGCCTGCTGTCTGCCCTGGCAGCCAGGACAAGAGTGACAACAAAGCTGTGTCCTGCCAGGGGGAGGGGCCTCTGCCAGGAATGTACATTGAGTCCAACTTGGAGGAGGCCCAGGTCCTCCCAAAGTACTTGTGTCCGGGTGGTGGACTGGATCAGCTGTGGAGCCCTGGAAGCTGCCTGCCTTTCTCCCTGTGCTTAACCAGAGGTCTCTATCCCGCCAAGTGGGCCCCTGGGGTGGGGGGCACAGGTAGTTGGCAGGAAATCCCCTGCAGGGGATCCAGCTGCTCTAAAGCTCCTTCTGTTCCAGGTGCCCATGAGTTGGACAATGAGGCTGGTCACAGCAGCCCTGTTACTGGGTCTCGTGATGGTGATCACTGGAGACGAGGACGAGAACAACCCGTGTGCCCAAGAAGCCCTCTTGGACGAGGACGCCCTTGTGTGCCAGTAAGTCAGGGCAGGCTTGGAGGCGGGAGGCACAGAGGCTGCCAGGCAGGTAGATTGCAGGGAGGGGTATTTCCAGAACCAAGGAGCACCATCTCCTGAGCCTGATTTTATGGGGGAAGATAGAACACATGTCAGGTCTGGAGACCACCTTGATGGAGGATGGCGCTGAGAAAGGGACTTAGAAACAGGCTCCTTCCTGCCTTCCAGAATGCACCTCTCCCGGGACCAGGAGGGCTGTGTGTATGGTCGGCTCTGCTTGGGCCCTCCAAACCTGGGGGGTCTTGGCAGGGGCAGGAGGCTGAGACCCTCAGAGAGAGACCCAGAGAGAGACCGTCCCTCCCTATAGCCTGAATGCCCCTCTCCCCAGAACCCCGACCAAGAGGCGTTTTAATGAAAAAAGGTGTGTGATTAGACCCTTCCTGTGTGAGAGGTGTTTTTCAATGATGGGACCCAGGAGTGTTTGTGTAGGGGCCCTTTAGGGATCATGGCACTGGGTGGAGTTGGGTGATGAGGCTGGCTTCTTCCCTTCCAAGGGCACAAGCTGCTTCTACTTTGGGTAAGCTGGAAAGCCTGGCGTTCGGCTCTCTCCTCATCGACTCTGCTGGTTGGAAAGCAAGCCTTCATTTATCTGGACTTGTGGGTCATCCTGAGGACTCCCCAGGCCAAATTGATGCCAAACCTCCCTGCCAGTTTAGTGACTGAGGAGGGAGACA
Source organism: Rhinopithecus bieti (assembly GCF_001698545.2). Lineage (NCBI taxonomy): Eukaryota > Metazoa > Chordata > Mammalia > Primates > Cercopithecidae > Rhinopithecus > Rhinopithecus bieti. The sequence continues at coordinate 281,606 of NW_016809657.1, forward strand.
CCCCGCTGAGCCCATGTATGAGAAATGGTGCAGGAGGAAAAAGAACTTTGACGACCTACACTCTTCTGTACCTTTGAATTTGCACAAACATTACTGTTCATGAAAATATGTTTGTTTTTCTTTTTTTTTATTTAAAACATTTTTGACAAACATTACTTTTAGAACCATACATACATGTCTTCTCTTAAAGTTATGTAGTTGAAGCCGTCTTAAAAAGTAACATTTTGGTTGGATTCAGTGGCTCACGTGTGTAATCCCAGCACTTTGGGAAGCCAAGGTGGAGGATCACTTGAGCCTAGGAGTTTGAGACTAGCCTAGGCAACATAGAGAGACTCTGTCTCTACAAAACAGTTTAAAAACTAGCCAAGCATGGTGATGCACACCTGTAGTCCCAGCTACTCAAGAGGTTGAGGTGGGAGGATCGCTTAAACCCAGGAGGTCAAGGCTGTTCTGAGCCATGATTGCACCACTGCATTCCAGCCTGGGCAACAGAGCCAGACTCTGTCTCAAAAAAAAAAAAAAAAAAAAAAAAAAAGTAACAAACTTTGCTCATGTCAGTACATTTTGAAAAATCTTGTTAAACAGTTCTGGGTGTAGACCGGGCATGGTGGCTCACGCCTGTAATCCCAGCACTTTGAGAGGCTGAGGCAGGCAGATCACGAGGTCAGGAGTTTGAGACCAGCATGACCGACACAGTGAAACCCAGTCTGTACTAAAAATAAAAAAATTAGCCGGGCATAGTGGTGCATGCCTGTAATCCCAGCTACCCAGGAGGCTGAGGTAGAAGAATCCCTTGAACCTGGGAGGCGGAGGTAGCAGTGAGTCAAGATTGTGCCACTGCACTGTAGCCTGGGCAACAGATAAGACTCTGTCTCAAAAAACAAACAGTTCTCGGTGAAGTTTTCATGTGGAAGGAGGAAGAGAAACATGGTTGCCTCTCACAAGTGGGATCCAGTTTTCTAGGTGCTCTGCTGAGTGAGTCGAGGGGCTGGCAGGCTTCTCACTCTGAGCAGTGCAAGGTCAACGCCCTCATAAGCAGGAGAGGTCAGCTGAGCCAGGGTACAGCAGGCCTGGGCTGTGATAACGGCCCCTTAAGGAGGACCTCAGCGGTTCCTGGTGTTTCCCACACTGTGGGAAATTAGGATGTCTGTAGGGTTGCTGGAGGTGACCAGCCTGAGGCTCTGGTTGCCCTAGGCTCTGCCCTGCCAAGATCACGTCTTGGTGCCCTGGTGACCCATGCATGGGGGCACACGTGGGAAGTCCCAGGGCACCTGCTGTGTCCCAGGTGCTCTGCTGGTGTTTGGACTCCTTGACTTCTCTCACTGTCAGTGATGAACCTACAGAGTCTATGTTAGCACCCCCATTTTGCAGATGAAGAGTCCCCAGAGATTAAGAAATCTGCCCACGGTGTTTACATAGCTTAAAAGTAGCAGAGCCAAGATCTAGTGCCCTTGTCTGACTCCACACTCATGCTCTTTCCCTATCTGCTTCTACTGACGCCCTTCACCCCGGGTCCAGGGCTCCCAGACTTGAGTCAAGGGGAGCCATTCTCAGGACTCCCGGAATATGCCAGCACGTCCCCAGTTTGAGAAACAGATTTATGACCCTAAGGTTGCATGCCAGGAAGATGTCTTTTGATTTCAAGCCATCATCGCAAAAGAGGAGAGTTGTCTTTATTGCCACAGAAGATTTTTGTTTGGAAGAGATCATCATGAATGATGATGAAATGAAAATATGTCAAGGACAGATAGGACCCCTGAGGAGACAGCAGGACCTCCTGCACTGACGCCCTCCTCAAGATCCCCACTCAGCTCAGGCTCTGACCTTGGCAAGAGATCCCCCAGAGAAGGCACTCCTCTCATGGGCATTTAGAGTCTACCAGGGAACTCTTAAAGATTGGACTCAATGCCTAAAAGTATTCATCTGTAAGGGAGGAATTTTATGTACTGTGACAAGCAGTGAGACGTTGTTAAGAGAAAAGCTTCTCGGGAATCAGACCTTCCCTGCTTCTGAGATACCCTAGACTAGACCAGCAAAACCACGCTGGGCTCAGTTGCAGAACTGAAAGAATTGTGATCCTCCAGCCCTGCAGCTGGGAGGTGAATCCACTCAACACACCCCTCCTGCTGCTGCCATCCAGTCAGCCCTGCGAGCTCCCCTGAGGATGGGAGCTGCTGCTCAAAGCGTCCTGCTTTTTGGTGTTGAAAAGCTCCGTTCTTCAGAAAATGTATTCTTATCCCAAGGCCCTGTCGCTCTTCTTGAACATCAACCCACCTTTTCCAGTGCAGATCCAGGAGGTGCACAAACTAGTCTAGTTTCTCATCTTCTTTGTGGTCATTCATGTGCATGGTGACAGACGCCACGCCCTGCCCCTTCATCCCCAGCTCCCCCCAACCTGGGCAGTCATCCCCAGTCCTTCAGTCTCTCTCAGGGCCCTTGGTTGTTACTCTTCTCTTTAAATACATTTCTTTCAGAGACAGAGTCTTGCTCTGTCACTTAGGCTGGAGTGCAGTGGCCTGATCATAGCTCACTGCAGCCTTGAACACCTGGGCTCGACCAATCCTCCTGCCTCAATGTCCTGAGTAGCTGGGACTACAGGTGCATGCCACCACGCCTGGCTAAGTTTCTTATTTTTCATAGAGTTGAGAGTCTCCCTATGTTATCCAGGCTGGTCTCAAACTCCTGGGCTCAAGCAATCCTGCCACCTCAGCCTCCCAAAATGCTGGGATTACAGGCATGCACTGCTGGATACAGTGGCTCACGTGTGTAATCCCAGCACTTTGGGAGGCCAAGGTGGAGGATCACTTGAGCCTAGGAGTTTGAGACCAGCCTGGGCAACAAAGAGAGACTCCATCTCTACAAAACAGTTTAAAAACTAGCTTGCTGTTTTCAAGTGGGGTGACCCACACTTTCATAGTGAGCCCCCTCTTCAAGGCAGCCTCATATCCCATGTGTCTTTTTGTCATCCTCACTGTCTTTGTCTGTTCAGCTACTGTAACAAAATACCTTAGACTAGGTCATTTCTAAACAGCGGGAATATATTACTCACAACTCTGGAGGCTGAGAAGCGCCAAAATCAAGGTGCTACTGGATTCAGTGCGTGGTGAGAGCTTGCTCTCTGCTTCAAAGACGGTGCCTTCTTGCTGCGACTTCACCTGGTGGAAGGGAAGGGTAGCTCCCTTCAGCCTCTTTTATGAGAGTGCATTTTATAAGGGTCCTGCTTGTTAATATCATCACATTGAGGATTAAATTCCAGCATATAAATTTTGAGGAGACACCAACACTCAGGCAATAGCACTCACTGAGGGGCAGCTGAAATTCTAAGCCCTTCATACAGGCACAGCTGAGAAGCCATGTTTTTAGAGACAGGGTCTCACTCTGTCACCCTCTGTCACCCAGGCTGGAATCAGGATCATGGCTGATCCTTAGCAGGATCATGGCTCACTGCAATCTTGACCTCCCAGACTCAAGCAATCCTCCCACCTCAGCCTCCCATATAGCTGGGACTACAGATGCGTACCACCACACTTGGCTAATTTTTTCTATGTTTTATAGAGACAGGATCTCACTACATTGCCCACACTGGTCTCTAACTCCTGGGCTCAAGTGATCATCTCACCTCAGCTTCCCAAAGTGCTGGGATTACAGGCTTGAGCCACCACGACCAGCCCTTGTGATCTAATTCTTGCCATGACAGAGACTCACATGACCACCTAGCTCAAACTGAAGCCTGGAGGAATGAAACAGCTCACTAGGGAAAATGTGTGGTGCAGGGAAGAAAGTACAGCCAAGCCTACTGGACTCGTTCTCTGTTGTACACAACAGATCACTCCAACACGTAGCAGCTGCAAATAGGTATTGTCCTGCAGTTTCTCAGTTACTCATCCGGAGATGGGAATAGTGTTAAGAGGTGCCTCAAGATATGGTTGTATGAAATTAAATCCTACATATGTGATGTCCCTGATCTATTGGGGTGGCCCAGTAAAAGTCATGCCCTTCGTCCCCTTTCCCTTATGTAGCATTAGTTCATGGCAAAGCTCGGGCCAGGGCCCCTGATCTTTTCACTCCACTCCCCAGGGTGCCTCCAAGTCTTGTCATGGAGATCAGGAGATCCCCAAACTCTGGATGGAAATTAGAATGAATTCCATGTCAGGTAAACCACAAGCAGCAAGGGCACACAGGAAGGTGGCACCTGTGAGGTTTTCTGGCTTGAATGCAAGTTGTTTGTTTTTGAGATAGAGTCTTGCCTTGTCCCCAGGCTGGAGTGCAGTGATGCAGTCATGGCTCACTGCAGCCTCTACTTCCTGGACTCAAGTGATCCTTCCACTTCGGCCTCCCAAGTAACAGGGACTATAGGCATGCACCACCCTGCATGGTTTTTTTTTTTTAATTTTTGGTGGAAACAGGGTCTCACTATGCTACCTTGGCTGATCTCAAATTCCTGGGCTCAAGCCATGCTCGCACCCCAGCCTCTCAAAGAGCTGAGATTATAGGCATGAGCCACCGTGCCTGGCCTTGAATGCAAATTTTAAAGTATATTTTCTCACTAACTTTAATTTTTGATTCAGCTCACCTCAGGTTTGTCCAGATCATCTTGTAACTTGATTTGATAATCAGAATTGTTGGTCACCAGCTCTGTGCCATCTGCAGATCAAATAAATTTCTCTCTGTGTCCTTCTCCAAGCCTTTGCTAAAGCAGCTGAGCCGGGCAGAGGCCTGCACACGCCCCCTTTCCCGTCATCCTAGGTGGGGCAATATGCTATCTTCAAACGCTGGCCTGGCAGTGCCCTATGGGTGTGAAGAGAGGGGCAGGGACACGACCCAATCCCTGGTTCGCTGGCACGTGCCCTGTCCTTCAGGGCACTCTCTGTGGCTCTGCACTCCCCTCACCAAATAACGATTTGCTGATTTTGCTTCTTTGATTCTTTTGATATTTACAACAATTCCACTCTGATAAAAAGGGGTGAGGGGTTGTGGGCATGAGGGCGTCCCTCCACCCTCAGTTTCCCTCCTCCGTGCCTCTCGTTTTCCCGTGCTGTGCTGCTTGCTGTCTGTCTCTCTGCCCTTGGAGGGTCCCCTCTCTGCCTCGCATCTCGCTAGCTGCAGCAGCAAGGAGTTGCAGCAGAAACAAACCAAAGGGTCGTTAAGATGATGCTAGGAAAATAAAACTGGTCCCCTAAAACTTCCCCAAAAGCTGTGAAAATCTTGCCATCCATGAAGAATTGCTGTAAATGTCCAAAGAGTTAGAAGACACAAATTTGCTCAGCAAGACCTTGACTCGTCCTGCTTCTACCCTCTGAGACCAGAGCACCTGACTTCTGGCATTGGGGGTGCTGGCCCACCGAAGTGTCCTGGTCCGCAGCTGCCAGGTGCTGGGGGCTCAGCGGCCTTTTGCCTAAGGCTGGAATTCAGGAGCCACTGGAAGAGTAGGAGGTGGAAGGCGGGAGGGGGAATGCAGGGCTCCCCACCAGGAAGCTGCTCTTGGCCCACTCCCAGGCCCCAGCTTCAGGGAGCTCTCCCTCCAGAACTGTTCTCCACATTAAATCCTCACAGGGTCCCCTGAGGCATCACCTGCAGCAAGGCACTGTGGACAGCTGTGGGTGGCTACTGGCAGGCTGTAGAGCAGCTTAGCCATGCAAGGCTGTTAGGAAAGGCTGGGGACCTGCAACACCCACTCCATACCCACACCCCTTCTCAGTGATGTCTTAACCCACATTAACCCTACAGAGGCCTTGGGTCGTGGAGATAAAATGTAATAGAAGAGCAAGAAAAAGCAGTTTTAAAATGTCTTTGAAAATCTTACCTACGTTTCTGAGTTTCAAATATAAGATGCACTTAAGGCCAGCCTGGTGCAGTCGTGGCCCGGCCCGGCGTGCCCTGCCCTGCAGACTGTCACCTTGCTCTGTATCATATTTTCTTCCCTTCCAGGAAGCCACATTCTCAGAACGCTGGTGCTGTTCGGGCCCTTCTTCTCAGGGAGCAAATAGATGAACCAGTTCATTCATACTTACAGTCTTAGTGAGCCAATGTTTTACCCCCTGAGGGATGTTTGCATTTTGAAAGAGAACCTAGGCTATGGTCAATGCTTAACCCGAAGAAGCCAATTCTTCACCTAATGGCAGGATTTCAGGCATGGGGAGCTCTTGATTGTTTAGGGGAGAGAGAACGTCTATGCCCTTGAAGGAAGGTATGCGGACTTGCTAAGCCTTTCTGTAATAAGAATGTTCCTGAAAAAGCAATCTATAGGTACTGTTTTTATAAACTCAATCCTGCTTTAAAGACACTAAGTTTGCCTGAGGATATCTATTCTTCTAGGGAAGTAAACACTGATGATAATTAATATTACACTTTCTGATGACTTACAACATACCAGGTTCTCTTCTGACCATTGACCGCCACTTTACTCCTCACACTGACTCCATGAGGGAGGAATTATTAGTGTCCTCAGTTTTACAGATGAGGAAACTGAGGCACAAGGAGGTCAAGTAACTCTTGGGCCACACAACTAGTTAGTGGCAGGTTTAGGATTTAATCCCATTTCACTTTACATTCCCAATAGTGCTAGACTGAAGCCTTGGGAACCCCAGGCTCCCCTAAAACCCTGACACAGGGCAACCTCCTTCTTCTCTTCATAGGGGCCTTGAAGTTTTCTACCCAGAGTTGGGGAACATTGGCTGCAAGGTTGTTCCTGATTGTAACAACTACAGACAGAAGATCACCTCCTGGAGGGAGCCGATAGTCAAGTTCCCGGGGGCCGTGGAAGTGAGTGAGCAGGGCTATGTTAAAGCAGGGCAGGGGAGAGTTGGGGGTCTTAATGTTCCTCCAGGCTTGCTCATCTGGGTGACTTGAAGCTGCGTGCAGAGCCATCTGGGCTGGGTCTGGTGGCAGCAGGTGGCTGTTGACATAAAGTTGTGCCTTCCTTAGAGTGGACTTGAGGAGAAGGCTGGGGGCCGGTGGGAGGGCTGCAGATTGGAAACTTGTGATGATTGAGGCCACTTGCCCAGGCCTCCTCCTGCTCCCCTGCTCTGGGAGCTCCTTGGCTGCCCCTGAGATCTGGGCCCCCAAGCCTGGTGGAGACCAGCTGGTGTGTGCTTTGGAGTTGGCGGATAAGTGGAAGAAGGGGTGGTATGGGATGGGAGGAGTCCTCGCCCAAGATGCGGGGTGTCTGGGTCTTCAGATGACTTCTGGGCTGGAGAGAAGCTGGTATTTACCAGGACAGGCAGAGGTCAGTGCATCCTGACACTTTGTTGTTGCAACATGAGACATGCTCTTCTTTTGCCTAAAGTTGTGTAAAAGAAGAACAAAGCATTTTAGGAATTGGAAATAACTATTTTAGTGGGCAGTGATTAGTACTATTCTGGAAGCTTTCCTTGTGGGGTCTGGGAAGCCTGGGGAAGAGTCACAGAAGAGTCACAGAAATGGGTCTGTGGAGTGTGTTTTGGGGAGCTGATCTGGCCTTCTGGTCTCCGCTTCTTTATTTCTTGACTCCTGGGCCAGACTGAGCCCCCAGAGTGTCAATGGTGGAGACTGGCCTCTTTTCTGCTGTGTTTTAGGAGGAGGTGCTGGTGCCAATCTAGGCAGGACTCGGGTCACAAATGTGTGGAGATGGAAGGGTCATGGCTGGGATGTGACCAAGTACACACATCAAGGCTGACCTTCTGGTCCCTTCTGAGCAGGGTGGCAGAGAGGGGCCATAAGGGGTTTTACCTTCCCCTCAGTGCTGCCTTGGTTAGGCCTCACACAGTCAGCTAAGCCCAGTAGAACAATACGCTCCGGAGGGCGGCAGCACACAGGTTACTCCAATGCAGGGGATAGACTCTTCTCTTCCTTGAAGCATTTTTCACTATCAGAGAGCAAATAGATTGTGATATAGCTCACAAGTTAAGAGGCTGCTAGCATGAAGCTTTGATAGGTTGTCTTGTTTGCCAACATGACAAACACCCTTTCCTTTGGGAAGACGAGCAATAAAGCACACACGTGTACATGTGTACACATGTACACACACATTTGCATGCACACACATGTGCACACAACATCAGCCCTCCTCCCTGGAAACCCCTGGACTGGGCATACCTGTGGACAGCCAAGAGGAGCAGAGAAAGGAAGGCTGCTGATTCTAACTCCTGGGATGGGAGGTACAGGGCCACAGAGGCTGGGCAGTAACCCAGTCTCTTAGAGGAGTATATGCCACTCCGCAGGACAGGACTCCCGGCTTCACCATCCATTCACTTCTCTTGGGGTTTGTCCCTTATATAGTGAGGGTCAGTCAGCTGCTTTCACAGGCCAGAGACAACCCCAAGGGGATTCTCCCAAAGGGCTCCCTTCTGTGTGCTGATGATGCTGCAGACATCCACTAGATGGCAGTGTAGACTTTTCTGAGCACCTGGTGTCCTTCAGAGCAGGGATTTGAAGCCTGTTGGGAAAGTCTTTGGTTTGATTTGGTTTTGTCGCCCTGGGTTATCAGCACATAACACAAAGACGACATCACCCCTGCCACATCCTGAAGTCTTGCACTGTTAAACCTATCCTGTCTCAGCCCAGGGGTGGGGTGGGGGGAAAACGGATGTGAAACATAGAGATTTATGAGGGACACAGAGCTGTGGTCAAGAAAGTCAGGGAGGGCAAAGATTTTACAAAGGAAGATTTGATCGAAGCCGTGGGAAGAAGAAAAACATAGTATTCTACTACTATGGAACGATAGTTTATGGAAATGTAACAGACCTATGAGAAGACAGATTCAGAGAGTTGCCAAAAGTGGTCATTGAGTGCCACCTTATTCCTGGGCACTACTCTGGCCTTTCATTTAATTCTGTTATTAAGTCTCCAAGTTAAGTATTTCTTTCGTCAAGACTGTTAGTGGCATGTGACAAAAAGTCATCTCAAATCGGTGTGAGCCAAAAGAGCGGGGGAAACTTATTGGCTCACAAAACTGAAAACTCCAGGGATAACTTCAGGCAAGGCTGGATCCAGGTGCTTGTGTCACCAGGAATCTGTCTCTTGACTGTTTTTTTCTGTGCTATTTTTATTTGTAAATAGACTCTTTCCTTGTGGTGACAAAGATGGCCCGAACAGCCTTAGGTTTGTGTTTGACCAGTTTGTCAATCCCAGTGAAAATAGGAATTTCCATCCACCAAAAGTCACAGGATTGGTCTCGCTTTGGTCTCGTGCCTATCCCTGAACCTAGCAGTGACCCTCTACAGCTCCCCTTAATCTACGAGGACTGAGAGCAGAGGAGGATGGTTGCCCTGAATGCGAGTCAAAGTGTGATTGATCAGATAAGGGTGAAAGGATGTTAGGTAGGAAATGCCAGGGCAGGTCCTATGGAAGTGAGTCATCTGGCCAAGTACAGAGCTGAAAGGTTCCAGAGCCAGGGTCAAAGCCAGGTCTGCCCAACTCCACAGTGGCCAGTGGACCACTGGCAGGGGTTCTAGGGGAGACACCAGGGGGTGCTGGCACAGGCAGGGGTGGGCTGGCTAAAGGGAAGCTTCCCCGGGTTAGAATGGAAGGGGGTGGGCAGGAAGGATAGTCCTTGTTAGGGAAGGTGGTAGTTGGAGCTTCGCTTAAGGGATAGGGCATGACTGGTGAGGCTGGAGGAGCAAGTGCTATCTGGATCCCTCAAGAAAAGGGTGCAGGGAGCCTGAGTGTTTAGGACAGAGAAGAGCATGGAGGTATTTCCTCTGGGCCCGATGGAGAAGGGCACGAGTTGGTGACTGCTATGTGGGGATGGTGCGCTGCTTCCAAGGTGACTGAAGCAATGCCACCAAAGTGGTGACTGCCAGTGGACATGCCCAGGAACCCCCCCCCCACCTCCCAGCAAACTCCAAAGCCCTGGAAAGAGGGGTGTAGCTGTGCCTCTGTGCCCACCAGAGAGCTTCCCACCTCCATATTCTAGCACTGGCCACTTCCCCATCCTTGGCATCTTTAGACCCTGCTCCCGTCACAGGGCTTCCTCCTCTAGGAAGCCTTCCCTGACTGCCTCCGTCTGGGTTCCACCTGCATCCCTGGCTGATCTCTTCTTTCTCTGTGCTTTTAAAATGTCCCTACCCTCTAAACTGGGTTTTGACTTTCCTCTGTCTTGTGCTGTAGTTGCTCATTCCTATCTCTCAAAGCTTCAAGCACTTTGTAAGCTAGGAGAGAAAGACTGTGTGTTGATTTTGAGTCACCCGCGGGCCCCCCAGCACTTCAGATCCTATGCTGGCTGACTGGATGACTAGGTGAGAGAGTGAACAGGTGAATGCATGCATGCATGCATGAATGAATGAATGAATGAATGAATGGCAGCTTGGGAGAGCATGTCCTGGAGTGTCAGCTATGAGGTGTGTCAGCCTAACTGTTGGCCCTTTCAGCATCTGTTGGAGGAAAGCTGCTAAGCCTAGTGGACCCGGGGTGGCAGGACTCTCTCCTCCCCCAAGGGGTGAGGTGTGAGCTGGGGGGTGGGTGAGGAAGCAGGCAGAGAAAGAGAGGAAGTCAGGCAGGTTCATGAGAAGGCAAAGTAGCACAGGAAAACGTGGCTGGCTCCCGTGCCAGCTATGACTGAGCGAGAGAGGTGTGGAAGTAAGAGGAAGCATTTCTCCCCTGGCGCTCTGACAAACATGAAGAGGCAAACATTTAAAAATGCATCCCGTTCTCAAGCCAAGGAAAACTGAAAGGCCCCTGAGAAGCTTCTTGACTGGGGGCTTATTCTCCACCTTAAATTTCGCCAGCTGGAATCCTTTTGAAGTGCAGAAATTGCCTTTAAGTGGGGAATGTGCATTGCATTACAGGGAGGGAACAAAAGGCTGCCTCGTTCTGTCCCGCTGTCCCTCGAGTTTCCAATCAGGCTTGGCGCAGGCCCTATTTCTTCTCCTCACAAAGCAGGTGGCCCTGAGTGCCCTACCCACCTGGGCCAGCACATTTCGTGCCAGCCCGGGCCTCTAGTCGCAGTCTCCCAGGGAGCACCTTCTCGCCTTCATTGGCCCATAGTGGAGACACAAGTTTCAACACAAATTTTCTAGAGGCCTGGAACTCTCCTCTCTGCAACAGACCTCGGAACTCACAGGTCCACTGCCCCCACCAACCCTTCTCTGTATACACAGAGCAGAAAAATGCAGGCTGCTGCAGTCACAAAATGATTAGCCGAGAAAGGACACAGGACTCCCAACACCCACAGCAATTCTAGAAGAACAGACCCTAATGGATGGAGCAGAGACGTTTGTCTGAGTAAAGAGAGGCCAACAGGCAGGCATTTCCAGTAGACACACGTGTGCCTACACGTGGAGACGGTCAAGTGCAGGCCCACTGGCTCAGGGGACTGCAGCCACCGTGGACTATTTGGTGTTAAGGATGTGAACTGATTCACTTCGTAAATATTGAACACACACTGTGCATCAGGCACCATGTTAGTGCTATTGATTCAGAGACGACAGACACTATCACGGAGCTTGCAGTATAGATGGGGAGACAGAAAGGTAGCAGCAGGCAAGCATGGGGACACAGGGTGTCAGTGAGCCAGGACCCAGCAAGGGACAGATGGGAGCCAGGATGGTGGAGTGAGGGATGAGGCTTGTGGTGGGGTTGGGGGTCGGGGCGGGCAGGGCAGGGGCACATCCGTAGTGAGGTGCCAAGAACTTCCTGGCCTTGGTGTGGACTTTATTGTTTATCTTGAAGCTTGGCTGGTGGCTCAGGGAGGTGGGTTGCCATTTGATTTTTAGGCTGGTAAATGTGATCAGATTTGCAATTTGGGAAGGTCACTCCGGCAGCAGGTGGGTGGAAGAAAGGTAAGATTGAAGGCAAGATGCCCACCCTGCAACCTAGGTGATGGCATGGACCATGGGGTGGGTTTAAAAGATATTAAGGACGTGGAACCCATAGAGCTTGGGGACTGTGGGGATATTGGGGAGGGGGAGAGTCCAGATGACCCTCAGTTTTCTGTGATGGGCAGGCAAGTGGGTAACAGTGAGATTGAGTATATAATTTCTCATCTAAGACAGGACCCTTTTGAGAGTGAAGGGGGGTGCTGTTAATAGTTATGCCAGGACAATGGGTGTCATTGGGCACGGCACTGGCAAGCTGGGGTATATGTTAACTCTAATAATGGTGCCTTCACCAAGAAGGGGACGCAGAGAAACACTGGGTTTACAGGGATGGCCGCCATTGGCACGACTTCTGCACAGAGACCCATGGAGTCTGAGGAGGCTGTAGCATCCAGAGGTAGCCGCCTGATAGGCGGGTCTACAATCTGACTCGAGAAGAGAAGGCAGGGCTGGGCGCCTGGGTCTGCATCCTCAGCATTCCAGCAGGGGTGGACTCTGAGAGGAGGACAGGCTTACCTGAGGGGAGGCTCTGCCATGCTCAACAGCAGCTAGCTAGAGAGGTCGGGTTAACCCACAGGAAACGCACACACTGCCTTACCCCCGCAAGCCACTGGTTACCCGCGTGAGGGGACCGAGGAGTGAATGAGGAGTGGATCCCGTGGAATGGGCTACTCACCCCACCGCTTTGCCAGGGGAGAAGAGATGCCTGGGAATATTTAAATGCTGGTAGGGGCTGGGTACAGTGACTCACGTCTCTAATCTCAGCACTTTGGGAGCCCAAGGCAGGAGGATTGCTTGAGGTCAGGAGTTAGAGAACCCATCTCTACAAAAAATGAAAAAGTTAGCCAGGCCTCGTGGTGGCTGATGCCTGTGATCCCAGCACTTTAGGAGGCTGAGGTGGGCAGATCACTTGAAGTCAGGGGTTTAAGACCAGCCTGGCCAACATGGTGAAACCCCATTTCTGCTAAAAATACAAAACTTAGCTGGGTGTGGTGGCGCATGCCTGTAATCCCAGGTACTCGGGAGGCTGAGACAGGAGAATCACTTGAACCCAGGAGGCACAGGTTGCAGTGAGCCTAGATTGCGCCACTGTAGTAAGCTAAGGAGTTATGATTGTGCCACTGCACTCCAGCCTGGGCAACAGAGCAAGACCCCAACTCTAAATAAATAAGTAAACTCTGGCAGGAAGGAGCCAATAAAAGGGCAATGTTAAAATGTAGCAGAAGGAGGGGTTGAGGTGTCGACTGGCCATGCTCATTCCTAGGTGAAAAACAGCATGGATGGTGGGGGTTAGAGAGGAGGAGATTTCAAAGGTTGTCCACCTCCTTTGGAACCGATGGGACCTGGCCACTGACTGGAAGTCAGGGGTGGGAGGTGCAGGAGATGCTTCTGAGGGAAGAGGAGGAGGAAGGGGATAGTGGGCAGGAGGGGTGCAGGCATGGCCGCAGGGGCTGGAGGGGGCTGCCCTATGCTTGCCCTGGGAGCTGGAGCTCAGCCAGCCGAGCCCCTACTGCAGGGGGAAGAGGCAATGTCATGAAATTGCAGCATGAAAGGACTTTGGGGCAGAGCGTGGGGAACGCTGATGTCATGGGCGTTGTAGAAGAGGTGAAGGGAAGAGGCAGGAATGGGGAGCGGGAGTCACCAGGCTCTACTGCTGGAAGAGGCTGCCATGGGGCCAGGCTGGGGAAGAGCCACTGGATCTGGATTGTTCCAGGACTGTGGGCTGGGAGCAGAAGGTAAAGTCAGGACAGGGTAAGGGGCCACCCTGGGGAGATCACCAGTACATCAAGTGAGGGTTTAGGGAAGAATTCATGAGATTCCACCGTATCTGGTGCCGAGCACCTAACTGGAGTTTCACGGATGGGATCGGTTGTCACTACCATAAAAAGAGATGGGTTTGTAGTCTGAAGGGCAGAAGACACAGAAGAAGAGTTGGACTTCCCGAGGTTCTAGGAGACCTGTGTGTTTGAGACCCAGAGGCACAGGGGACAGGAGGCCGCTGAGGTTGTAAATGAAGGTCTCAGGTGGTAACAGGTGGAGCCAGGTCTGGGAAGGCAGGTGAGGAGGGCGCCCAGCACCCAGTCGAGGACGCATCAGGTCATTTTTTCCTTTGTCCCTGGCTCCTTCAGTGCAAGTAGTCAAAGTGCTAAAATCACTCAGCTCTGTCCCACTCTAGCCCAGGTCCCCAGCCAGGTCATCCGGGGCTCCTCTGGGTACAACTGGACTGGGTGAAAGGGGAGTGAGGATTGTCAGCATTTCTAACCTTTGCAGTTAGATGTTCAGGTCGTAAAGACACTTGCTCTGCAGGACTTCACAGGACCGATCCTCCTAGCAACATGGGGAGATGGACAGAGGGGGGATTATCCCCTTGATGACAGACGGGGGTGCTGCCCAAGGTCACGCTTGACGAAACTGGGAAGTGGGAGAACCAGCCCTGGATGGCAGATTCCCTGGTCTGCAGTCAGCTACCCTTTCACCTATGTAATTTTGCCTCCGGAATCCCCTGATTCCTGAAAACAGGCCTGTAATGTTTACAGTGGACAGGGGATGTCATTCATTCATTCATGTATTCGCTGGAGGAGATCCGGATGGAGCTCCACTCTCTGCCCCTCTGCTAGATACTGTTCCGGGAGTGAGAGATACACACAGAACGCATCCCTGCCCTGCCTGTGATGGGCATCTTGCAATAGTGAGAATGTTCATTGTTGTTGTTATTACTTGTCTGTTACACACTTAATGGTTGAGGGAAACTGTAACAGAATGGCCACGTGCTCCGGCGACCGTCTTACTCAGGGCAGCTCCATTAGCAGGATTCCCAGTCTTGATCTTCACTCCCAGGGCTTGTTATCCTCGTGGCCTTCTCTGTCATTCTAGAACTTCCTGTCAGACCTGAGCCTGCCCCCAGCAGCTTTTAATCAAACAGCACCCTCCCTCACCCAACCCGCCGCCCCCAGTCTGAAGGATCCTGCCGGCAGCTCAGGCGGGCAGGGTGCACGCTCAGCGACTGGGCAGCTGACGTCCACTGAAAGCTCCCAGTCAAGTGCTGGGGAAACAGGTTCCAGATGTTTCTCAGATCAAATACTGTTTCTTTGAAAAAACTGTGTGGGCTGATCTACCAAGGGGGCGCATGGGACCTGAAAAGAGCACTCAATGGATTTGCATCCTGAGTTTTTTGGGTTTTTTTTTTGTTTGTTTTGTTTTAAAGGCATTGAACAAGCGTCTGTGTAGGGCTCTTCACATGTTTGGGATCTGTTCACAGCGGTATGTTGGGAGTGTCAGCAAAGGCTTCTTGGATTTTAAAATAGCTGCCGGCCTTTGTCGGAGCCATTTACAAGGAAGAGGATTTTGAATGCTACAGGGACTTGTTGCCTGCTCTCACCGGGGAAAGAAGGTGGTGGCCTAAAAGGGAGTTTTTAGAAAGGTTTTGCAGATTTTTAGAAGAGCAACATCCTGTGTTATCTGTTAAAACTTGCAGGCTTGTGGGTGAGGGGTGGAGAGAAGGAGGTGGGTGGAGCTCCCAGCACTGCAGTGGGGAGCTGCTGCTGGGAGGAGGTGCCCACTGCAGTCCAAAACCCTCACTGCCTGGCGGGGAGGTGACAACTGCCCGAGGAGGGGGCTGCAGCAGCCACTGGGAGTTGCGCTGGCAGGGGCAGTTGTCATAGGATCCCGATTTTAAGGGCACCTCTCATTCTTCCAGGGACCAGCACACCCGTGACATGTTGGTCTCATGCTCACAGAGTCCACTAGACCCCAATCGTGGCCATGTGGGTGTCATGGCAGGCAGAGCAAGTATTAGTGTCTCTGTTTTACAGGTGAGGAAACAACAGATCAGGGAAAATTATTTATTTATTTTTAATAGACTTTATGTTTTAGAGCAGTGTTAGGTTCACAGCAAAATTGAACAGATGGTACCGAGAGTTCCCATGTACCCCTGCCCCCACACAGGCACAGCCTCCCCCACCCTCAGCACCCTCCACCAGAGCGGTGCATTTGTTCTACTCCACGAACCTACGCTGACACATCACTATCACCCAAATCCATAGCTCACATTAGGGCTTACCCTTGGTGCTGCACATCCTGTGGGCTTCTACAAATGCGTGATGGCATTGTAGTATCATACAGAGTAGTTTCATTGCCTTGAAAATCCTCCGTGCTCTGCCTGTTCATGCCTCCCTCCGATCTCTGGCAACCACTGGTCTTTTCACTGTCTCTGTAGTTTTGCCTTCTCCAGAATGTCATAAAGTTGGAATCATACAATATGGAGTCTTTTCAAATTAATAGAGAGCCAAGACTACCACCCAGGCCTCCTGACTTCCATTCCAGCACCTTCTTCGCTATACAAGGGTTCTGTAACCCTGTCCATTTTTGCCAAGCCATTGGGCAGTTGCCCTGGGGCTAAGCTTTCCTTCTGAGAATTGTTCTTCCTTCACTGGGTGTTTCTAGCAAGGCTTCCAGGTGGATGGAGAACTGCCTACCTCTGCCCCTGGTTCTGGGTTCTCACCATTCATTTTCTTGTTTGTCTCTCCAATGAGAACACAAACTCCTTGAGGGTAGAGACCTCTGTATGCTTGGGAGACCAGCAAGAAAATAGGCAGATCCCATGCAGGGAGATGCGTGCCGTGATATGGAGCGAGTGCAGGAGGCTGGGGGCTTGGTCTCTTGCTAACAATGTAAGCTGTACAATTTTCAAAACACTTTCCCTATCATGACAGTCTGTTTTATTTGTAGCATGTCCGTGCTGTCATTTCACACTCCTTATCTCCAATCAGTCCTGAGAGGTGGGTCAGGCGGGTGTTAATCCTTGTCTGTGATGAGAAACCCAAGGCCCTTAGAGATAAAGCCACTCTCCCAAGATCAGCAGGAGAGCGTAGCTGGGCTGGCTTCGAACCTGGCACCCATCGGCGTGCTGCCTCAGTACCTCATTTGAGCCTCATTACAACCTGCCGGACATTAGTTTGCTTTAAAGTACAGATGTATTGTGTGGAGTGATGAGACTAGAGCCTGGATCCCCTGGCTCTAGCCCTTTCCCCAGCTACTCTAGCACTCTGGTCCCCAATGTTTACTACACGACGACATTTGCTGGCCATTCACCACGTGGCCAGGCTCTGTGCTAAGCACTTTATGAACAGTATCACACTTAAGCCTTGCAGCCACCCAGCACAGAAGGCATGAATGCCCTCATTTCACAGATGAGGAAACTGAGGCACAGAAAAATTCCCACTGCTCATGAGCAATAAAGTCAGGATTTGAACCCAGGTCTGTGCAGCCTCCAAAGCTCCTGCCCCTAACCACACCACAGTACTGCTTCTCAGTGGGTAGAGAGCAACCTGCAGTACACCCCAAACATCCTGAGGTGTTTCCAGGGACTACTCCAGGCCCAGGGAAGAAGCCAGCCACCTAAGTCGGTACAGAGAAGGGGAGTGGGTTCTGAGACTTCTCTGGTTCTGTCACCTCCCTTTACAAAAGGGCTAATGGTGGCCCAGCAACATCAAGTGATTGAGCCGAGGGAATGATGTGGGGGTATAGTGGTGTGCGCAAATCAGGGACCCTCATTTCTTTACTGCGGGTTAGGTCTGCACTGCTAACCTGAGACTGAGTGAGAAGAAGCCATTACACATTTGAACTCCCAGGTGCTGGCAATGTGGAGGGTTTGTGCCATGGCCCAGTGTAGAGCCGCAGAGGGTGAGGTAGGGAGGAGAACCCTGGACCAGCATCTTAGGTGTGGCTCCCCAGGCCTCGCTGGCGGGTAGGCGGAGATCGCCCTCTATCTCCTGGGGCTGCAGTGGAAAGAGCCGACACCAGGGGGAGATAGGTGACCGTCATCCGCCCCAGGAACCTGCGAGCTGGCTGAATGGCTGGGGCCACCGATGCAGGAAGGCATTGCAGAGGGCAGGTCACCAAGGAGTGAAAAAATAGAGGATGCCTGATTTGGGTCAGGTGGGTTCACCTGTCTCTGCAACCCCTGCCCCGTCTCTCTTTGTCACTTGGTTGTGGAAATGCCCTTCTGCCGTTAAAATGCAAATATCCCTGGGATGCAATGCTTTAAACCTCAGCCGCTAACTGGAAGTGCCTTCCAGGGTCAAGCCCCTAGTTAGCTGGGTGGGATGGTCATTTGCAAGAAAAGAAGGCCCAGCACTGAGCGTGCCTCTCACACCTCTCCCTGGATTGAAAAGATTTTAAAAATTGCACTAACAGTCAGTCCCCTACTCACCTGCAGTTTCCTCTCCCTCAGGCTTCCTGAGTACGAATACCTAGCAAGAACACGAATTGTTGCCTCTCAGTGCTGCCTTCCTTGGTCCATGGAATACTTGGAGCCCAAGGGGTGAGTCTGAGAAGTGCCAAGGCCCCTGGCTTTGCACAGACCTGAGTTGAAATCCTAGCACTGTTGCTTGCAGCTTGTGACCTTGGGCAAGTTACTTCCTCACTCTGAGATTCCTTTTCCTCACCTTAAAATGGGTGGAATATCCATTTCAGGGGTGAGAGCCAGTGGTCAATCCTCAGTCCTTATCTTTCTTGACCCATTAGCAGGATTTCACTGAGTGTGTCACTGCCTCCTCCTAGACAGTTTTTTTTTTTTTTTCCCTTGGCCTCCATGACCCACACTCTCTGGACTGACTTTAACTCTTTCTGGCTCTCACTTCAGTGTCTCCTTTTCTCCTTTCTTGTTCCCAACTTCCTCTGCTGGGTGGTCTCATCCAATGTCATGACTTTAAATTTCACCCACATAACAACGATTTCCTGCTCACATGCATCTGGGGTGTCTGATAAGCCCCTCAAATGAAACATGTCCAGCCCCAAGCACCCAGTCATCACTCCCAACCCCAACCTGCCCCAACCTGCTCCATCTTCAGTCTTGCCCCATCTTGGTCAAGAGCAACTCCAATCTTCTAGCTGTGCAGGCTGGGCATGTTGGAGTCATCAGTATCTCTCTCTTTTTTTTTTTTTTTTTTTTTTGAGACAGGGTCCCACTCTGTCACCCATGCAGGAGTGCAGTGGCACAATCTTGGCTCACTGGAACTTTCTCTCTCACCATGCAGCCAATGCACCAGGAAACTAGATCCAGAGCTGACCACCTCTCTCATTCACTGTCAGCACCCTGGCCAGGGTCACCATCCTCCCGACCCGGGTCATTGCAACAGCCTCCTAACCCATCTCTCTGCCACCACCTCTGCCTGCCTCAACGCCCAGCATACTCTCAGCCAGGCAGTCAGAGTGAGCCTTTACATCTGCAGGTCAGATCAGCTCTGCTCAAAATCCTTCAATTCCTCCCCATTTCACAAGAGTAAGAGCCAAAGTGCTGACAGTGGCTTCCCAGACCTGATGTGAGCCAGCCCATCACCTCTTCACTTCTCCGACCTCACCTACTAACTGCTCATCACCTCCCTTGCTTACCTCATTCCTTCCTTTCTCTCTCTCTCTCTTTCTGTCTTTTTTCTTTCTTTTGAGATGGAGTCTTTCACCCAGGCTGGAGTGTAGTGGCACGATCTCGACTCACTGCAACTTCTGCCTCCCGGGTTCAAGCAATTCTTCTGTCTCAACCTCCCAAGTAGCAGGAACTACAGGTGTGCACCACCACACTGGCTAATTTTTGTATTTTAATAAAGTCAGGATTTCGCCATGTTGGTCAGGCTGGTCTTGAACTCCTGGCCTCAAGTGATCTGCCTGCCTTGGCCTCCCAAAGTGCTGGGATTACAGGCATGAGCTGTTGTGCCCAGCCTCCTTTCTGTTTCTTGACTGCTTAGGGCACGCTCTATAGGGCCTTTGCACTAGGATAGTATCTGCCTGCCTCCCCTGGTCCCTCTCATAGCTTCATAACTCATGTCTTCCTCTCCTTCAAGTCTTTGCTTGAAGGTTACCTTCCAAGGAGGCCTTCCAGATCCCCCAGCATTGACGGCCCAGAGACCTCTTATCCCTCTTAACTTCTTTCCTTCGTGTTCATCTTCTAACCTTCACCACTTTCCTTTACCACCTTCTAACCTCTATATCATTTTTTTATTTTTTTTTATATTTTTTGCTTGTTCATTTTATCTATTCTCACCCCCACCCCACAGCTAGAATGTAAGCTCCATGAGGGCAGGAATCTTTGTCTGGTTTATTCGCTGGTGCACACCAAGCATTGGAACGGTCTCAGTCACATGGTAGGCACTTAGTAAATACTTGTTGAAAAAATGTTATTAGATGAAGATGACAAGAGATCATGTATATTAACCTGTCAATGCTAAACTCCGGAAGCATTTGGTAGACGAGGATGATGGTGGTGATGGTGATGGACAGTCGTCTCGGGCACCCGGGTGACTACTGCAGCCTTGCAACATGACAGTCGAGGCAAGGCAGTGGCCAGTGGATGCAGAACTCAAGACAGAGGGTTTATTTATTTATTTAAGGATTTAAGAAGAGACAAAGGGGAGAGGGAGATTGGCAGGAAATACTTTATCCCTGGTTGAAGAGGAATAAATTACAAGGCTGGACACAGGGCTATGCGGATAGTAGATGCTCAGTAAACCTGTGGGGTGAATGCACAAATCCCTTGCTGAACTGACTTGGCAGACTTGACAGGCAGCCTTGGTGAAAAGTTTGAAGGCTGGATTGAAATAGGGATGCGGGAAGGCACACTCTCCCAAGGCTGGACAGAGGAGGCAGCCTACAGTGTCCTCTGCCTGGATGGTGTCCTGAGGTAACATCTTCTGTTCAGCATCACCCCCTCCCACCTGGTACTTGCTGTGTCTAGGGTCCCTGGAGAGTGAGGGTTGGGGGGAGGCTGAAGTGAAGACCTGCATCTCTGGAGAGCCCGAGGTTCCTCCACCTCCATAGCATTTCTCCTAGATGAAAACCTGGTATTTGGGGATATGCAATGTCAGCAACTGCCTCATACTCTTCATCTTGCAAATAGCGTGATGGTTAATTTCAGGTTTGGAATTGGATTCCTTGATTTCTAACGTGCTAAGAGTGAAGCAACTTGCCAGCTTTCCATACATCTGGCGCTCCCATCCTCCACCGCCCCCACCTCAGATGGGAAATAGGGCCACGTGAGGTGTACCTTTTTCAGTATGTAATCGTGGAACAGCTATTTCCTCCTCCTCGTTCATCTTTTCCATTCACCAGCAACATCCCAGGGCCTCATGGAGAGGTGCCTGCCAGGCTGAGACCTGTGAGGTGGGAGCAGCAGGCAGGTCGGGTCCTGTGTCTCTTTGGCCACTGCCTCTGACCTGTCCAGGTGGGCTCCTACCTCCGGACCCCTAGAGAAGTGAAGGCCAGTCCTTGCCTCTACCTGAAGCCTATGTGGCTTAGAGCAGTGGACAGAAAACCAAACTCACACAGCCACAAAATAACTAGAACAACAACATTCAAGTAGATACATAGCTGATCTCAGGAGAGAAAAGGTCTTCCTAGGTATAAAATCAAAGGACAAAGTGATAAAAAGAAAGAGGGATGTGAATTACAACAACACTGGAAACTTCTGCACTTTAATTGCCATAAATAAAATGAAAACCCCATGACAAACTGAGAGAACATATGTGCCACAAATAAGCAAAGCATTATTATCTTTATGCATAAAGGGCTCTTATAAATTAGCAAGAAAAAGATGAATACCCTATTTTTTTAAAAAAATTAAAAGGATGTTAATGGGTGATTATAGAAAGAAAACGTTCATTAAAATATGGGGAAGTTCCATTCCAAAATCAACTAAATGACAGTTTGTGTTCTTTTCTTAAAAGAGTATACACTGCAGGCAAAAGTACAAATTGCTTCAACTTTTCTAGATGAATCTGATGATTCAATAATGCCTATCAAAGTCATTAGCATGTCCATTGTGTTTGAGCAGTAATTTTAGTTCTAGGAATTTATTCTAATCTGATTACTTAATCAGAGAAACACACAAAAATTTATGTAAAAGGATGTTCATTGTAGTGTTATTTAAAATAGCAGGAAAGAAAAGAAAATCGTCTTAAATGTTCAACAATAGATTGGTTAAATAAAATGTGCTCTATCCATATGAAAAGTACCATATAGCCATTAAAAGCATGTTCTCGAAGAATATTTAAGGCTATTGGAAAATCTCACAATATATTTTTAAGTGAAGGAAGCCAAATGATAAAATAGTCATTTAACAATAGTTCCAATTTTCAAAATTGTATCTTTTATGCATGCAAAATAAAAAACTAGGCGAATGGAGAATATATCAAAATGTTAACATTGGATCTCCTTGAGTGTTGAGACTAAGGGTGATTTTTATTTTCTCCTTTACACTTGTCTGTAATTTCCATATGTTCTCCAATGAATGTGTATTACTTTAATAAGAAGGAAAAAATGCTATGGGGAGGGGGGGGGGGGGGGGGCGAATGCTAAGAGGAAAAGGCTTCAGCTACCCAAATGGTCTGAGTGCTGGTTGCTGTGGAAACTGTAACTTTGAATTGCCCAACTTTTTGTGAATTACTTTCCTGCCCTGCAGGGTTAATGCTGGTGCTGGATTCAGCATCATCCAGGCGTGGGCACAGGTCTAGGGGTGATAAAAACTGAAGGACTCTGTCTCTAGCCAAGGTCCACGAGGAAGCCCCCTCAGCCTTATCCTGGCTCCTTCTCCTCTTCTGGGTAAGGAGAGCGCCGGGGTCCCACAGCAGGTATGAGCACAAGCTGCCCCGTGTGCAGATCAGCCAGGGAGCCGGGAAGCAGCCTGCTGCTTCTCTAAGTAAGGTTCCCCCAGCCTCCGTGGAGTATTTGATGTTTCTCATTAATCAACCTTGCCCCACTCTCAGCCTGGCATCTAAAAATAGGGTCTCAGTCACAGTGTCGGGAGGCAGGGCAAGCAGCTTTAGTTTTCTTTTTGTGACGATGAACAAAGACAGGAACTCAACTGAGTCCAGGGGCAGCTCACTGAAGTTGGGCATCTAAGCAAAAGTCCCACTCCCAGCTGGAACCTTGACCATTGGCTCTGTCTTCCCTGCCTGCTCTTTGCCATGGGAGAGCAACACCTGCCTTGAAGGAGGTCAAGGAGGAAGCCCTGGAAGCAGAGAGGCTGGGTACCAGGTAACCCTGGCCGAGTTGCAAGGGCACTTTCCTATGCCTATTCTGGGAGCATGGATATCTTGCTGCCATTTGCGAATGCTGCTCGGAGCTCTAGGGTGTAGAGAACGGGTTGATTTATAGATCGAGGCAGCTACAAGTTGGAATTTTAAAAAGCAATGTGTCCTTTGAGCAGGAGCCCGGGCTGGGGGCTTTGCAGGCTGTTGCTTTGTCCCAGGGACCAGATGGAACTTGTTTTCTGCACACTTGGGGGTTTAACCCTTCACGCACTCCCTCCCCTGCAGCCGCATTCAGGAACTGCTGCCTCTGGGGGTGAGGAGACAGACTCCACGCATTTGAACCTCAGCTGCGTTTCTTAGAAATGCCGCATCTTTCGATCCCCTGCCTTTGCCCAATTATTTTGTTTTATTTAGCACACACTGACGTGTGCCAGACACTGTTCTAAGTGCTTTAGAAATATTAGCTCATTTACTCTTCACAGCCATCATTATCCCTGTTTTATAGATGAGAAAACTGAGGCACACGTAGGTTAAGCAACTTGCTCAAGGTCACACGGTTCGTGAGTGTTGAAGCCAGGATTTGAACACCAGCTGGCTGTCTGTTTCCCAGATTTAATCACAACATCATGGTTGGCTCTCAGATAACAGGTAAATGAGTCCTGCTCTCAACATTTCGGGGTTTCCAGGGTGATTCTTCCTGCTTAAGCTATGGGAGTAGAAGGCTATCAGAGCGAGATGGAATCCAAGTTTCAGGTTGCACCTGAAATACCACTGCCATCTTTTCAGGGCCATCAGGTTATTACAAGGCCCTCCTATTTATAAGGTCCCAGTGGTGTAATGAGAAAGGTCCAAGGTTCAATGCCCACCTCCACCCCACTCCCCCACCCCTACAGCATGTGGGAACGCAAAGCTATACTGCAGGATCTGGGATCCCCGAGTTTGGAGCTTCTGTTCTGGAAAAGTTCCTGGTGTATCCAATGCATTTGCCCTCTAGTAGGGCTCCTGGGACCTGCCTTTTGACAAACTCCCTTGATTATTTATGTAGCAGAACCCTCAGGGTTCTCTGATCCTCTGTGACATGTTGGAAACGTAACTCGTCCTGGGCAGAAGCTGTTTCTGACCCTGGGGAAGTTTGCAGAGACAGGAGCTGGACAGAGACCAGAGCTGAGATCTCAGCATTCACCGGGCCTGGGGCTGATGACAGAGCTGAGGCTAGAGTCCAGGTGTTCAGGCCACCCAGACTGTGCAGGAGGAAGAGGTCTCCTGGGGAGAGGCTAACCAGGCATCAGATCCTACATGAAGCAACATGGGGCTTGTCATATCCTCACCAAGGTCTCATGGACACATGAGAGCACTCCATCTGCCTCATGCCGTAAGGCTACCAGGGCATCCGGGGAACTTGGTGTGGTCTATGATGGAAATGACATGGGGGTTGGAGTTAGGATGTAGGTTTTTTAAATTTACATAGGTTGTTTTTTTTGTTTTGTTTTGTTTTGTTTTTTGAGATGGAGTTTCGCTCTTGTCGCCCAGGCTGGAGTGTGATGGTGAGTTCTCGGCTCCCAGGTCCAAGCAGTTCTCCTGCCTCAGCCTCCCAAGTAGCTGGGATTTCAGACATGTGCCACCATGCCTGGCTAATTTTTGTATTTTTTAGTAGAGACGGGGTTTCTCCATGTTGGTCAGGCTGGTCTCAAGCTCCTGACTTCAGGTGATCCACCTGCCTCAGCCTCCCAAAGTGCTGGGATTACAGGCGTGAGCCACCGCGCCCAGCTAAAATTTACATAGGTTTTTAAAATTAAAAATGGCAATGCAGTAATGCCACACTTGAGAATGAGCTGTTCTTTCTAAGCTCATCTTCTGGATAGCTGACCCTGGCTCATTCATGTACTCAATCTTCTTATTTGAATCATTTGTAACGGCAGTCTTTCTAAAACAGGACGCATGGCCATGGCTTCTTAAACAGAGTCTAGTGAACGTGATTTAACCTTTGTTAAATGATGCAGTGTCATCATTGTAAACATCTGTCACAGAACAGTGCCCTCGCTAAGTACAAGTAATTCTTTTCAACAGTGGCCAGAGTTGTTGACTTGTATCCTCACTGGGGTTCTGTTGTTGTGCTCCTACACAGCCTGCAACGCCCCCAGCCCGGGATCCTTTGAGCAGGTTTGGCCTTGCCCTGGAGAGGAGGTTGCCCTAGTTCTCAATCATCTATGACAGGGAATTAGAACTCTGGAGGTTGCCTTAGTCAAACTGCACAGTGTGGAGAGTGGGTGGGCAGTATTAAAGATGACTTTAGGTGGACCAGGAGGGGCTACGTCCCTCCCCAGAGGTTAGAAGCTGAAGATCAACATGACACACTCCCTGCAGGACCCACCCTAGGTAGTTCCAAGACAGCAGAGAGAGTCAACCTCACAACTGAATCCCCGAGGCCTAGGACTGTGCTGACACAAGACAGAGTCCCGATCCATCTTCATTGGTCATGTCTATAATAAGTCAATGGCGATTTTACACCAGATCATCTATTTCATGTCACTGTCTTCTCTTGCTTCCATCTTGCTGCCTGCAAGTCTTCAGTGAATACGTGTTGCCTCTGTCATTTCACCAGCCGCCCCACCCAATGTGAAGATTCTTCTTCTGGAGCCAGGCCTGCCCGTGGAATATAGGTTTTGTTTTATGTTCATAAGGAAGGCAGAACTTTTCTTAGATCATGCGCAGTGATATCTGTGAGGATCAAGGAAATGTGTAGGGCTATTTGCTTTTACACAAAACCACACCAAACTGCTAAAATTATTTTTAAGCACTTTATCATCCTCCTGTCATCTGTCACTTCTTGCTGCTGTCAAGGATGACTAGTGTCCTTATGGTCCTTGTGATGTGTGGTGGTGTGGGCAACCTGAGAGCTGACTATGTCAGAATTATGTCTAAACTAAGAGTAAATAGGCTTAGAATGAGGATGTGAGGCAAGTGCCTGAGCTGTAGCCTGTGAGCCCTGTGACACATATAAAATGGCTTCTGGTGTATTTTTCAGAGGTGGGGCCAGGAAATCAGCATAGGATAGACAGATCTGAGTTCAGATCTGAGTTCTGTATCCATCTAGCTTAAGTTTCTCAACCTCTTAGGCTTAGTTCTTTCATCTGTAAAAGTAAATAAGATAATATCTTTTTTTTTTTTTTTTTTTTTTTTTTTTTTTTTTTGAGACAGAGACAGAGTCTCCCTCCATTACCCAGGCTGGAGTACCGTGGCGTGATTTTGGCTCATTGCAACCTCCATCTCCTGGGCTCAAGTGATTCTGATGCCTCAGCCTCCCAAGTAGCTGGGATTACAGGTGCCCACCACCATGCCTGCCTAATTTTTGTATTTTTAGTAGAGACAGGGTTTCACCATGTTGGCCAGGCTGTTCTCAAACCCCTGGCCTCAAGTGATCCACCCACCTCAGCCTCCCAAAGTGCTGGGATTACAGGTGTGAGCCACTACGCTCGGTCGAGATAATATCTTTGTAATGGGGTACCAAGAGGATCAAAGGAGAAAAAGTACTTGAAGGAACCAATTAGCATACATGGAGCTCTTTCTGTAGTAGGCGCTCACTAAAGTCGTCTCACACCCCTCCCTGACCCCTCCCCATTCTCAGCTGTGCTGTGGGATGCATGACCTCCTGGTAAGTCATTCTTACCATGCCTTACATTTAGAGAGCCTGTTACGTTTCCGACCCCTTAGCTTTGTCTCATGATAGTTCTGTGGGCTTGGTGCAGTAGGTCTCCTGCTCCTCAGTTTGCAGACAAGAAAGTTGAAGCATAGATAAGGCTCTTGCCCGAGGTCATGCAGGCAGGTGGTGATAGAGCCCAAACCACAAGCCAGGTCTCCTTCTTGTTTTTGAGATTTCTCTGTGCTGTGCTCCTCCCGTTGTCACTAACCTTGACCGCGAGTGAGAAGGTTAACGTCTCCACGTTCTTGATCTCCTCATGCGTAACATGGGCAAATTAAACATTCCTGGTCATCCCTGCTGTCCCAGGGTTCTTAGATGGCTCAGGTGACATAATGCCCACAAAAGCTCTTTGAAAAATGAAAAGCAGTGCACTCACGAATTTTGCGATTTCTCTGCAATATTTTAATTCCCTTTCTAGCACTGAGCAGATGAGATGCCTTGCACCCTCTTCTCTCGTCTCCTCACCCTGGCTAGGGGAAAAGTAGCCAGTAGTCATAGCCACTTTGCTGAGATGAGAGGCACCACTGCCAGGTGCTGCTCAGCAGACACCATGGTAACGGGGTGAGTCGCAGGTTCCAGAAGTCCAGGATCAGGCTTGAGAAGCAGGGTGCACCTAAAGAACCTCCCAGAACAGAATGCTAACAAACACACTTCTTTTTCCCCTGCAAAAGCAGGTTCCTTGTCATGTGTGGCTTTTCAGAATTAATGATTTTGAAGGCTCATCTCCCTCATGGAAGCTCTTTGGGACCCTCAGGGACACGAGAGCCATTCTTTCTGCCTTTCCATGGGCCAAGGCTCCACAGACAGGAGCTGGCACTTGCCTACAGAGCCTTGGGTTGGGAAAGGGGCAATGATGGCCAAATGCCCCCGGCAGCCCTTGGCTCCCTGAGTCTGTGTGCAGCCTGCATAGGGCAGCTTTTCTACCTCCAGAGAGCTGGGCTAGCAGGGCTATATTCTTTATGTATCATCATCTAATCTTTCCAACAATGCTTTGAGGTAGGTACCGCTACTTCCCCCATTTTCCAGTTGAGGAAGCAGGTGTGTGTAGCTTGCCCTGGGTCCTAGCTCTCAAACTTCAGAGGCTGTGAATGAACCACTGTGCTGTACCGCCTGTCTGGGACAATGGACTTTATTTAGCCAAGCCACACCTCCTTGGAGCTCTCCACAGCAGGGACTAGCAAAGGGATACTGAGACTCAGTTTCCTTGCCAGGCCTAGTTTACAGGATGGGGCCCGTCCCTCTCTGCCTTCCTGAACTTCTCCGTCTCGGGCAGTAAGGGGGCCTCCCCAGGGCCCAGCCCCTCCAAATTCACCCCTTTATTATCCCACAACCTGCCCAGCCCCTCAGCCTGGATTTCAACCACATATTTTCTGTTATAAGCAGTATCTCCGCTATGTCAGACCATCGAGAAGGACTCACAGAGGATAAAGAAAGGGACAAAGAGGAGCTAACAGCCAAGGGGCCACCTCTAGCTTTCACCTAGGGGTGCAGGGCATGAGGGGAACATTCCCTCGGGCATGAATGTCTGTGGTTATCTTTCTAAACTTACTGCAAACCAGAGCTTGGAGCACTTTGATTGAGAACCTGCCACTGATGGCAGATTAGATTGAGCCACTGATGGCTGGCTGGGAGGATTGAGTGACCATTTTCTGTCATGGTGTCTTAGCTTGGGCTTCCATAACAAAATACCGTAGACTGGATGGCTTTTTTTGTTTGTTTGTTTGAGGTGGAGTCTCCCTCTGTCGCCCAGGCTGGAGTGCAGCGACGTGATCTAGGCTCACTGCAACCTCCGCCTTCCAGGTCCAAGCGATTCTCCCACCTCAGCCTTGCAAGTAGCTGGGATTACAGGCATCCACCACCATGCCTGGCTAATTTTTGTATTTTTAGTTGAAATAGGGTTTCACCATGTTGGCCAAGCCAGTCTTAAACTCCTGGCCTCAGGTGATCCACCCGCCTCAGCTTCCCAAAGTGCTGGGATTACAGGCGTGAGCCACCACGCCCGGCCGACTGGGTGGCTTTAACAACAGATGTTTATTTTCTCACTCTTCTGGAAGCTGGAATTATGAGATCAAGGTGCCAGAAGATTCGGTTTTTGATGAGGGCTCCCTCCATGGCTTGAAAATGGCTACCTTCTCACTGTGTCCTGACATGGTGGAGGTTGAACGTGAGCTCTCTGGGGTCTTTTCTTATAGGTTTAGTGATCCCATCATGAAGGTCCCACCCTCATGACCCAATCACCTCCAGAGGCCCCACCTCCAAATACCATCACACTGGGGGTTAGGACTTCAACAGAGCATTCTGGGAGACACAGTTCATTTCATAGCACATGGGAAAGGCCGAGGGAAGAGCAAGTTTAGGAGATGAGTACAAGAGCTCAGGGCCTCTGATCTGGACATGGTGAGTGTGTGAGTCCAGGGAGAGATGTTAAGTATTTTTTTAATGAGTTTGATGTTTAAAGGAAACATCTGGGCTGGAGATAGAAATGGTTTTGAAACTCACCTCTCCAAGCCAGTTTACTCAACTATAAAATGGAATTAGTAATACCCATCTCATACGTTTGTTGTAAGGCTTGAATAAGGAAAGCAAAAATACTCAGTGGTGGTTTTACACATACTAAAACCAGAGAGCTAGGTCTTAAGAGTCAAATGGCAGAGATAAGCCTGAGTAAGGCTATGAAAGCGTTTGTTTTTGGTGCCTCAATACTCTAATAGTGTGTCCTTTCCCACAGCTCTCTTGCCCTTCGACAGGCAGTATCTTCATTCTCCTCTACCTCCCCTCCTCCATCCATGTCTGTGCTTCTGAATACATCACATCCTGTTGCAGTGCAGTGACTGATAGCAGCTTACAATGTGATCTGTCCCCAGGGACTTGGCATGATAAGAGTCTGAACAGTCTTAAATTTAAAGAAGATGGAAGAGGAGGAGAAGAAAAGGGGCTGTATTTTCTCAATTAGCAGAAAAGCAGGTTTTACTGAATTTTGAACGTTTCTCCTATGCTTCAAAAAATCTTTCCCACATCTCAATGTCTACACTAAGCTGTAGTATATTTGGATTATATATATACACATACATACACATGTATGTGTATATATATAACACACAAATATATATAGATAGGTATAGGTATATTATCCATTTTAGATTTAGCTATATATATCTAAATATGTTATATATAAAAATATCCAAATATACCATATATATTATATATATTAGAGATGAAGAGAGAAACTATCATGTACCTCAATACACATTGAGAACTAGTGAGTTACAGGGAAGAGACACTAATTGTGGATTTTAAGGCATCATATAACAGGTGGTGACATAGTTGAGGCACCTGACACCTTCAAAATTCTGCCTTATCATAAGTTGTCACCTTGCAATCTCTTTGTAATGCTGGTTCTACTAAGGACTGAATGAGGCATTGGGAGAGTCTGTGTCACTCCTGAGCCTCAGTTTGAACAATAATAAAGAGGCCAAGGACTGGTGGGGGAAATGAGAAATGACATAGATAACGTGGTTCTCCAGGTACCCAGAACCAGAAAACACTGAACCAGAAACACAAGATGTCAGGAAAGTGAGAGTAGGAGTGTGCCTGAGTGAGCCCCAAGAAACCCCTAGCAGGAGGGATGGGAGGAACCCCATTATTGGGATGAGGAGGGGAGATCAGAGAAGACTCCCCTTAGCCTGAGGATGGCTCTGAGCAAGCAGGTTGGAGCCTGGATAATACCCTCACTGAACACTGCAACCATCGGTTAAAGGAGCCATTGGAGTAAGAGGTGATAGGTCAGCAGGAGCAAAACTCAGTCATTCCTGATTAATTGGTATTACCCTGGCCTATGTATTGCTCTAGTTCAGATCTTCATCAGATCATACTCCAGCTATGACAGTGATTGTCCAAGCTCCACTCCCTGTCTCTCCTCCCAGATTAGCACATCTTCTTCTGGGTTCCCACATCATTCTAAGTTTCAGTGGCACTTGTCTCCCTTGATGCCAGGATGTGGGATTTGGGAACATATTTCGTCTCTCCAACCACATTACCAGCAACTTTCAGGCAACTGTCTGATGCCACACAGCAAATCTGCCCCAGGGCAGGGGGGGGGCACTAGGTAGGCAGTAACTGGGAGCACAGACAGAGAGACTGGCATGAAGAAACCTGCCCATGGGAAGCAGGGCCAATGCCACCTAGGCTGGGTTCAAGGATGGGTCTCATCCCCTTGAAGGTAATGTGCCCCAAAAAGCAGAACTTCTAACAAACTTGGAAAACTAGACAGGTTACTGAAACAGGAACTTAAGCTTCTCAGAAAATCAGACATAACAGATGTAAACTGGAAAAATCAGTGAACTTGAAGATAGAGCAACAGAAATTATCTAAAGAAATATAAAGAGAGAAAAGAAGGCTGGGGGACAAAACAGAGCACCCAAGAATTGTGGGACAACGTAAAATGGTCAAACATATGTATAGTTGGGATCTCATTAAGAAAAGAGAGCAGAGTAGAAGAACTATTTGAAGAGATAATGGCCAAGAACATCTTAAAGGCAACATACCACAGATCCAAGATACTCAGAGAACCTTAATCAGAATTTTTTTAAAAATCTGACCAGATATATCATGATCAAACTGCTAAAAACCAAAGATAAACTCTGAAGAAAACCAAGGAAAAAAGAATGCTGGCATCCCCTCACCAAAACGTGTCTAAATGCTCATGAAGGAACTATGTTCTCATGGGACAGAGTGAAGGAGGGCATGTGGGGAACACATGTGTAAGCCCATCCCAACATTATTATACCTCTCCAGGTATTAAGATTCCTTGCTTTATATCAAGGAATTTCTGTCACCTTAGCTTTATTTAGTATAGGATGCCATTGAGTTCAGGTTTCATTTCAGATAACCCACTGAGCAAACAGAACCATACCCAGATGATCCAGCCAGTACTTTGGATCCAGAATCCATATTGATCAATAAGGCCCAATTGAAAATGATCTTCTTTCCTCTGTGATCAGCACCTTACTATATATTTCTCAGATTTCTGCCAATAAATATTTAAAAACAAATGGCACCTACTTTGGTGTGAAAGTCCACTGTTTCAGAATCAGACTTCGTGCTTGTCTCCCTCGGCTGTGCTGAAATCTGATTCTAGAATAGGTCAGGAGCAGCCAGGCGTGGTAAATGTGGACATCAGGAAGAATCAGGATTCTCTTACAAGACAGGACCTGGGGAGAAGGGGCAGCTTCTGCTGGAAAGGGAGGCTCAGCAGGGTCTAAGTCTCAGTTATCTGAATTCAGCATCCTAGTTCACAGGGTTCCATCTTTCCCAGTCAAAACCCTCTCCCGTAAGAGACCTGATGAGGCTGTGAACTTAACTTAGGTTGTAATTCAACAACCTGCTGAGTCAGACTCCACTTCTGATTTCAGTTTTGTTGGCCCTGAAACTACAAACCATAGGAGATTCTTTCAGGATAGTCCTAACTGTTCCCTGCTCTTCTGATTGAGGCTTGAGACAAGAATTTTTACTTATTTTATTTTATTATTTCATTTTATTTTATTTTGGAGACAGGGTCTCACTCTGTTGCCCAAGCTGGAGTGCAGTGGCACTATTATGGTTCACTGCAGGCTTGACCTCCTGGAATCAAGCAATCCTTCCACCTCAGCCTCCTGAGTAGCTGGGACTACAGCACATGCCACTGTGCTTTGCTTTTTTTTTTTTTCTTTGTAGAGACGGGGTCTTGTCATGTTGCCTAGGCTGGTCTCGAACTCCTGGGCTGAAGCCATCCATCTGCCTTGGCTTCCCAAAGTGCTGGGATTATAGATGTGAGCCACTATGCCTGGCTGTGCCAAGAATTTAAACCTCAAGCTTCTAACTATTTTTATTTACTTTTCCCACTTCTGGCAGAAGAAGTCATCTTATTCCAACATCTTTGTATTCATCATTCTGACATAATCATCTATCGTGCAACTCCACCAAACTCTTCTCTTCAATGGGGACTTCGTTCTAGGTAATCACACTTGATAATCAACATTATTTTGCTACTATATGCCACAGGCTGCCAGTGACACATTTGCTAATGGTAACTTGTGCTCTCATCTTCACTGGTTTTAAGCAATTTGGTTGTGATGTGTTTGGTGTAGTTTCCTCATGTCTCTTGTGCTTGGCATTTCTTTGGTTGGGCTTCTGAGATCTGTGGGTTTACAGTTTTCATCAAATTTAGATATTTTTCAGCCATTATTTCTTCTAATAATTTTTCTAATATTCCCTAAAAGGGAATTTTAGGGACTCCGATTGCATGTGTATTTGGCTATTTGAAGATGTCCCACAGCTCACTGATATGCTATTCTAGTGGGATTTTTTTCAGTCTTTTCTCTGTGTGTTTTACTTTGAATAGTTTCTATTGCTGTGTCTTCAAGTTTGCTAATATCTTATTCTGTATAGTTAACCTTCTGTTAAATCTCATCCAGTGTATTCTTCATCATAGACAATGAAATTGTTATCTCTTCAGATCTGAATTGGGTCTTTAAAAATATTTTCTATGTCTCTGGGAATATGTAAGCCTTCCCCTACCCTCTTGAACATACGCAATATAGTTATAATAACTGTTTTAATATGTTTGTGTATGAATTCTATTATCTGTATCATTTCCCAGTCTATTTCAATTGATTGCCTTTTGTCCTTGTTATGGTTTCTATTTTCCTGCTTCTTTACATGTCTAGTAATTTTTTTTAGGTGCCAGACATTGTGAATTTTTACTTCATTAGGTGTGAAATGTCATTATAATCTCATAAATATTTTTGAGCTGTGATCTGGCATGTGGTTAGGTTCATTGAAAGCAGTCTGATCCTTCTCAAGCTTGCTTTTAAACTTTGGTAAATAGGACACGAGCAGCCTTTCTCTAGGGGTGATTTTGCCTCACTGCTGAAGACGCTCGCTGCTGCCCCAGGAATTCTGAAGCTTTTTTACTGTGCCTGGTGAAAATAGAAGTTTATTCTCAGCCTTGTGTGAGCCCTATAGACTTTACTCTCTGTTTCTTTCGGGAAATTATTTCCTTGGTCTCAGTTTCCTCACATGCACATGCTGATCTGTACTCAACTGAAGACTCAAGGAGGACCTTCTGCAATTTCCACAGTTCTGTCCCTGCACAGCTGTCTCTACTCTGTGAATTGTGAGCACCTTAACCTCCTTTGACTTGAGATCTATCTCCTCAACTCAGGGTGACTGCCAGGTTCCCTGGGTTCCCTCTCTCTCTGTACTGCTGCCTAGAAACTCCATCAGGAAGTAAGTTGGGGTGATTATAAGATCTTCCTCATTTGTTTTCCCTCTTTTGCTGATTACTGCCCCACACTGCCTGAAGTTCAAAATCTGGAAACCATTGTTTCACATATTTTGTTCAGTGTTTTCGTTGTTTCGGGTGGTAGAGTGAATCTGGTTCCTGATGTTCTATCTTGGCTGGAACCAGAAGATCTTTACCTGTCTTCAAACCCAACCAGACAGACAACCAACCCCAAACATGAGGCTCTGTAGCCTACAACCTCTTCTAGTTCCAAAACATGATGTCAGTCCGTGTTTACTTGGAGAAAATGGAAATGATACTCTAGCTTTTTTTAAAGCAGAAAACTAGTTAATATAGCAAATTGTTAGATGGGCTGAGAAGGGTGCTGTAGCTTAGGCCTCCAGCAATTATTCCACCAGGAATGAAGTCAACAAACTCGCCTACCAGAGATATGTATGGCATTTTAGTTTTGCAAGATGAAAAGCATTATGGAGATGGATGGTGGTGACGTCACACAACAGTGTGAGTGGACTTCGCACTACTGAATTATACACTTAAAAACGGTTAAGATGGTAGATTTTAAACTATGTATATTGTGCCATGATTTTTAAAACAATTCATACATGCCATTTAAAAATAATTTAGAAAAGATATTACTTAGAAAACTATTCAGATATTTTAGCATTAAATAGGCTACTGAAGTTTTATTTCTCACAACTTGGCTCAATGAAGTGTGACTCTTAGTCCCTCTACTTCCTCCTTCCCTGGTTTCTTAAGCTGAGAAAGAGGCTGTGGCCCATGGTGGGAGGATGATGAGGAAGTGTCAGAAGACCCGGTTATAATCCCAGCTCCATTCCTCCTCTGCTGTCTGAGGCGGGCCCACCTAAGTGGGCTTCACTAAGGGCTTAAGCTATCTCTCTGAGACTTCTCCATAAATAAATGGAACATTTGCCCACAGGACCCTGAATGTTGCATCAGAAGCTTCCCGTTGTGTGCTAGAGACAGTACTATGCCTAACCGTATTGTCATCCCCACACCCAGACTCCTCCTTCCCCCAAACAGCTTTACCTTCTGGGTGGGATGAATCACACCAGCCCAAGAGGCCAAAATTAGCACTTTTTGGATTTGTTACTTGGGTTTCACTGGAGGGAAGTGAGGATGTGGGAGACAGCAGGCGAGGTAGGACAGAGGGCAGGAGGAGCCTGGCTCCATGGCTTCCACCCCACCTTCTTCCCTGGCCTCTTCCTATGTGTGAGCCACTTATACTTTCTTTGCCTCAGCTGCCATGTAACTATTCATTCATTCATTCATTCATTCATCTGGCAAGTGCATACTGAAGAAATATATAAACAGCTGACTTTTGTTGGACATCTGGTAATTTGTCAAGGTCATTATGCTGCATATGTTATCCTATTTAATAAGATGGGAAGGGCCAGGAGTGGTGGCTCACACCTGTAATCTCAGCACTTTGGGAGGCTGAGGCGGGCAGATCATGAGGTCAGGGGTTCAAGACAAGCCTGGCCAACATGGTGAAACCCCATGTCTACTAAAGATACAAAAATTTAGCCGGATGTGGTGGTGCAGGCCTGTAATCTCAGCTACTCAGGAGGCTGAGGCAGGAGAATCACTTGAACCCCGGGAGGCAGAGGTTGCAGTGAGCTGAGATTGCTCCATTGCATTCCAGCCTGGGTGACAGGGTGAGACCCTGTCTCAAAAAAAAAAAAAAAAAAAAAAAAAAGGAAGATATTGAGGAAAGAACTTTATTCCCAAGTTACTAGTGAGGTTCAAGAAGGTAAAGTAACTTGCCTACGATCAAGCATGCTTGCCAGTAAATGTCAGGATTCAAACCCATGTTGTCTTATTTCAAACTCTGTCCACCACACTGCCCTGCTACCTGCCACCTGCCAGGTGGCCTCCGAACGTAGTGACCTCTAGACACTCTCTGTCTGGTGGACAACACAGTATGATGTGGCAAGTGCCACTACAAAGGTATGCCCCACAGTGCTACTGGGGCATAGACAGGGGAAGCTGGGAATTTGAAAGATAGGGCTAATAATACCTTCCCCATGTAAACAATGGAGAATGCACCAGATTTCACCTTGGGATCTTTCCAGCTCTGAAATTTGTAAGTCTATGACTTGAGGTTGCTTATTGACATAAAGTTCCTAAAATTCGAGAGAACTGCTGCCCAAAGTGAGGTCCATGGACCAGCAGCATCGGTATTCCCTGGCCACTTGTTAGAGATGTGCCACTGCAGGCCCCATCCAGACCTACTGAACCGATGTCTGTATGTTAGTGAAAGTCCCAGACTCTTGAGTGTTCATTACTGCAGTTTCTCTCTTGGATGTTCTCTTGCCTTTCACCTTCAGCCCCTGGATTTCCTGGAGCACAATCGTTGCTGGGTCCCCAGGGGAGGAAGCTACCTCTTCTCCATCACCTATCTCCTTCCAGGGCCCTCCGTCTCTGTGCCTGTTGAGAGTGGCAACTACTGGCTCATGTTCTCCTCACTCCTATGAAGGAGTGTGAGGTCTTCCAGGTAACATCTGGTGGTGCTCAGCGGCTTGCTCAGAAACCTCAATATCGCTTGGCTCAACCAAAAATAAATTGGAAAAGAAAATTGAACATTGCATCAATTTGGAGCAAGTTTATAAATTCTGTAGCTAAGCAATACCAATAGAAAATGATAGATGATCACAGGGCATCCCTGCAGTGATGTATAGTCACATTAGCTGAAATACCGTATTACATGATTCTGCTTTATTACCAGTGTTGGTGGCAGACAGAAAAACAGATTACACTTGAGTTCAAATCGATAGGAACTTTATTTACCGGCCTTTTAAAAACATATTTCTGCACTTTATAAAAACATACGGTAGATGCTATTGATAGAGTTTGTCTGCTTCTTAAAAAGCAATTTGCCCAAAACGAGGCTTTTCAGCTGTAATTTATGGCATTACCTTTTACCTCCTTTAAGGGTTCTGTTTGCCTGGCTGTGCTTTGACGACTTCCTTAGACTTCTCTTGCCTTTAATTTTTCTCTCCCATTTACCATCTCCCTAAACTCTGAGCTCCCCAGAGCCTTACAGCAGAAAGGAGAACAGGGTAGCATCTTCCGATGGAGACTGGGGTCTCTTCGCAAAGCTCAGCTTCCACCATCCTCTTCTCAGCCCCTGCATTGTTCTGGATTTTGAGGGCGCTCAGATGGCCCAGCCTCTGCCTCCTGTTGTTTCTCACCCCCATGGTCTTCTTTTCCTCCTTTTCTCAGCTCCAAAATGGAGCTCGTCTCCCGCTCCCGAGCTCTTATTTCAACAAATCCTGTGTGGTAGGAAAATTATCCCCATTTTATAACTGTGCAAACTCAGGCTCTCAGAAGTCAAACCCAGGTCTTCTGACTCCAAATCAAATCAAGTCGTTTTCGAGGTTTGAAGATTGTGCCCGGCAGTAAGCCTGGTGCTATGGGAATGTGGAGAGCTTATGATCCACTTGAGAAAGACAAAACGAACATACTTTTGAATAAACTACTTCTCAGTGGTTAAATCACATAGTGACTGAGCATATGGAAGTTTTACAAAGCCCGGAAGGCTTCCTGGAGGAGTAAGCCTGTGGCCGGGATTAGCCCTGGGTTAGCCAGGAAAGGGGAGAGACGGGAGCTCCCAACATGGGGAATAAGGTGTAAGAATCCTGAGCCCAGCACTTCCTGACATGGAGTAAGAGAAGGCCTGGTGGCATGCTGGATAGAAGTGAGGAACCAGCCAGCTGGACACAACGGCCTGGTGGCAGAGGCCCAGAACACTGAGATTTGATCGGGACAGAGCGAGGCACTGCGGTTTTCTGGGCACAGGAATAGCATGAAATTAATGGTTTAGGAAGATGATATCATAGTGATGTATGAGATCCTGGTTGGAAATCTGGGGACGTGGTACCAGTGCCCCTGAGCAAACCGGTGTGGTCCAGCCCAGGAGGGCTCCAGGAGTCTGGCCAGAGACAGGCAGAAGCCATGGCCACCTCACTTACAAGCCCCACCCTCATAGCAGGGGCCAAGACTGAGGGTTCTCCTGTGGCCGGTCCTTTTAGAACTGGATGGGTTGGGGCCAGGCACGGTGGCTCACGCCTGTAATCCCAACACTTTGAGAGGCCGAGGCAGGCAGATCACCTGAGGTCAGGAGTTCAAGACCAGCCTGGCAAACATGCTGAAACCCCATCTCTACTAAAAATACAAAAATTAGCTGGGCTTAGTGGCATGGGCCTGTAATTCCAGCTGCTCAGAAAGCTGAGGTAGGAGAATTGCTTGAACCTGGGAGGTGGAGGTTGCGGTGAACTGAGATCACACCACTGCACTCCAGCCTAGGCAACAGAGTGAGACTGTCTCAAAAAAAAAAAAAAAAGAAGAAGAAGGAGAAGAGGAGGAGGAAGAGGAGGAGGAAGAAGAGGAAGAAGAGGAAGAGGAGGGTGGGTTGGCCAAACATCCTAGGTTGGTCCTGCATCCAAGAAGTTATGTCCTAAAGAAGATGTGTGGAGTCCCCTGCAGGCCACCACAGGGAAGACAATTAACTGGAAATAAATAGAAAGCAATTAAAATGAGAGCACTCACTCCCCTTTTATTGTCATTGTTGTTGTTATTAAATTATTTTGAGTTAGCAGGTGTACAGATAAGGGTCACAGTGAAAAGCTAACCTCCTCCCACTCAGTTATCTACCGAAGCAGCTCCTGTTCCCAGCGTGTGTGCGCACGCACATGCATTTGTCTTCTCCAGAGACACTTCAGAGGGTTTCTTTTTAAAGAGAATAAACTAAAAAGTGCTAGAGAACATCATAAAACTTCATTTGGTAAATACGTTCTTTGAGATGGTCTTGCTCTGTCACCAAGGCTGGCAAATGCAATCATGGCTCACTGCAGCCTCGACCTCCTGGGCTCAAGTGATCCTCCTGCCTCAGCCTCTCTAGTAGCTGGGACTACAGGCACATACCACCACACACGNAAGAAGAAGAAGAAGAAGAGGAGGAGGAGGAGGAGGAGGAGGAGGAGGAGGAGGGAGAAGGAGAAGAGGAGGAGGAAGAGGAGGAGGAAGAAGAGGAAGAAGAGGAAGAGGAGGGTGGGTTGGCCAAACATCCTAGGTTGGTCCTGCATCCAAGAAGTTATGTCCTAAAGAAGATGTGTGGAGTCCCCTGCAGGCCACCACAGGGAAGACAATTAACTGGAAATAAATAGAAAGCAATTAAAATGAGAGCACTCACTCCCCTTTTATTGTCATTGTTGTTGTTATTAAATTATTTTGAGTTAGCAGGTGTACAGATAAGGGTCACAGTGAAAAGCTAACCTCCTCCCACTCAGTTATCTACCGAAGCAGCTCCTGTTCCCAGCGTGTGTGCGCACGCACATGCATTTGTCTTCTCCAGAGACACTTCAGAGGGTTTCTTTTAAAGAGAATAAACTAAAAGTGCTAGAGAACATCATAAAACTTCATTTGGTAAATACGTTCTTTGAGATGGTCTTGCTCTGTCACCAAGGCTGGCAAATGCAATCATGGCTCACTGCAGCCTCGACCTCCTGGGCTCAAGTGATCCTCCTGCCTCAGCCTCTCTAGTAGCTGGGACTACAGGCACATACCACCACACACGGCTAATGTTTAAAGGTTTTATAGAGATGGAGTTTTTCCATATTGCCCAGGCTGGTCTCAAACTCCTGGGCTCAAGCGATCTTCCCACGTTGGCCTTCTAAAGTGCTGGGATTACAGGCATGGACCACCACCCCATCTTATTTGCTAAATATTATAAAAATATGCTAGGAGTGGCTGGGCGTGGTGGCTTATGCCTGTAATCCCAGCACTTTGGGAGGCCGAGGTGGGTGGATCACCTGAGGACAGGAGTTTGAGACCAGCCTGGCCAACATGGTGAAACCCCATCTCTACTAAAATTACAAAAATTAGCTGGGCATGGTGGCGGGCACCTGTAATCCCAGCTACTCAGGAGGCTGAGGCAGGAGAATCGCTTGAACCCAGGAGGTGCAGGTTGTAGTGAGCTGAGATCGCTCCATTGTACTCCACCTGAGCAACAAGAGCGAAACTCTGTCTCAAAAAAAAATTAAATGTATAGAAATACACACACACACACACAAGGAGTGTCCTCAAGGCCCAGTAACTTAGGAGGATTAAAAAAAATTAAATACAAATGATAAGGAGAAAAATAAGGAGAGATGAGTCACAATTAGACTAACAGTCCCACCCCCTCCCCTACATCCTGCAACTTCACTTTCTGACTTGAGCAGCGTCCCGCCCCACCCTGGGGTGATCCCTGGGCCTCCTCAAATCCCCCTGACCTTACCCAGGAGACCCCTGCCACAGTAGACAGTGCTGCTAACTGCTCCCTCAACCACCCACCTCTGCCCCTAACTGAGAACTCTCCACCTTCTGGGCAATGTGCCCAGTGCCAGCTGCCAGCCAGGTGGGCCACCCCATCTCAGGTCCCTGTCACTGTCCTGTTGCTGCCGTGTGAGGAGTGGGGGCATGCCAGGTGCACCAGAGCTGTCAGCGTACCTGCTGGGCCACTGCTCTGGGGCAGCAGGCTGTTTGGGGGCTACAGCCTTACCCCGAAGGGCTGCAAATGGCAGGGTACTGCATGGCTCCAAATTGAAGGAGGTTACACCTCTCCCTGCCTCTGCATGCCGGCCTTGACCTGGACTTGACATGTGCTGAATGCTTTATACACGATTCCATTTAACCCACGCCTGCATGAGACAGGCATTGTTTTCAGCTGCATTTTAAAGATAAGAAAGTCTAGACTCGGGAATTTAAGAAGCTCTCAAGGTCCCACAGCTGCTAACTGACAAGACGATGGGATGTATCACACGCTGCCGGGTCAGATTCAACGGCTGTGAGCTGTGTTGAATTTCCTCTTGACCAATGTGGATGGAAGAGTTGCCTTTTGCCTCTTCCAGAAATGTGCCGTGTTTCTGAACTCCATGGTTGGTGGCCGCTTCTGATCACTTCTGTCTTGCCTGTCTGTAAAGTGCAGAAATAGACCCTGAACGCCTGTGGGAAGAAACGCTTACTCATTTGACAGTCCTAGCACCGAACAGATAGTTATTCTGGAGCAGGGAGTCAGTATTTGTCTAGTAAGGGTTTCATTGTTGAAGAAATGATTGATGAGTGAGCAAGTGAGTGAATAAATGAATCAACAGGTGAGTACGACTTCCCTCCTTAACCTGTAATTCCATGTTAGTCACAGGAGAGAAGTGAGCCTGTCTCCTGCAAAAGGATGCATAAGTCAACCCTGCAGGCAGTCTGTGACTATGAAGCAGGAGGCCGGTTCTTGGAGTGGCCTGTAAGCTGGTATGAAAGCAATTCCCAAACTCAGGTGTTCCCCTACTCTTGCACACAGACGGTGTGCCTGGGACACAGAGCTGGCTTCCCAAAAGGACCCAGTGAATACCCACGAGGCGTATTCATCTGTATGCAGAAGTCCTGACTTCTTTCAGAAGTTCACTGGAGACCTTGGGCAGAGTAGCTTCACTAGCAACGGTGCTGAGGAAGCCAGGGAATGGAGACGATGTCCATAGACTGTCTCCTGCGTCCATCTAAGCTGGGTATCTTCTGAGGCTTTTTCACATTGAAACTGAAGAGCCCAGCTCCTTTGCTTCAGGCAGAAGGCGAGTGCCAGCTCCCTTACAGACTCCAGAGGACTCACAGTTGCGTCGTGTGCCTGGTGCTGGGGACCAGCAGCAGGTGTAACCCAGCTTGGCAGTCACAGCAGGGAAAGGCCAGTGCCAGCCTGCTTCTTGTGCTTGGTCATGGAGGGAAAGGGCGGGTGCTAGAGTCAGCCAGACCTGGGCTTGAATTCTGGGTCAGCCCTGTACTATCTGTGTGACTCTGAGCAAGTCATCTAACCTCCTGAGCCTCAGTTTCTTCATGCGTAAAAGGAGGAAATAAGAGAAACCATCTCATGAATGTTGGAGAATTTAGATGAGATGATTTATGTGAATTCCTCGGCACTCATAAGCTTTCAATAAACAAGAGCTCTCTTTGTGAACTGGCATCAAGCAAGGACAGTGTCCATCTCCTGGGGCTGGGTAATACTCATTTTCAGTATTATCATAGTCTTTCCTTGCATTGCATTGAATGCACCACTGGGTCAAAAAGATTCTCTTCTTACTGCCTACAGGTGTCCACTTCATTTGGGGAGAGTGCAGTGAACTCTGTTAGATGTAAGCGGATAGTTATCTCACAGTAAGTGCTGCTGTGATTCAGGATGGAGATAACACCACAGGGTGAGGCTTTCTGGAAGAGGTGAGCTTGGCCATACTTTGAAGGATGGGTGGGACTTGAATGAGCAGAGATTAAAGGAGAAAGCTTTTTCAGGTGAGATAAAGGGAATAAGACAGATCCCAGACTGGGAGGCAAACATTCACATTGGAGGATGCAGCGAAATTAAGGAGAGGACATTGGGAGAAGAGAGAGAGGATGTCAATTGAACTTATCAGGTGAAGGCTGGAGACAAGGAAGCAAATGCTCAGGAGGGATCAAAGGAAGTCAGAAAGCAACCCAGGTTGGGGGAAATGGCCCTTTGTCAAGGGTGTGGATGCTGCCTTTGGAAGAGGTTCTTTCTTCTCCCTTTCCGCCTCCTGGTGTTCTCAAGTCAAGTGCTGAGTGAGTCTTGTCAACCAGCTCCTCCCTGATTAACTCTCCTCCCGGAGCATTAAGTCGTGATCTGCACTTGCTTCTCCGTAATAGCCAGTGAACCCTGCCATGCCACTAGGAGAGGAGAAAGCACATCCTGACATTCTAATAGGCTCAGAAGCGAAGACAGTGCTATCATCGTGGTGGTGACAGCAGGCTCCAAGCCCTGCCAGGTAGTTTTCGCAACTTTCTAGTCTTCCTTGTCTTATTAATTAGGAGAGTCTATCTCACAGATTTGGGGCTATAAATCTCAGATAACAGCTCTTCAACCTTCGTAACTGCTTCTAACTAGGTGGTAGAACCAGGTGCACTTCATCTTCATTTTAAAGAGGCCCCTGTGTCTGCGATCTGTGTGGGAGCCCTCTCTGCAGGACAGGAGCAAGAGGAGCTGCTGGCGATGGCAGGCAGCGGGACATTTTCTACGTGGCTCTTCACTGGCCTCCAAAATCGCCAACTCTTCAGCCCTTAAGTCAAGATGCATCAACTCCAGCCCCTTTCCTGGCTCCCTTCTCAGATTGGGGGACACATGTCTGGGCGTCAGAAGCCTTTGCACTCCAACATAAATACGTGTGAACCCTGGAGTGGAGAATTGGTGAAATCAGCTGATGGTGGAGTTGTACCCCACA
The DNA here is from genome assembly GCF_001698545.2 of Rhinopithecus bieti. NCBI lineage: Eukaryota > Metazoa > Chordata > Mammalia > Primates > Cercopithecidae > Rhinopithecus > Rhinopithecus bieti. Next base: position 324,676 of record NW_016809657.1, read on the forward strand.
CTTTTTGTATCCCCCACAAGTAGTATACAGTAATCAAAATTTAAGCCACCTGAGATGAAATAATTGCTTAACAATCATATAAGACAAAATGATTCAACAAATGACAACGAGGCCCTGTGATATACAGAACAGATGCATTCAGTGTACCATATTATAATGCGCTAATACAAGATTGACAGCACAATAATAGGAGTGAGCAGCAACTCAGCCTATAATTCCAAACCAAATGTGAGGCTGTCCACAGAACTCAAATCCTAGCAGGCTGCAAAATTAGAGGTAACACCACGCAAGGTTCAAGACGACTCATTAGCAGGTTGGCAGAGTGTTTCAGGAGCAAATTTGTCTGTCGAAGGAACTAATTTTGTGCCATCTTCAGCTCAACTTTTTTTTTTTTTTTAAGTGTGAGGATACAACCTTCTCTGGAGAGGGATGTGGGGGTGGGAGGTTGAGATCTGGCCAGAGCCCCTTGGGGCACAGGGAGGTCAGGTCCCTGGTGTGGGTTTTTGAGTGGGTTTGAGTATTGGGAGAGTGATCTGAGTGTGTTAATGGGTGATGCAAAGCAGTGGTGATGAGGCAAACACTATTTAGGTTGATTTCAGCGTGAGAAACTGATGGGACTTTCTGCTGGCTCCTTGGGACTGTTCTCACATCAGAAAGTGTTTGGCTCAAGGATATAATGAAGGATAATTGTGATAAGCGTCCTTCCAGGTCCGAATTTCTGAACCTTTAAACAAGCATCATAATATCTGCTTTGTATAGATGCCACTATTGTTTTGATGGTGTCTGGGATTTGTTTTAATCAGGTGTGGGAAGACATGCAGACACAGAAATGGCTCTCAAGAAGGAGGAAGTTTTATACTTGCAGATCCCTGGGGTTGGGGGGGTGGGTATGGCTTGCAAGGCCACATGGGGGATGCCCCAGGCTCAGTTGGGAGGCAGAGGGAACCAGGGGAAAACCTGAGTAGGAGTCTTGATCGTGGGAGGAACAGGTGGGGTATGGTGAGCAGGCTTAGGGTTGGCTAGTGTGAATCACTTCCACAGGCTCTGGGTATAAGGACTGTTCCCAGTTGTCTAGTACCCACCCTGGGATGGTTTGGGCAGGTGGATAGTGGCCTGGAGTGTAAAAATCTGATAGAAGAGGTGGTTGGTAGTATGGGCACTGGACTGGTTGGTTTTCGTAAGCAAATGGTGCTCAGAGGAGTTTACTATCTCTAGGAATTAGCCCTGGGAGGGGCAGTGCCCCCAGGATCAGCGAGGCCCCAAAATGTCAAAGCACAAACATTACAGAATAAAAAGACACGATGAATACCCCTTCATAGTTTCACATCTGCGGCTGCTTTCTTTCCTAGAGCTGTAGTCCCTTTTCTGCCAGTTTGAGACCTCCCTCTGTTCATGATCAAAATAGGGCATGGTAGCATCACCATGTGTGCATGACAGAAAGTCATGGTACATTCTCCACACCACCCCAAATCCTGGATCTGTGAGGTCAAGAGGGAAAAGCACCCACCTCCCTTCAACTGGGACCCCCTGCTGGCTCCTTCCACCTCTGCTCAGTCCAGGGCTGCCTGGGTGTGGCCAGCACTGCCTGGGTCACTGGTGCTGATGATGCACGCTTTCCTAGAGTTTGACTAAGATGCCCCATGTCCCCAGTTCTGCCAATAACAGGCTGTGGGCCTTGGCAAGGTTGCTGTGATTTCCTGTGTCCCCATTTCCTTCCCTGAAAAGTGATAGGATGGATCCCAGTTCTAAATGCTTATTTTCTCTGAAAAATTGGGGAAAGGATAGGGAGAAGCAAGAAAAAGGTGAATGAGATGGAGGGCCGGGGGGTTCTCTAATCTCTACAGAAAACCAGTGACGACCACATGTTGGAGAAGCCTCCCAGGTCTCATTGACAACCCCTTCCTCATCCGCCCCATTGAGCCAAGACGCTCTCAGGGACGGCAGTGATTCAGCGCCTACGAAGTAGCCAGGCTTCCACGCTTGTTACCTTGTGTAATTCTTACAACAGCCCAAGGACAGAGTCGCCACTCTCAGCACCATTTTACTGCTGGGGAAACTGAGGTGTGGAGAGGTTAAGTCAATAGTCCCCACTTGCTCACGGCCACACAAGTAGTAGTGGAGCCTGGCCTCCCACCCCACAGTTTCATCCCTAATTGCTGTATGCTACTGCCTCCCTCTGTCGCAGGCAGGATCATCCACATAGGACTGGATGGCTTGAGTGTGATCCAGGCCGCAACAGAGATTCATCCCAGGAGGAGTTTTTCCAAAGAGGGAGGGTGACCCCCAAAGGAGAAGCATTGCCCCATGGGGAGAACGCTATTTGGAACTTAAGTGGTTTCCACTAATTTCTTCTTTTAACAAGTATTTTGTGTCTATTAGATAGTTGGCATGGCTCTAGGCACTGGGGACATACAACTGTGAATGAGATGGTCCCAGTCCTGCACTCAGGAAGTTTTCAGCCTAGTGGAGCAGGACAGACATGAGAAAAGTGAACAGATAAATATAGTAGCTGCAGGAAGCCCGAGTCTGAGGGGCTCTGCCCCGTCTGCATCCAGGTCTGCAAGTTGGCCAACCTTGGACACTTGCAAAGGCACAAGCCCTTGTAGGTGATAGGAAGGTCTCAGAAGTCAAAAAAGAGGGTGAGAGGCACCCCAAAATGAGCAACTACCACCCTTAGGCTGGATGGAGAAAGGGAAGATGTGGGGTTTGGAGAGTCCAGAAGCTGGGGCATCCCTGGGGACACTGGAGCCCTGTGGGGCCCCATGCACACAGTCAAGGCCACAGTCACTGTTGGACGCCAAGAGGGAGAGGTAGGACTATCCCAGCTTCTTCCTCCCTCCTGCCCTTTAATTTCCCACCAATGCCTCTAGATGGCTCAACTCAAACTAAATCCAGAGGACCCGGGAAGCCTGGGAAGTGCAGCCATGGGGGTCAGTCCCCACCCTCCCCCAGGCGGAGCAGAGCAGAGCAGGAAGGGCTATGGGACCTGGCGAAGGCAAGCGGGCCCAGGCCCCAGCCCTGGCCCCATGCTTCCCCTTCTTTGGGGACTGCATCAAGGTCTTGAGGTCTATAGAAACTCCTGGTGGGCAGGAGAACCAGTGGCTTTAAGCAGAGTTTGGGTCTAGGCTGCCCCTGCTAGAGTACCAGTGGCCCCTCCCCACCCTCACTGGTCCATCTGGGCCACTCCATGTCCATCTCTGCATGGCCAAAAGAAGACTGAAGAATGGGGAGGAAGGTATAGGGAAGGGCAAGTAGGGAGAGCACCTGGCGGGGAGGAGGGCACAGGCAACCTGGAGCTGTCCCCAGAGCCCACAGGGACCTGCCACACAGCAGGCACCTGCTCAATGAAGGGATGGAGATCCAGTTCAGGAAGGGCCTTAGCATCAGAAACAAAACACATACACCAACAGCTGCCCTGAAAGAGAAGTCAGTGTGAATGTAAAGCAGGTGATTGCTGCCTCAGGAGCAGTTTTGAACAAGTTTTTCCTTTAAAACCCCAGGGCGGCCATCTACAGCCCCCACCTGCATGTTCCTGCTGAAATAATAATGTCACATTTATAGAGCCCTTTGAGCTTCTCAAAGCAAGTTCTAATGTCATTTGACCCTCACAAAAGCCCTGTGAAGTAAATGGCAGGGACGGTAGTTGAGGTGGCTAAGGTCACATGGGCACCCATTGAAGAGGTGGGGCCCACTCAGGGCTGATGTCTCGTCTTCTAGCTGAGTCTTTCCCAGACTCAAGTGCCTGTGCTTTGTTACACCTCCCCATCATCCACCGCCTTCAGGGTCCTGGCCCCAGGCAGAGCCCCAGGCTGCTCACTCCTCCCCATCCCCTTGCTCAGGCCTGACTTTGGGTAGAGCTATTCCCACTTGAAGCCAAACTTGGATGCATGTGGCAATCTGCTTTTCAGTCTGAGAGATCAAAAGGAACAATATTTTCAGCTGCAGAGACAACCACCACAACAAAAATGGTGCTTAACACCCTTTTCCCAAATGCAACGTACCCCTCTGTGTGCTGTAGAATCGTACCATGAAATAAACACACCAGAAAATTTTTTTCTTCTGTGGAAGAGGATGAAGAAATTTTGGTAATTAAAACTCCCATCGATCAACGCTTAGATCTCAGAGATAATTGCATTGCTTCTGCAGATGTTTGTTGAATCATGCAGTTTTGTTTTCAAGCGTGTGTGTGCCTCAAGGCCTGAAATCACATCTCCCCCAGTGTGAAGCACCCCTGGGCAGGCTCCCTGTCCTCCCCGACCCTTGTGGCATAACGTGGTGAGAATAGCCAGGTGGTAGTCCTGGCTCTGCCTCGAATTCGCTATGTGGGAATGAGCCTGTGATCTAGCCTATCTGGACCTCAGTTGCTTCTGTAGATTGAAGAGCTGGAGTTGGAAAATCTCAAGGTTCTGTCCCTCTTTTGATGTTTCTTGGAGTCAACATTCCTTTTGAGGGTGTTCATCTCTCCCCACTGGCTTGAAATATCTCTGCTACTCACCAAGTCATGTGTTCACGAGACGTTCAAGGCCCCATTGTGAGGCTTGAAAGTACAAGGGTGACTAAGATATAGTTCCTACCTCTGGGGCACTCACGGCCTGGTGGGATAGGCAGCCCAGAAACAGACATGTCACAATACAATATGTTGAATGCCATTCTCTCAACATTGAGATCGTGGAGGCCACGCTCTCATTCTGTGACCTCACACACATCAGTTAAACCTCTGCATCTGGTCTTTATTGTCACCTGGGGATGTCTGCTTCCCTTCCTAGCTGAGATCTATTCGCTGTGAGTGGGCTCTGAGAGTAAGATTACGTTAGAACATAGTAAAGCATTTCCCGTAGGGAAGGGCTTGTCCTCTCTTTCTGCCTCAAAAGACATGGAGGAACACAGAGGAGATACCACCGGCCCCATAACCACACTAAGCTGGGAACAAGAACTATAACTTTTAGCTCATCCCCCTACCCGGTGCTCGGTGATAAGAAACCAGCCTAACATCATTCTGGATGTCCTCTTCCAGCCTCCAGGGTCTGCCCATGGTGGCTTAACTGTGATGACAGTTAAAATGCAAGAATACTTTCAAAAGGAGGGCTGTTTTCCCCTCGGCATCCAGCTTGGCCTAGACATTCAGTTTGCTCTCTGTTCCCTGAGCTCCAAGCCTCCTCTCTGATGAAGCCAGGGAATGCACCCCTGTTTGGAGATCCTGTGCTCTGCTGACTTGCTCAGGCTGGCCAGGAGCAAAGAGCCCGAGTGAGCAGCCCAGAGGAAGGAGGTCAGGGGACCCGAACCCAGGGGTGTCAGGCCTGGAGAGGGAAGCCCTCCCCACCTGTCTGCGCTTTGTGATTAGATGTGAGCAGCGGGGTAACTCACAGGCAGCAATCTCGCTCACTTGGTAAGTCAGGTAAACGGACAGATAGAAAAGTGAGAAAGTGCCACCTGGAAACCCGAGGCCACTGCCACAAGGCCGGCCGGGTCCTGCCCCCTCTCAGAGCCCTCTCCCTGAGCATGCACTGACCCTCCACCCTCTCCCACAGAGCCCATGCTGGTCTGACCTGCAGGATGTGTTTTCCATAGAGGCCCCCAAATACCATCTTACCATGCCAGTCCCCTACTATATTCTCTAACCTTAAATTCCAGGGATTCCGCCCCTCCCTCCCTCCCTCCCTCTCCATGCTTACCCTCCACCCACTTTCTCCCAGGAGCTGCTCCTGTACCTGGAGTAGATTCACCTGCAAACACTCAGCTTGCAGGAACACAGCAGAATGGGGAGTTTCCTTTCCCAGCCAAGCTGAGTTTGGAGGGGGGTGTGGGAGGAGATGGGGAGGGCTGGGGACACAGGTTGAGTCTCTAAAGGAGGACTGCATTGCCTTCTTCCTTGCCTCCTGGTTACAGATGAGAAGGTAACCAACCTCGAGTGTGTGTGTGTGTGTGTGTGTGCGCGCGCGCGTGTGTGTGCAGTGTATGGATGCACAGACGGCCCCTCCATGGTGGGGTGCGGAGCCGTTCTCTCACCCTGCAGCTTTCTGCCTCTCCCTCCACCCTCCTCCGACTCCCTGCGTCCCACACTGCAGGTGTCTCTGAGGCAGTGTTTATATAAGCAGCTCATGTTCTGCCGAGCGACAGCGAGAAGCTGTTGTCAATTTGAGGAAAGCCCCCGGCTGCCCACATGTGTGGTTGTCCCCGTGGGTTTCATAACAAGAGGGGGAGGTGGGGTGGTGGGCCCCTGGGGTGAGGGCGGCTGGTCTCAGCCCAGCCCAGGAGCCTCCTCCCCGCTGCCACCAGTGAGCCGAGTGTTCACAAGCTGCTGGCCTTACCTCCTCTCCTCCCGGCTAGTTTTTTGGCTACGGAGAGACACAGTCAGTGCCTCCTGGCTCTGGCTGGCCCTGCCCAGGAGTGTAGTACTTGGGTCGTGCTGGGCTACTGGAGTCAGGGCAAAGAACCTGACATTTTGAAGGCATGAAAGTCCTAAGGACCTGCCAACCAATCCAGCAGGTTGGTTTGATTCTGACCTCAGAACCAAAACGCGGACCCCAGGTTTTGATTCACAATAAGGACATGTAGCCCCATCATCTTTCTATTCCAAAGTCAGCTGTCCTCACCCAGACAACTGAGGACAGGCAGAGAGTGGACAAAAAGGGCTCTGAGCCACCCATACGGTGGAAATGGCTGGGCCACCTTATCCCTGAGGCTGAGGGCTCAGTTTGAGGATTCCCATGTAGCACAGCCTGGTTTAAGGAGGAGAGAAAAGACCAAAACATGGTGTCCACTTGATATGTTTATAAGGGTGGAATAAACTCCCTGAAACCCAAATCATAATTCAAATAACTAATATACATGGATGGAGTGCTTTTCTGATCCAAGCATCATGCTATGAAATGTATATTTCAGTCCTGGCAAAGACTTAATGAAGCAGGCACTATTAGCCTCATTTTAAACATAAGGGTCCAAGGCCCAGAGAGGTTGAATAACTAGTCCAGCCTCACGCAGCAGTTAAAGGAGAGCTTCTCCTTAAAACTTGGAGTTTTCCTTTCTACTCTGAACATTAACAGAAATGTGTTTACATTTTCTGGCTAACCAAGCCAGATTTTGGCTTTGCTCCAAGGCAGCTAATGTCCCACCTGAGAAGTAGCTTTGTTTAAACAGTGGAGAAAATAATTCCTAACTCATTTATTTACTTCTAATTTTACACTTCAAGGGCTGTTTATTTTCACAACACAAGCACTATAAACACACACTGTCATCGATGAAGCACGTTTGTGAGGTGCCCCTGGGCTGCAAGTTGAGTTAGAGACAGGACATGTCATCACTGGTAGTACCTTCATCATTGGATGGTAACCTCTCTCCTGAGTTGCTTGCTTTTCAAGTGCTCCCAAGTATTGTCCTGCCAACCCTCTCCTGGAATGAGGCCGAAAGGAAAGTCCTTAGCACTGGAAGAATACGCTGGATACTGTCTGTTCTGGGTGGTTCATCCTTTCAGTCCTTCAACACACACTGGATGTTGTTAATTTCACCATGGACCCTATGCACTGGTGATGGGAAAAGTGTTGAGATCTGATCTCCGCCTTAGAGGAGGCTGGCAGAGAGAGCCAGTAGACACGCCACTGTTGTATGCATGGGATGCGTTAGCAGCTGCGGTAATAAGGGAAGAAGTGGTTGCAAAACAGGTGACATCTGTCGGCCAGGCACAGTGGCTCACACCTGTAATCCCAGCACTTTGGGATGCCGAGGCAGGTGGATCACTTGAGGCCCAGAGTTCTAGACCAGCCTGGGCAACATGGCGAAACCCCATTTCTATTAAAAGTACCAAAATTAGTCATGCATGATGGCACATACCTGTAATCCCAGCTACTCCAGTGGCTGAAGCACAAGAATCACTTGAACTCGGGAGGCTAAGGTTGCAGTGAGCCAAGATCGCACTACTGCACTTCAGCCTGGGCGACAGAGTGAGAGTCTGCCTCAAACAAAAAAAACAGGTGACATCTGAGCCGAATCTTGAAGGCTAAAAATTCTAAATCTAGAAAAAGCGTTGCTGGTAGAAGGAAGCCGCAATGCAATACCATGATCTGGAAAGCCCAGGGTGCAAGTAGAGGTGTGGCTTGAGACTTTGCAGGGTTTCTGGACAGTGCGGGTGGGTGACGTGCTGGGTGACAGGCAGGAAGGGTAGGCTGGGGCCAGTTTGTGAAAGCCTTGGGGACTGGAACTAGACAACCTGGACCCTAATAATTCCCAGCTTCAACCTTCACAGACGACAGGGAACTAAGTCAAGACTAACTGTGAAGCAGGGTCCCAAGTATTGATGTTAGGGACAAGGAGTGCCAAAGTTTCTACGCAGTTTCCTCTTTTAGTAAAAAAAAGGTTGGGTGGGGGGGGTGCTCAGAACAACAGACACTGGAGTCTGTTTGAGGGGGAAGGTAGGAGGAGGGAGAGGAGCAGAAAAGATAGGGTACTGGGTTTAATAGCTGGGTGATGAAGTCATCTGCACAACAAGCTCCCATGACACAAGTTTACCTATGTAACAAACCTTCTCTTGTGCCCCTGAACCTAAAATAAAAGTTAAAAAAAGAAGAAACGGGAAAAAGAAAATAAAAGGGGCTCACATATCCCTTATTACTAAAATACTATCCTAGATGATTTCCAGACTAGAGAGAGGAAAGAGTGGAGTTCCCCTTTTGTGAGCAGGGAATTGTGTTGAGCTTGCAACTCATCAGGCACCTGAGTCTCAGGGGTGAAAAAGCACAGCTGGCTCGGAAGGCTAAATTCATTATTTCACTAACGAGGCTGACTCCTGAGGTGGCGAAGGAAGAGGATGGTCAGGCTGTGAGTATATGGGCTGATTGGAGAAGCAGAGAAGAAGCCACAGACCCCACCCAGAAAACAGGATGGGCAGGTAGACCACCAGAACCTCCATTTCTTAAAGCCCCAATGGACAGCTGGAAATTACTTGCCCCTGAAAAAAAATAATAAATTCCAAATTATCATTTCAATGGCTCCTCACATAAATACCAAAGAATCAGAAAAGCTGATGCCTCATGTTGCTCCCGGAATCTAAGCAATGGTATCTTTCAGTTATCGGATTTTATTTCTTTGCAGCATTACATTTTATACATATTTATTCATGCAGAACAGAAGCGCTGCGTTATTGAGGCTGCCATGGGAGCGGAGGAAAAGCTGTTATACATAAGAATGCACTGCATTTACATTGTCGCACTTTGCCACAATTGAACCATATGCAACTGGTTTTTTAAAATAATAATAATAAAAACCTCTGGTTTGCATTTAATTTGCTGACTTTTTTTCTTTCTTACTCCTGAATTTTCATACGCCATAGAAATGTGAAAGGGGCGTCATGTCAAAATCCTTGAAGATACAGAGGGTTGGGGGCTGGCAAAAGACAGCTTTAGTGGGGAGGGTTTGGGGGCCCACAGCAAGTTTATAACTATTTCTTTTTTTAACAGATGCAGTTAACTGAACTGCAAAACATTCATCTTCCAATTTAATAACTCATTCTCCCTGCATGGAGACAGGGGTATTATAGTGTGGGATATTGCTTTTCGGGCTTTTGAGTGTCAATGATGAATCCCCATCTTCTAATAAAATACATTTTCATAGTAATTGAAATAATAATTTTTTTTCCTCTTCGTTTTCCCAGGTACTTAAATAGGAGCTTTCGACTTCTTTCCCTTTCTACTATTCTAACCTTATTTTCTTTTAACTGAAGTTCCTAAGGCTTTTGAGCTGCACAAGTCAGGGCTTCTGGCATCTGTGTTCTGGGGGCCTACACACTTTCCCCAAGGCCACAGCTGCTGCGGGATGGGCTCCACACACACAGAGCTAGTTAGGAAGACCAAGATGTCAAGACCTGGAATGTTTTTTGCTGGGTTTTTCACTTCCATTTGCTTAGCAAACTGACTGCCCCTAGAGCTAGGGACAAATGGGTTAACCAGCCAGCTGAGGGAAGCCAGAGGAACAGGGAGGGGCCCCAATCCTACAAATCCTGAAGTTTACACACTAGGGGAACTCTGAAATCTCCCCAACACCTCCAAGGTCAAGATCTGGGACTCCCCCCTACACCCTGACCAATGTTCCACATGTACCCATCAAGCTGCAAGTAATCTCTCCAGGAATTAAAATGAGTATCAGTATCTTAAGGACAGCATGAATTTCTCAAGCAGGCAATGATGATGTTACAATGAGTATAGTATGTTTAATCCACAGCTCAATTCACAGGGTTACTTTGTTCTATTGTTTGTTTATTTTTGAGACAGTCTCACTCTGTCGCCCAGGCTGGAGTGCAGTGACGCAATCACGGCTCACTGCAGCTTTGAACACCTGGGCTTGAGCGATCCTCCCACCTCAGCCCCCCTGAGTAGCTGGGACTACAAGTCTGTGCCATGAAGCCCAGCTAATTTTTTATTTTATTTTTTAATTTTTTGTACAGATAGTATCTCAGCATGTTGCCCAGGCTGGTCTCTTGGCTTCAAGCAATCCTCCTTGCCTTGAGCTCCCAAAGTACTGGGGTTACAGGTATGAGCCACTGTGCCTGGCCAGCAGGGTTACTTTAAATGCTATCTTGGTGAACTTAACTTGAATGGAAAAATATAAAGTTGTCTCCTAAGACATCTTTTCATCGCGTCCTTTCCTCCATGGCTGACAATGAAGACAAAGAAGAAAAATGTAACTAAGACTGCAATGGGTTTAAAAACACCAATACAGGTGCAGTCTTGCCAATAACTGTACCAGCTTCGGGAGATTCTCCAGCCCCTTTCTCTTTATACTCACCCAGGGAAGAATGATTTTGGTGAGAACTTACTCAGTTTAGGCTGTAATTTAACTTCACCTATAAGAATACTCTCTTTTCTATGTCTAATCTTCCCTGATCTAGTAAAAATACCCTGGAAGTCAGGAATCAAAATGTAGGCTGGGCATAGTGGCTCACACCTGTAATCCCAGCACTTTGGGAGGCCCAGGCGGGCGGATAACTTGATGTCAGGAGTTCGAGACCAGCCTGGCCAATATGGGGAAACCCCATCTCTACTAAAAATACAAAAATTAGTTGGGTGTGGTGGCGCATGCCTGTAGTCCCAGCTACTCAGGAGGCTGAGGCAGGAGAATCACTTGAACCCAGGAGGCAGAAGTTGCAGTGAGCCCAGATCGTGCCACTGCACTCCAGCCTGGGTGACAGAGCAAGAGTCTGTCTCAAAAACAAAAATTTTTAAGTTTTAGTTAGAAAATCAAAGTAGCTAAGAGTAAACAGTCAGGAAAACTTAAAATCGTTGAAGGCAATGCCTTTGTCATTTACAGCATTGGAAAGAATACTTTTCTGCCTCTTCATTTTTCCAGGTACTGAACAAAAGACTCTAAGTTTCTTTCCCTTTCCCTTGTCCTAACAGGAAAGGTACACGTGGCCCCAACAAGTCCCAGAGAGCAGGCTCCACTGCACAGGGCTGCAGCCAGCATCCTCAGCACCTTTGTGCAAACTGCAAAAAAGGGTCCTGCCTCTTGACCTGATTCATCCCTAGGCCAGGAGGCATGGCTTGGCAAGGGGGACAGGGGCTGGATTTTAGTCACTCTCTTGCCCGAGGTCCACTGTGTAGTACACGCATGACTTAACTCTACTGACAGTAGATGGTAGAGTTAAAAAGACCCAGGTCCAAATCCTGACTCCATCATTTTCTAGCTGTATTGCCTTAAGCTACTTGATTTCATACATATGTCATACTTATAAGAATGTTATAGGCCAGTGAGCAGATAAACAAAATATGGTGTATATATACCACGGGATACTACCCAGCCATGGAAAGGAATGAAGTAATGTCTTTCACAGCAACTTAGATGGAGCTAAAGGCCATTATTCTAAGTGAAATAACTCAGGAATGGAAAACCAAATATCATATGTTTTCATTTATGGAGCTAAACTATGAGGATGCAAAGGCATAAGAGTGATATAATGGATTTTGGGGACTTGCCGGGGGAGGTTGGGAGTGAGGGATAAAAGACTACATACTGGGTACAGCGTACACCACTCGGGTGACAGGTGCACTAAAATCCCAGAAATCAGGCCGGGTGCGGTGGCTCGCGCCTGTAATTCCAGCCCTTTGGGAGGCCGAGGCAGGTGGATCAGGTCAGGAGATCAACACCATCCTGGTCAACATAGTGAAACCCATCTCTACTAAAAATACAAAAATTAGCTGGGCATGGTGGCATGTGCCTGTAGTCCTAGCTACTCAGGAGGCTGAAGCAGGAGAATAGCTTGAACCCGGGAGTTGGAGGTTGCAGTGAGCCAAGATCGCACCACTGCACTCCAGCCCAGCAACAGAGTGAGACTTCATCTCAAAAATTAAAAAAACAAAAATCCCAGAAATCACTGCTAAAGAACTTATCCGTGTAACCAAAAACCACCTGTACCCCAAATCCTATTTAAATAAAATAAAATGAAAAAAAAGAATGTTATGGGGACTAATTATGATGATATATGTAAATCGCTTAGTACAGGACGAGGAGCTAAATCTGTAGTGACTATTACTATTCCAGAGAGGTCTTCCGAGGTCCTTTAGTGCCCATGGGCAGAAATGAATCTACATTTCCTACAGCAGTGATGGGGGTACAAAATGTGGGCCCAAGCCTGGAGGGGAACTGTCTTTAGGACAGAACTGCTGTCAGAGAGAAACCAGTAGGTTGCTTGACGTTGGCTTCTAGACAGAGGCTGGACTTTTGCTCCTGCTTTCTGGGGTCACCTATCCCAGCTCTTCCTGCTTCTCTTTCCACCCAGCCCCGACCCTTCACACCCCAGGGCCTAGCAGCATTTCAATGGATTAAAGGATCCTGCTTTACCTGACTTTGGGATTGGGGGTCAGGGGTAGCAACAGGAAGTATTTCTTTTATTTTCCTGGGTTGAGCAGGAAAGAAGTCCAAGTGCATCTGCAGAGGATCCTCCAGAACGTTCCCTTTCCACCTTCATCTAGGGCCATCTTTGATCCTGAGAATCTTGAGATGAAGGTTGTTCCAGAACAAAACCCCTTCTCTGGCAGAGGCCCCAAGGGCTTCTCTGGATAGGTGAGAAGTAGCCATTCAGAGCCTGAAGATCTACTGTTTGAAAAGACCTATGTCTCATTCAACTTTTTCTCAACAGACTTTACTTTTAGAGCAGTTTTGGTACCCAGCAGAACTGAGCAGAAGCTGCAGAAAGTTCCCACATACACCCCTGACTCCTCCCATTCCCCCGCTCCCCACCACTCACTATCAACATCCCCCACCAGAGGGGTGCATTTGTTACAACTGATGAACCTACATTGACACGTCATTTTCACCCAACGCCCATAGTTTACATTAGGTTACACTCTTGGTGTTGTACATTCTATGGGTTTAGATAAATGTATAATGATGAGTCTCCACCATTGTAATATCATACAGAGCAATTTCACTGTCTAAAAATCCTCTGTGCTCCACCTAGTCATCCCCTCCCTCACTCTTGACCCCTGGCGACCGCTGATCTTTTAGTATCTCCACAGTTTTGCCTTTTTGAGAATGTTGTATAATTAGGATCCTACCACATGTAACCTTTTTAAATTGGCTTCTTTCACTTAGTAGTATGCATTTAAGATTTCTCTGTGTCTTTTCATGGCTTGATAGCTCATCGCTTTTCAGTGCTGAGTAATATTTCATTGCAAGGATGTGCCACGGTGCATTTAACCATTCATTGACATCTTGGTTGCTTCCAAGTTTTAGCAATTGTGAATAAACATCTGTGTGCAGGTTTTTGTATGAAACCTGGATTTGTTCCAGGCTGGCTAGTGCAGGTTTTGTGTCTTGAAACCTAAGTTTTCAAGTCCTTTAGGTAAATATCAAGGAGCATGACTGCTGAATTGTATGGTAAGAGTATCCTTAGTTTTGTGAGAAACTGCCAAACTGTCTTTGAAAGCAGATATCTCATCTTGCATTCCCACCAGCAATGAATGAGAGTTCCTGGGGCTCAACATCCTCACCAGCATTTAATGTTGTCAGTGTTCTGGATTTGGGCCATTCCAATAGGTGTGTAGTGGTATGTCATTGTTGTTTTAATTTGCAATTCCTTAGTGACATATCATGAGTACCTTTTCATATGCTTCTTTGGGACCTGTATATCTTCTTTGTGAAGTGTCTATTCAGATCTTTTGCCCATTTTTTAATTGGGTTATTCATTTTCCTATGGTTGTGTTTGCAGAGTTCTTTGTATGTTTCAGATTCCAGTCCTTTATCAAGTCTGTCTTTCTCCATGGGTATTTTCTCCCAGTCTGTGGCCCCATTCAATTTTGTTCCCTCTTCCTGTGTGTCTAGCAGATTCACAGCTCCTTATGAAAGAGGTGCCAAAAACAAGAGCAGCTGTGGGGGAGCGTGGCTTCCTGGGGAAAGTCCATGAGCCTGTGACCACCTTTCACTTTGAACCCACATTTGTTTATTCTTTAAACAGTTGCACTGTGCCCGGCACTAAGTCCTGAGGATGCATCTGTGAAGGAAAGAGTCAAAGCCCCAAGTCTTGTGGAGATCACTTTCTGGTAGGGGAGACATACACAACAATAAATAAACAAACATAGAGACATATAGGGAAAAACATACACAAGTATACTGTACAGCAATCTGGAACCCAGTCCAGCGTAAGAGCAAGAAAAGGGAGACAAGAGGCCCTGGCACAGGGGACATTTACAACATGAATAGAATGGCAGGTGGGCTTCACTGAGAAAGGGATATTTAAGCAAAGTGGATGAAGATGGAGCCAAGAAGGCAGAGAAAGAAGGCAGAGGGGCCAGCCAGTACAAAGGCCACGAGGCAGGGGAGTGCCTGGTGTGTTTGAGGAACTGCAAGGAGGCCAGTGTGGCTGGAATGAGTAGCATGGAGGAGAAAGATGTAGGATGATTTGGGGGTGGTATATGCAGATCCTGTAGGGTCTGGTGGCTTTTGCTCAGAGAGAAATGAGGAGCCATGGGAAGGATTTGAGTAGAGGAGCGAGATGACTTCACTTAGGTTTGAACACTACTTCTCTGGCTACCATGTTGAAAACAGGCTGCCCAGGATGCCCAAATGGAAGGAAGGAGGCCAGTGTAATTATCGAGGTAGGAGATGACAGAGGAGGTGAAGTCGGTGAGACATGGTCAGATGTCAAGCCAATGGGATTTCCTGCTAGATTCGATATGGGGGTGAGAGAAAGAGGAATCCCAGATGATGCCAAAATTTTTGACCTGAACCACTGGAAGGATGGAGTTGTCATTAGCTGAGATGAATAGGAGCAGGTTTAGGGGTCAGGGGGACATGTTTTGTTTACACTGTTTGACATCCTGCTGGAGAAGTCAGGCACACAGATGTTGGGCAGATGGGTTTAGAGTTCAGGGTTATTTGTGTATATGAAATTAGGCTGAGTTCTGTGGGGAATAAAAAGGAAAAATAAAACCCAATTCCTCCCACCCCTACGTCTACCCAGGACTTACTTGCGGGGAGTTGGAGAGAATGCAGGCAGGCAGCACACACACCAGGCACACCCAGAGGAAAGCAGCTTTTCTGAGACTCCCTGGAGGCTTGAAAGCAGGCGAACAAATCCAGGCTACCAAAAATCACACTAAAGAGACAATCACAAAGACAAATCCCCAAACACCTTGATTGCTCACTGCTAAAAAGCAGTAAGAAGAGAAAACCAGGGAGGTAGGTGTCTTCCCTTCTCCAGCAGCAAGAGCATAGACATTTCCTACTTGCAAAGATGATCACAATGGCTCCTCATGGTCTGTCTGTCTTCCCTCTCCACTGACAAGGCAGCTAAACAGAGGGGGACCCACCCCCAATGTCTGGGGCAGCGGCTTCAACTCTGTCCGCAGTCACTTATCAAGCAGCCAAATTTACCCTGGACTCCTGCCAGCCAGTCTGGGCTAGGTCCTGTTACCTATGGTCTCTGCATGCACAGAGGTGTCTGTTTAAAAGGTGATCTGTAACTATGGGATCATCACCTATTGGACCAGTATCAGGCCAAATGTCTAATATTGGTAACCCAGGTCCCAGGGTTAACGTGCCAGATGTGGTCCTCACCCTGAAATCCAGTCAACTGCCCAAGCAAGAGCCGAGTTTTCACATTCAACATCCCTGAGTCTCTCTTGTTGAAGTGGCAGATGGTGAATTTCATGCAATGACGTGAGCAAAGGCCCCTCTATTTCCAGCTTGGAACTCAGAATCTGCGGAGAAGCTGCTAGTCTGCATTCTGTGCACTGAATGCTGCAACTCTTGGGGTGGGGTTGGAGGAGGGGTCGGGCTTGCTTCCAAGAAGGCTGGAGCCAGGATGGGGAAGGGCAGTGAACTGGCCTTTGTCCAGGGTTCCCCAGCATGGAAAGGGGGAACCAGGGCAATTTGAGAAGCTGGACCAGGTGTGGAGGACAAGATCTGCCTTCTGCAACCTGAAAATCTAGTGCTTTAATAAGTTGGTGTGCTAAGGAGACCTCCGTGAGACGGGCAGAACGGCACAAAGGCTGGGGGGTTATTGACACGACGTCTTTGCAAGCTCGAATCTGAGAAAGAGTAAACTTGAGTTATGAAGCGGGCCCGATTAATGAAAATGTGCATGGTAACAGCCCATCCTCAATGATCTCCACCCAGCACTTTGGCACCTTCTGACCCAAATATGTTGACGGAGTCTAATGTCCTACATCCAGCTTTTTCACCTCCAAAGATAGAAAAAGATTTATAACACAATAATAACTTTCAGGAATCTCAGCCCACTCCGGGATGGCTCTCTTAGGTCCTCAAGAGAAAGGGCAGATTTTAAGATAATATTAGGGGTCTGGAATTACCTACTCGAGGTGCTTCCCCAGAAATGGGATTTGAGGCCTCATCTCCTGCACCCTTTCCCCTCTTCATTCCTATCACACAGATTTACTTGCAATTTCTTCAACCCGCCTCTATGCTCCTGCCTTTCATTTGCACAGCTGGGGTACAAAGTTCTCCTTCCTGGGGTCCCCTTCCCCATCTCCCAGCCGGACCAGCTCCTCCACTTCCACTAGGGCAAACTCACACATCACCACCTTTTGAAAGCTTTGCATTCAAGCTGTATTTTAATAACATTCATTGCTTTTTTTCTTATAAAATTCATGTTCCGTGAAGAAAATAAGGCGCTTATAAAAAAAAAAAAAAGAAGAAGAAAACAAAAATCACTCATCATTTTGACATGTTTTTTTTTTCTGTATGTTTATATGTATTTTAATTGGGAGCATACTGTACATACTGTTTTGTGATTTGTTTTTCCCCCCACCCCCGCCCCCACCTGAGGCTATATAGTTAAGCACAAAAGAGGTAGTTTAGTATAGTGGTTATGTGTGGGTGGCCTCTGGAGTCAGACTGTCTGGGTTCAAATCCTGGTGGCACCACTACAATACTGAGACCTAGGCAAGTTACTGAATCTGTTTCCGTGTTTAGAACAGTGTGGTTTACAGCATATTTTAATCTGTAATTTTGTTTTCTCTCTTTCTCACCGGACTGAGAGTTCCTTGAGGTCAGAGAGTGGCTGTTGTTCATCTCTCTGTCCTCAGCGTCTTGCTGGGTACATAACAGGCATCCCCAAAATGTTAAATGCTTGAAAAGACCCCGGAGAATGATACTCAGAGAAAAGGACCAGATGAAAGTTCCTGAACCACAGGACCCAAGATTGGCCTACGTGGCCTTGTGTCTTACATATATTAGCTAACGCAGGTCAATAATTAAGTTTTCTTAGGCTTCCATTTCTTCATTTGTCAAATGGAGACGCCAGGGTGACTGTGAGGCAACCAAGACGATGTCGTGGACCTGCTCTGAAAACTAAAATTTGGCAAGTGAAGTTATTTACTGATTTCCTGGGGCTTGTCTCTGGCTCTGAAGGGGACAGGCCTGGAGTCGATGATGCCCCGGGTTTGGGAGAGAATAGAGTGGGCGCAGCGCTGGCGCGGCCGGCTGGGGGCTGCGCGCTCTCCCGGCAGCACCGCCCGGCACCGGGCCACACCTCGGGGCGCGTGTCCTGAGTGGGAGCTGTGGGCTTGGGGTGCCCGAGCTGGGACAGCCGGGGTGCGCCCTGCGCTCATTCTTGGCTGGAGTTCGAGCCCGGGGTGCGGGGCCCTCTAGGCGCCGCCGCTCGCGCCCCGGGAAGTGGCCGCCGATCTCCTTCCCGCGTGGCCCGTCTTCCGCCCACCAGATCCGGTGGGGAGATTCCTCTCCCCTTTCCTGTGGGATCCGGGCGGCGGGAGGTGGCTGGAACGGAGTCTTCCTTTGCCTCCTCCTCCCGGGCAGCATCCGAAGCTTTTCTGAGCAGGATGGGGCGGGGGCGGGGGGCCGCGTGCGCCCGGGCGGAGGGAATTCCTTCCCCGGCGGCGGCTGCACCGGCACCGGCAGCAGCGCCTTGCCTTTTTTAGCTTTTCCCCGAGGCTCCTTCTTGCGGCGCGGCCGGGGGGCGGCGGCGCGCTCCACCTCGCGGCGGGGAAAGTGCGGCCCCCGCCCGGCGCCCGGGAGGCGCAGGTGAAGCGCGCAGCCAGGCCCTGGGTCCTGCCGCCGCCGCCGCCGCCGCCGCCACCACTACCGCCACCGCCACCGTCACCGCCCGTGGGTGGGCAGCGGGAGACGCCGCAGGGGGACCCGGGGTGATTCCCATCCGCCCGCCGCTCTTCCTGGGCTGCCCTGAGCAAGGAGTTGTTTTGCCATTTTCGCAAAAACACCTTCCCTCTCCCTCCCCGCCGCCCCCCAGGCTGTTTCAGAAATGGCATTGAGTCAGACCTGAGTCACAGGAGAACGTGGGCCCCCAGCCCCGTCCAGCACTGGTTCTTTCTTCCCCGGGCCGCCCCAGCCCTTNCAGGCCCTGGGTCCTGCCGCCGCCGCCGCCGCCGCCGCCGCCACCACTACCGCCACCGCCACCGTCACCGCCCGTGGGTGGGCAGCGGGAGACGCCGCAGGGGGACCCGGGGTGATTCCCATCCGCCCGCCGCTCTTCCTGGGCTGCCCTGAGCAAGGAGTTGTTTTGCCATTTTCGCAAAACACCTTCCCTCTCCCTCCCCGCCGCCCCCCAGGCTGTTTCAGAAATGGCATTGAGTCAGACCTGAGTCACAGGAGAACGTGGGCCCCCAGCCCCGTCCAGCACTGGTTCTTTCTTCCCCGGGCCGCCCCAGCCCTTCTGTCTACCCCGACCCCGCAACCAGGGCTCCGCGTCTGTCCCCGCAGGTCCCCGCCTGGTGACCTACCCCTTGGCCCCGCCGCCTGCCCCCTCACGCTACCTGCCCCGTACCCCTGCCCCCTGGTGGCTGTGAAGGGGCCTCATCAGGGTCCGGCACCACCGTCCTGCCCTGGGTCCCCTGCCTCGACCTTCCCACACAGATGGTGCGCGCTCGGGGTCAGTTCACCAGCCTGGCGCTCGGCGGTGCCCGGCGGCCCCCGTGGTGGTTTACTGTGGTACGCACTACCCGCTAGGACTTGGTCACCTACTTCCACCTCTGGCTACCTATTTTCTCACCCCTTCCACCCTTTTCTGAGCTCTCTGCCGAGAAGGTGCTACACAACTCTATTTTTAGTCCTAACAAGCTGCCTGGCGGAGCAGTTCCATCTGCAGCGCTCAGAGCCCTTTACAAATGCTAATGAATGGAAGCCGCTTCCTCCGAGTCACTTCGATTCCTACTGCTCCTCCTCACCCCTCCCCCACACTTTCTCCTGGAGGAAATTGAGGCATGGGGTTAGGGTATGCGGATGGGATCCAGCTGGGAGAGAACCCCTTGTCTGCTGTGGCCTATTGGTGGTTCTATCTTCACCAGAGCCTTCTCACTCCTCTTAAGTCAGTGCTGGGTCCTGGGTTAGGTTCAGAGACGACACAGTCCCTGTCCTCAAAGAGCTGAAGAGGTGAGCCTAGAAGCATACCATCACAATACAAATAGGTGGCCCAACAGAGCTGTTTCTGCCCATAATGTCATAAGGGCACAGAACTCTCCCCTGGGCAGGGGAGGGAAGGGGCTTGTCCTGTGTTTGTCCTGTTTATAATCAAGTAAGGCGTCCTAGGTGACATCTGAGCTGAGACTATAATTGAAATTGGAATTAATCACGCAAAAAGCAGGGGGCCTGAGGGCAGTTTATGAACAAAAGCGCGAGGTTCAGAAAAAAGCAGTATGAAGTTGGAGGTGAAGATGTTCTGTGTGCCCAGGAGGGAGGGGGGGTTGGAGAGGATCTGGTCAGACTGGAGTTTTAAGTAGATCATTCTGGTGGCTGTGAGGAGGGTAGGCTTGATGGGTTAGGAAGCCCTTACAGTAGTCGGGGCAAGAGATGATAAAAGTCCAGACCAGACGTCGTGGAGAAGTGTCTTGGAGAGGACAGTGTACATTTGAGAAACATTTGACAGTTCCTTAACTGGAGATCCAGAGTGACACATCCTTCTTTTCTCCTGTAGCATGCTGTTAGGCAGGCCTAACATCTCCCTAGTCCTTCAGCCAGGGTATCACCGCGTAGATGGAACTCTTTTTTCTTTTGTGCTGGACACTTGGTACTCCTGGAGGGCAGAGACCCACCCTCTGTCTCTGCCATGGCAACTACCACCGATGCACACAGTGCCTGTCTGAGCTTATGAATGAATGTGCGTTGAACAGATCAGAGCAATGAGAAGAGGTGGGGAGTACTCTTCTGGTATCTGAGGTGTATAGAGCTAGAAGGATGCAGGGAGGCAGGACCGTAACCACTGTTCATCTTCATCAAAAGCCCTGTGCGCACTTCAGCCAGAAGCTAACCCTCCCTCCACGCCCTTCACCATAAATCAGAAAATGCTGCCAACTATCTATGACTGAGGCTTCAGAAGCTGTAGGAAGCCTCCTTACCAGTTTCAGGCCCTGCTTTCCAACCAAAAAATTACAGTGTCATTTTTTGAACACCTGAATTGTGTTCCAGTTGGAGCCAGCTGTGCAGAAGATGGGCTTGGATAATGGCCCTTAGGACACACAGAGAGGAAGGGAGCATGAGGGACTCTCCTGCATTCAGCAGCTTTGTCTACTGGGGCAGTAGGAATGTGGGGTCTTTGTGCATCTCCTTCTCCATGCTGTTATTATTGTGCCTGGACATTTTCACAGCCGTCTTTCACTGCCAACAGCATCCAGGGTCATCTTTCCAGTATTAAATCCCAGTCTGTTATGACAATAAAGGAAGAGGTTACTGTAATCCCAGCACTTTGGGAGGCTGAGGTGGGCGGATCACGAGGTCAGGAGATGGAGAACATCCTGGCTAACATGGTGAAACCCGTCTCTACTAAAAATACAAAAAAATAGCCAGGCGTGGTGGCGGGCGCCTGTAGTCCCAGCTACTTGGGAGGCTGAGGCAAGAGAATGGCGTGAACCTGGGAGGCAGAGCTTGCAGTGAGCCGAGATCACGCCACTGCACTCCAGCCTGGGTGACAGAATGAGACTCCATCTCAAAAAAAAAAAAAGAAAAAAAGGTTATGAGGGTGGGCCCTGGTCTAGGTTTGCACCCCAGTACCTCCACTCCTGCTAGCTGTCTGGCCATAGAGAGGTTGTGACTTATTCAGCCTTTTGAAACCTCAGTTTTCTCACCTATAGATTGAATATATATGAAAGTCCTTGCGAAGCTTAAAAGAGTTTGTGGTTAAGCATTTAGAATGGTGTCAGGTACCTAGTAAATGCTCAATAAATAGTAATTGCTCTGAATACTGCCAGAGCCTTCTATCCTATACTTGTTATGACTGTACTTCCAGCTCCTCTCCGGGCTGATCTACACAAGTTGCTGTTTTCGGATCCTGTGAAATCTTCCCTTAGTCCCTTCCCTTAAGTCTTAGATACTTAGGGAGGGAATCAGTGACCCTGTCATTAATCGCTGAATCACTCTTCTGGGGCAGGAAAACGTACTTCATTTAGGAGAACCGTTCCATTTTTTATGCAGATGGGATACTCCTGTAGATAATTGGCTAGGCTATGGAATCATAGAGTGTTATAGCTGGAAGACATCACGGGGGTACTAATTCCGGCTTGAAATTTTCTGAGATCCAGAGATTGAGTTACTTGTGTGGTTAGGGGAAGATTGAGGATGGATCCCAGGCCTCCAACTCCTGTGGCCTCCTGAACAATGCTACCAGCTTTCCCTGGGATCTGCTGTCACCCCATACCTTCAGTTCAGCTGGAGTGCTTTTGATCTTTTCTTTCTCTTCTCCCCATCAATACTCCTGATTAAGTGGCCACTTTTGTATTGGCATCACTCACTTGGTGCTAGCTAAACATGCAGGAGAAATTAATTCAGGGTTCAGACTTAGTGGGGAGAGAGAGAATGACTTCACGCTCCCGATCCAACCAGTATGCTGCTCAAACCCTCCTCACAAATTGCTCCTAAGATATTATCACTAAAGTACAAGATTGAGTCTAGGTTATTAAAAGTGGCAACTGAACCCATTTTGTCTCTGTTTCTTTTCATTTTCTCCTGTCCACCACCCCTACCCCACACCTCTCTGTCAAGAGAAGTTCTTAGTTCTTGATATTTCTCTTTAATCAAGTTGACATCCTTTGGACCTAAGGAAATTCAGAATCCAGAAGGGCTGCAAGACTCAGAATGAGAGCCAAAACAGAAAATAGATCCCTGACATCACAGAGCCCTGGTCAAGCCCCCTTTTAATGTTTTAAAGAGATTCTCCAAAAAGTGCTGCTAAATGTAATCTCTGTCAAATCTTGCCACAGAAAGTCCAGGAGAAAAGCTCAGGATTGAGAGTTTGCCCGCCTGCATTTGCATTCTGGCCATATGACTTAATTTCCTCTGTATTCAGCAGGTAAGGTGTGTAGCCTCTCCGGGCCTCAGTTGTATCATTTGCGAAATGGGGATAGTAGTCGATATTTATCTATCCTAGCTAAAAACCTATCTCTTAGGCTTGTTGTGAGGATTCAATTAGTCTATGGAAAGCCCTTGGAAAGTCTGGTACATGGAAACAGCATGAAACGCTGAGCTATTATTATTAGCTGTAATAGGGCACATTGAACCTCCACTTCTCCCTCTGCTGACTTCAGTAGGCTAAAGTGAAATTCTTCTGTAAAGTTCTCCACTCCACTGGTGAGGGCTTGGAATCAAAACCTGAGGCCCTGGACAAGAACCAGGTAGCAGCTCTGGCAATACGTGGGCACTGACTTCCAGCTTATTGTGTCAACTGGCCAGTCACTTAGAAGTCAAGAATCCCTACATTCCAAGGAGTACAAATTTAATTCTATTTTAACAAATATTTATTGAGCATTTTCTATGTTCAATACACTGTGCTGGGCACTGGGGATACTGAGATCAAATGTGGCCCGGGTCCTCAAGAGCTTCCAAATGAGATGACTAATACGGAAACCATTAAGTAGACCTCCTGGCAGCACAGTGTGTCGTGAACATGGAGAGTCAGGGCTGTCACTGAGTCACCTGCAGTGTGCTCAGTAAGCTGGGCTTGGATGGACCATGCAGGGAGACTGTGGCTACTTATTCTTGTGTCCCTGTTGCCTGGCACGGAACAGATGTTCAAAAGATGTTTGTATGTGACTGGCTTGTAATAGAGGGTCTTGAGGAAATGTCCATGGAGTACGTATCCTGGGTTTTAAGGTTCAAAGATAGAGTCAGATTTTGAGAGGGCAAAAAAGATGGGAATGCATAAACACAACGTGGTATATCCACACAGTGGAAGATTATTCAGCCTTAAAGAGGAAGGGAATTGTGGCCCATACTACCACATGGATGGAACTTGAGGACATTATGCTAAGTGAAATAAGCCAGTCACAGAAAGACAGGTACTGTACCATTCCACTTAGGCAAGATACCTAGAAGAGTCAAATTCATAGACAGAAAGCAGAATGGTTGTTGCCAGGAGCTGGGGGGATAGGGAAGAGGGCGTTGTTTAATGGGTAAAGAGTTTCAGTTTTGCAAAATGGAAAGCATTCTAGAGATCAGTTGCATATCCATGTGAATGTCCCTAAGACTACCGAATTGGACACTGAAAAATGGCTAGGATGGCAAATTGTATGATGTGTGTATTCTGGTACCATATATATATATATATATATTTTTTTTTTTTTTTTTTTTCTCTTTTTTGAGACAGAGTCTCACTCTGTCACCCAGGCTGGAGCGCAGTGACATGATCATAGCTCATTGCAGCCTTGACTGCTGGGCTCAAGCGGTCCTCTCACCTCAGCCTCCAGAATAGCTGAGACTACTACGTGCACCATCATGCCCAGTTAATTTTTAAATTTTTTGTAGAGATGGGGTCTCCCTATGTTGCCCAGGGACAGACAACTCCTGGGCTCAAGCAATTCTCCTTCCTCAACCTCCCAAAGACAGTATTTTTTTAAAAAAAGATAGGGAAGGGATCTACAAAAACAAAGATGTAAGGCAAGATAGAGAGGCATAAGAGTGTAGGTTGTATTCAAGGAAAGGATGCTGGACTGATAGGGCTCAAACTTAAAGTACAGGGAGGGACATTATAGGAGATGAGGCAGGATGGACACCAGATGGGCCTCGAATGCCGTGTCAAGGAGTGCGGAGTTCAAAATTTAGGCTTTGATTCCATACATTGCTGAAGCGGGTCTTCTAATATTCTCAATCTTGGCTACTAGACAGCTGTCATAGGTACTCTGTGGACCAGTGTGCCAAGCTGCTGTCTCAGTTCTATCCCAACCCAACCTCTTCTGCTAAATAGGTCTCGAGGCTCATCTCACCTGGGCCAGAGATGGCCCATTGCACCTGGACACTTCTGGCTGCTTTCTCTGCTGGCTTTGTTTTGGACTGACCCCCCTGGAGTATTCAAGCTCCAGCTCACTAAGGGAAAACTAATGAGATTCCAGCCTGATGAGCCTGACTTTTTTCCAAATGATTAGCTGTAAGCAACCTCAGTGCTGTGAGCTCACCACTTGGCGAATTGCTGGCTCTGCCTCAGAAGCTACTTGGATTTTCCATCTTTGACTTTCTTCTGGGGTGCAGGCTCCACAGGGGAGTCTGATGGCCATGTGATAGTGTTCCCTGGTAGATAAGTGCTGCTGCTGTAGTTTGCTTTATAGGCTGGGTTTCTCTCAGCCTAAGACAAAAGTTTACTTATTGAAAGTAGAAATGAGTTCAGCATGTTGGGTTTTTTGAAATGTTTGGGTGTTACGGGGACACCCATGCCATGCTGACTTCTAAATGGAGTCCAAACCAGATGACCACAGGTAGTCCCTTCTATGTAGTTCTGTGTTGTTGTTGTTGTTGTTGTTGTTGTTGCTTGAGACAGAGTCTCGCTCTGTCACCCAGGCTGGAGTGCAGTGGTGTAATCTTGGCTCACTGCAACCTCTGCCTCTCAGGTTCAAGGGATTCTCCTGCCTCAGCCTCCCAAGTAGCTGGGACTACAGGCACCTGCCACCATGCCCAGCTAATGTTTGTATTTTTAGTGAAGATGGGGTTTCACCATGTTGGCCAGGCTGATCTTGCACTCCTGGCCTCAAGTGATCCACCTGCCTCGGCTTCCCAAAGTGTTGGGATTACAGGCGTGAACTACCACACCCAGCCTCTGTTATTTATTTAACATGAGACTTTTAGGCTTCAGTTGTCATCTCAAAGTCTCAGTTTCTTAATCTCTAAGATGAGTCTAATTATCCCTTTCTTGCTTTCTAAGGATATTGAGAACATGAATGGGGTAGAGCGGATGCCATACTTTGAAATCTGAATAACAGGATGAGATACTTAATACTCTGCATTCTCCCAGGATGCTGCGGTCAAGCATTTGACAGTAAGGATATACTCTGTATGCTCCTTATCTCTGCGTTGACCAAAATGAAAGAGGAAATTCTCATTCTGAGATTGATGATAAGGGTTAACAATGAGGCCATATTATCTCCTTTCTTAAGCCACATTGCTAAAAACAGCTACATTCCTCAGATGCCCTCACTATTTTGCTGCCCAACATCTGAGAAAGGAACTTAAGAAGAAATGCAGGAAGATGGATGATTCCTTTTACCATTTCAACACCCACACTATCCCTCTTTGACTAGCTGGGTCTGTGGCTGCTACTGAAGCTACCCCTTCTCACTGGGACATGGAGAGGACCCCACCTTAGTTATAACAGCAGCAAGAACAAAATGCCTCAGCCCTTGTCACCTAGAAGAATTCTACCCCATGGTCTCCACGCTCTGAAAAATGGTGGAGGAGATGGTTGGGATAGCAACAAAGAGTTTGCCCTGTGGATGGTCCATGAAGCATCTCCTAACACACCATGCACCCCAGGGGCATGTAAGTCAGGAGACGGACAATTCCTGCTATTGCAGGTAGTTCTCATGGACAGCTGTCCTCTTGCTCCCCATCCCTTGCCCCCTGTTCATCTCCAAGGCTCACTGCTCTCTAACTCGGTATGCTGCCTTAACCATGTCATGTACAAAGTGAGATAGATAGAGAGAAAAGCTTATGAGGAATGCTTCGGTATTTGATACCGGCTTCTGGCTTTTCTGTTTAGTAACCCACTTCCACCTCCCTCTTTGATCTTGGACTCTGCATCCCACTAGAATCAACTCTCCTTGCTCCCCCAACTTCAGGTTCTCCTGTGACTTCAGATGAAAGACTCATCACATCAGTTCTGGGTTCAAGGACTCTACCAACCCAGGCCAGCTCCTGGCCTGCAGTCATCTTAGCTTCCAATTCCAGTTCTGCTGTTTGCTTGCTGTGAATCTCACTCACCGCTTAAAAGTTAGCATATACTGTGCACTGACTCTTCCACTCCTGCCGGTCCTTCAAGAACTTGGCTCTGGCCACAAATGTTTCTGGAATGTGTGATGGGGAGCAAGAGGCTGAGAGAAGCATATAGCCTTTGGTAGGCGATGGAGCCCCATATGGTATAGATGATTTGTCTGTAAACTGCCTCGGGGTATTAAACCAAAATGTGTGAGTGAGTAACTGTGTGTTTGTGTGCGCGTGTGTGTGTAGATTCCATTTGTTAAGGTAGCCCAAATGTTCACTATAAAAATTTGTACTACCCAGATTTTTTTTTTTAAAGAAAGTGAAAAAATTAAATGTCTCTACTCCCACACTAAAAGATAAGCCAGTATTAATATCATGATATAAATTCCTCTATGTTTTTATACCTATCAGTTGTATCTTACTTCACATACTGGCTTATAATTTTGTGTTTTTTTAACATAATAATCAGTTGTCATCAGTTCATGTCATCAGACACTCACTTATCATTTTTAATGGCTGAATTATGTTCTGTGGAGTTCAGACTCTTACTTCATTTAACCAGTTCCCCTTTGTTGGACATTGGGTTGTTTCTGGGGACATTTTTCTTTCACTATTATAAATAATTTGGTGTCAGGGAAACTTAGACTAAATCTTTGACTTTATTTTTAATTTCTGAGGGTAAGATTCTAGAAGAGAAACTAATAGATCAAAGGGTATGCACCTTTTCAAGGATTTTTATGTTTGTATTTATTTATTTATTTGAGAGACAGTTTCCCTCTATTGCCCAGGCTAGAGTGTAATGAGGCAATCTCGGTTCACAGAAACCTCTTCTTCTGGGCTTAAGCAATTCTCGTGCCTCAACCTCCCCAGCAGCTGAGATTATAGGCATGCACCTCTATGCCTGGCTAATGTTTGTGTTTTTAGTAGAGACGAGGTTTCGCCATGTTGGCCTGGCTGGTCTCGAACTCCTGGCCTCAAGGAATCCGCCCGCCTCGGCCTCCCAAAGTGCTGGGATTACAGGTGTGAGCCACCTCTTTCAGCCCTTTTCAAGGTTTTTGATATTCATTGCCAAACTTGTCCCAAGAAAACCCAATTTCTATTATCATACTGTCAACATTTCATCAACACTGTATTTTTTTAATTTGTTAAAATAATTACCAATTTGACAAGAAAAAATAGTACTCTAATTGATTATAAATTAGGCCGGTTATTTTTTCATGTGCTTTTTGGCGGTGTGTATTTATTTTGTGATTTTTCTATCCATTGTTGCCCATTTTTTCTATTTAGACTTTTTTCTTACTGATTGGTCAGAGCTTTTTAGTACATTAGGTGTATTATCCCCTTCATCATATATTTGCCAATATTTTCTTGGTCTTTTGTTTGCTTTTTATTATATTAGGTTTCTTTCCTTTTCTTTTTTTTTTTGAGACAGCGTCTCACCCTCGCCCAGGCTGGAGTGCAGTGATGCAAATATGGTTCACTGCAGCCTCAACCTCCTAGGCTCAAGCCATCCTCCTCCTGCCTCAGCCTCCTAAGTAATTGGCAATACAGGCGTGTGCCACCATACCTGGCTAATTTTAAAATTTTTTTGTAGAAATGGGGTCTCACTTTGTTGTCTAGGCTGGTTTCAAATTCCTAGGCCCACACAATCCTTCCCCTTTGGCCTCCTAAAGTGCCGGGATTACAGGCGTGAGCTATCATGCCTGGCTGCTTTTTACTATATTTATGGTATTTGTATGTAGAGGAATCAGTCGTTTTCCTTTATAATTTTGATTTTGGTATCATCATTGGGAAGGTCTTCTGCACTCATAAGGGCATTCTTTCTCATTTGATTTAATGCTGAGTTCTAGAAACATAATACTTCCAGCAATTTTCTCTGCAGAAGCCTTAACCTCAGGGGTGCACAGCCTCCAAATTGTCTGCAGGGCCAGAGGAAGGAATGTGAAAATGCAGATCATGACACAGACCCCACATCTAATAGACTCTCTGAGGGCTGGGGAAGGACTTGAAATCTCTTCTAGTCTTGGTGACAATCTGGGCTCCACTTGAACACCCCTAACGATCTCATCTGGGGGATTTTACTTTTTGTTCAGATCTTTACAAAAGTTCCCTGGGTTCAGGATAATGTCAACATCTTCCCAAGCATCCCTCTCCCAGGAGCTCTCAGTGTCACTACACAGTGTGACCCCATGCAGGGCACAGGTCACCCAGGCAATTATAGTTGGGGAATTGCAGAGAGAGAGGATGAGTTGATCCTGGGTCACAAAATTCTTCTGTATCAGTCATGGGAACACTGACTGCAAGACTGGTGTGCTGTTCACACCTGGACCATGGTGTGAACATGGTGTGAACAGACATGGTGTGAACACACACATACATGCTCATTTGGACAAGCTTGCATGCACACACACACACGTTCTAATCTTACCCTTCTGCTAGTTAATCCTAAATGGGAGAAACTGTCTCTGTAATTTGAAAAGAGGGAGGGGGAGGGAGCAAATAAAACCTTCAGTAGAAAGAGTCAGGAGCAGATATGCATTGAGCATGTGCAGAGTAATTTTTCTTCTGCATGCTTTATTAAAGAATTATATGACATAATTACACGTTATAATGTCTTTACACATATTTATGGTAATTACGTCAATGCACATTTGATGTTCTGTAATTACAGTAAATACACAACAATCCTGACAAATCGCTTGATCAAGAATTCAAATTCCCTAAGTGAAGACGGGGAGAAAAGACATTAACTCCTTTGCTCCCTCATTGCCCCAGCCCCTGCTTATCTCTCTGTCCTTTACTGGCAGTCGTGGAGGTGGTTTGTATTCCTAGCTGTTATCAAGGCACGATTACATTCATTTCCATCAGACACGTTCCTGAGACTGGTCCCTACGGCAAGACTACTTATTTTTATCGTTCCCCCTATAATACTATTGTGTATGCATGTTGTGTAGGAGGAGTGGGTGCCAAACCTGATAGTGTCCCAGAAGCAGATATGTAGTGAATATACATATTTTGGTTGGGCCCTCTGCAAAAAGATTTGTCCTGGGAGGCGTAGGGAAATACAAAGGAAGTCTCCAGTCAGGTTTCATCTCCTATGGAAATTGGAGTTAAAATAAATACCAGCAAAGCTCCTCACTTACCTAGAGGCTACTGCCAATCTCAAAGCGACTTTGTAACTTGGTCGATTCCTGAAGGGTAGAGCCATGTCCAGTCCTCTAGCACCTGGAGTCATGCACTGAGATTCTTTTTTTTTTTTTAACATAATTTTATTTATATGATTTGTATAGTTTATATCATTTACATAAATTTACATAATTTAACTTAATTTATTTTATTTTTTATTTTTTATTTTTATTATACTTTAAGTTCTAGGGTACATGTGCATAACGTGCAGGTTTGTTACATATGTATATTTGTGCCATGTTGGTGCTGACGAGTTGATGGGTGCAGCGCACTGAGATTCTTAAGCAGTGAGGCTGTGAGAGCACCTCTCTGTGTGCAGCATTGCAGGCACTGATTATATTGGGGATGGATCTTTTTTTTCTCTTATATGAATTTCTTTTTTTGGTCTTATGGTCTCTGGATTCTGGTGTTGGTGAGGTTTGTCGTTCTTGCTAATTAGGATCTGTGGCCAGTTTATCAAAAACAATAAGCAGTTGGCATAATTGTTGTCCCCACCAAGATGCATCTCCTGTGATCTGTTCATCTGCGGATCCCAAGTCCTCCTAAGGCCTGGAGGAAACGTTTCTTTGCCTTTGTCCTGACAAGTTCCTGGTCAGAACCCTCCACGGACTCAGGCCGTCATTTATTAGGCCCAAAGAAGGAGCGCTGGGCTTCCAGGAGGCAATAGTAGAGTCCAGGATTTGAGCTCTGTTTCCCTAATGGCTCACCTTCTGGATTTCCTCCCGTGAAGGGAATTTGCTGTGAGGCAAGTTGTAGAATTGAAAGAACGTCAGGACTGAGGTAGGAAGCCTTGGCTCCCTCTGTTCCTACCTAACTCTGATCAGCAGCTTTTTGACCCTCTCTCTGAAAAGAAGGGCGCCTTCCTACCTACTTCACAGGGCTTTGAGCTAATAGATATTAAGGAGCTTGAAAATATTAAAACTTTAAATAAATGTAAGAACTCTGCAATAAACTCCAGTGTCCAGCATTGACTTCCTTTAGTATGAAAGCAGAAATAATGCCCCAGGTTTACATCCACTGATTTTATCCCACCTCTGTGACCTGGAGAAACCAATTATCCCTGGAACAGGTGGTCTTGCAGGGTGTTTTCGCTGGTCCCCACAGGAGGACAAAAGAAATCTGTCACACCGGTTCAGGCCAGTATGGGAAAGCAGTAAAACGAGGGCTAATGATTCATCAAAGTAGCAAACTTATTGACTAATAAAATTCTTAGTCATGAAGCCGCCGTGTGCCACGCATACCGAAATCAAAGCATTTACAGATTGAAATGAAACTGGAATGCTTAGTTCAGAAAATGCTTGTTTTAGCCCAAGATGGGGGCTGCAGGTGAGGGACCCCTCAGTCCCCCAGTAATGAAAGCGCTTCGTATCTCGCTTGGAAGGATGGTAATTGCTGCAGGCTAAGATAGGGATCTGGCTGTGCTAATGATGCCCTGTTCCTTTTTAGAGGCCTTGCTCCAGTTCTCCTGGAGTGCCAGGATTGCAAAGGAATGCAGTGTGATAGAAATGAACACATGAACACACGCATCTTAGCATTTTGCATTTTTCAAACGTTGCCATCATCTTTTAGTCTTTTTTTTTAATTGTTAATTGCTCAGGACCTGGTAAATTTAGACGGATGCCTCATCGATGTATTTAAACATGTGAGCAACTGAAATGGAAACAGATGTAGCATTTTCTTTCTTATTTTTTTTTTTCTTTTTAGTGAGGACTTTGCACGGCCAGGAACTATAATTCATATTTTCTTCACACTCACAAAAGACTCCGTTGGAACCAAGTTTGTGTTGGGAAACAGATTTTTTCTAGGCTCTTTCTGGTTGGACGCTCTTGTGGTATGTTTCTTGCTGCTGTTCATTTACCAACGACTAGAAAAGGTGGGCTCGGAGGGAAAGGAGACCCGGGCTTGCTCCTTTTTACATGGGTTCAGGAAAGAAATCGGGAGGTTTGTGCTCCTGAGATGGTCGTTGAAGATGGGAGGGTGCCGGAATCTGCAAATGTGTTCATGTAATCAGAGCATGCTCGTTCTGCCAAAGCAACAACTTCTTGCCTCACTACAACAGGTAGGGAAAAAAAGAAGAACAAGAAACTCACTTCTTCTATACTCTAGGGGTTGAGACTTTGGAGGTGGAGGGCAGGAGTTTGAAATTAAATATTCGGAAGAGAAATCGGCAAGAGACCAAATCTCCAGCAACAGAATGTCCATTAAATCTCAGTGATGGAATTCCCAGTAAAGACTGTTTCAACCCCTCTCCCTTTTTCCTCTGCCGCCTCCCCACCAGCGCTTGGGAGTTCAATAACTCCCCCAGAGGGATGGTGCCCTATTCTCTCCGGGTCTATATAATCCTTGGCTGCTGAGCTACCAACTGCAGTCCCCAAGGATTGAAAATTAATTTCTTTCCCTGTCCCACGCAGCTGATCCCACCTGGCCCGTGGCTCAGCTGGGCGCTGGGGTCAGATGTGCAAGACCACCAGGTGCTCGGAGTAAATGATCAGGGCCTTGGACTGAGAAGGCTCCTAACAATACGAAAATGCCATTTTTCACTTAATTGCAGTGCATCCGGCTGTCTCTTTGCACCGAGATTCAATTATCAGGGCCGATGCATGCTCCCTCTTCCCCCCAAGTCCTCACTTGTGCTTTCTGGGGAGCTATTTGATGCCCCCTTTTCCCAGCAACTATGGGTAATGGAATTCCAATAAGCAAGAGAGAGAATTTTTCTGCTCGTTGTCAGCTTTAGGTGTGAGGACCTGAGTAACTCTAATGTGCAATGGGTGGCGCCCTGGGAGAGCACCGCAGTGTGAGTTAGAAGACCCTGCTTTTGCTGTGGTTGGGCAAGTTGCTTAGCTTTCCTGAGCTCAGTTTCCTCCTCTGTCCTGTAATCAAGTTATACCAGATGATCTCTGGGTCTCATCGTCTAGTTCCAAAATCCCAAGTGTCTACCTTAAGTAGGCTTCACCGAGGGCCCCAAAGCACTTCCTTGATGGGAGTATATTCATTCTCAAGAATCGACTCAGAAGGAACTGGAATGCAAAGTCACAAAGGCCACTCAGTGCCCCAATAACTGGTGCGCCTGGAACTCAAGCCAGATGTTCCGGCTTTGGGCTCCGGGTCTTTCACCTCCTTCTTCCAGAAGCCCAGGACTCTCAGCGGAGTCCGGCATGTTAGAACTTACTAGAGGCACCATGCAAGCCAAATATGGAGGGGAGGAAGGGAGTGGAGACTGTCACCCGGGGCAAGATCCATTTGGACGTTGTCCCGAAGAGGCTGCCTTTCCAGGTCCCCCGCCTCTCGATCTTCAGTTTGTGAGGCTGTCAATGGAAACTGGATCCAAGTGTTGCTGATTCAATGATGTTTGCCCAAATGCTGTTTCCTAAGAACTGTTGGATGCCCAAGATGCTTTCTGAGTCTGTTTTCTTTTTCCAACAAGCCCGTTTCTTTTCCTGGAAGTGGGACATGGCATGAAGCCGTGTCTGAACCCAAGTCTATTCCAACTCCTTTCTAAACTTGGATCACATTGCAATGAGAGGCCCTTCCTCCTACCCCTCCCAGAGGTCCTGGGAGGCTGTGGCTGTTAGTAACACTGACTATATGCAGCAGTCTTCCTGCTTATGAGCCTAGACATAGCTCCATACATCCGGATTTCATTTTATCTTCAAACCATGTTGGGAGGAAGGATGAGTATCTCCATCGGATAAATGAAGAACTAAGACTAGACGTCACAAATGGCAGGTTACACAGCCAGAGCTAGGCTCACAGCCCCTGCTCTTTCTAGCATCACACACACAAACACACACACACACACACACACACACACACACGCTTGCCATGGAGATGTTTTCAGACCAAGAACAACCCCTCTTAGTGGCGCTGCCCAGCCCTATCACAGCTCACACCTCACCTGGCTGTTTGGACATGACTTTGCTCTCTGACTTCCCAGTTCTCCCAGAAGATCAGCTTGCTCCAGGAAGCCCCTGGCTTTCTTCCTTTTCCAGTCCCTCTTCAGTCCCTTCCCACCATCAGGCAGTCCCTTTTGTCAGGTTGTCCTGATTCAAGATGCTGGCCAGCAAGGATTCATCCCATTCACTCTTGCCTGTTCACCTTCTCCATTGTTTTCAGGAGGGTCCCATAAACTCAGACCCTAAACCAGGGGAGACGTTGCAGTAAGAAGAAGAACAATAATTATCCCAGCTCAATCACTCACTGGGCAAGTCCTCAAGCCCACTATTTATTTCTTCTAAGCCACAGATTTTTTTTTTTTTTTTCTTAAAGGGTAGGATGGCATCTTCCTCTATCACAGGGCTCCTGGGGGATCCAGGAGTCCTTATGTGTGGACATACTTGGTGAACTGTAAAACACAAGTCATACACAAGCTCTTCTGTGCTCACTGCCCCCACCCTAATTTGATCACTATTTCTTTCCACCCAGCACTTACCAAATGCCCACATGTGCTGCCTCCTTCATGGAGTACACTCAGGTCCTCTCTCCCATCCCCACTCACAAACCAGTTGCATTCCACAGCAACAAATGACAGATTAAAGCCATGGACATGTGAACGTCTTGGGTTGACTCTATGTGAATGGAATCAGAAGCATCAGATTTTGACATCTTTAACCTTTTTTTGCATAAAAAGTAGATGTGAAGAGTGAAGAGTTGTAGTAACACCCCAGGCCAAGTAGCATATTCAAGACAGCGTGGCAGGTAACACCTAGGATGTCAGAGAACGTGACAGCAGCACTGGGGATGTGAATTGCATAATGCCACACATCAGCATTGCCAGCAGAGTCAGGATAACTTGGCAGTGGGCACGGAAACACCGTCTGGGTCAGAAGATGCCAAGAAGAGCTAGTGTGTTATCATTAGCAAAGTAACAGACAGATTCAACCAAGGCTGCTAATACCAAGTTGCCGTGTCTTCCACCCCCTCTTTCTGCCCTCTAAATGACCTCAGGCTGGTAGCTTTCCTTTCCCTGCCTGTGCGGTGGGACGTCCCACTTCCTATCTACGCTGTAAAGCACCTTGAAGGCAAGAACCAGGTCTTAGATGCCAGAAACTCATCTCCCAGTAGAAGGCACCTAATATCTATTAACTCATTGATAGCCATAATCTATTTTTACTCAGTGCCTCAGCTTTCATCCATTTGTAAAATAGGGAGAATAATTACAATACTTCCTAAAGGTGAAATAAGAAAAAAAAATTACAATACCTTCTAAAGGTTTCCATTTTGTAAATGGGAGAATAATTACAATACCTTCTAAAGGATGAATAAGAAAAAGTTTAATAGCCATGGAGAATGCTGAAGTCATCTATTAGAACTGCATTATGTTCATCTTCATTTCCAATTGGGACCTTACCCAGCCATTCTTGCTACAGTCTTTAGGATCCCAAATACAGAACTGACAGTCCCAAGCACTTTAAGATCTCAAGGGGACAGAGGCTGGGGGTTGCCCTCTTGCTCCATGGACATGCTGCCTGGAGCTGGTACTTGCTGCTTTCCAGATTCCTGCCACTGGACTCTAGTAGGAGAAAATGGTGTAAGGATATCTGTTTGAATGATGGTGGCTAGTGCTTCTGAGATGAGTTTAGAGACTAGACAGTGTATGTTTGTCTTTATTGGATGGTTCTTCAAAGGGAAAACAATTCTGCTCCTTCAGCAGTCCGCCTTTTGCCCCAGCTGCCTTTCTTCTTGATGACACTCATCATCATCTCTTCCCTGAAAATGCAGTAGAAGAAAGGAAATTTCTCCGTCCTTCCTCCTTGCCACAGCTACTACTAAGAGTCCTGTCTCCACCTTTGCAACTCTCTCTCCTCCCTCCTGCCTGTTTTTCTCTGGCTACCAAAAATTGATCTGTTTCTTATGGTTCCATGTGGAATTTGACCATGTGCATAGAAACAGCCAGGCAGGGCTGATAGCACTGTCAGACAGCACAGCTCCTGACACATCTGCACAGGAGTGAGCGCGCACACACACACACACACACACACACACACACACACTTCCCCTTCTCTGAGCCTACACAGGATTTCCTCTCTCCTATCCCCCTCAGCTGGTCCCACACACTCATCCTCCCCTGGCACAGCCCACATCGCCACCACCCTGCCCGCCCCATACTCCACTCCCGGCAGGCAGACAGCCCTCCCCTGCCTCCCTACTCCTCACAAATCCAGGAAGAGCTGCACTCCCTTGGATAATGAGTTAAGAACTTACAGCCTCTCGTCTCTCTCTGGCTGGTGACTGACACAAATGGAATTCATCTTTAATCATCTGTTAACTCGTTGTCTATTATAGCTCTTTAATAGCACCATAGATATTCTTAATGAAGCATGATTTAAGGTATTTACAGCACATGGACCGACAGACATCACTCACAGTGTGCAGGTAATGAGGCATAAAACGGCTTTTGAATTCCCCCCAAAAGAGAAAGCGACAGAGAGAGAGAGAGTGCTTTAGCACTGGGGCAAAAGAAAAAAAAAATAAAAGCCTTGTGTTGTAAGGTTTGTTTTAAAATGTTTAGGCATTTAAAGTCATTTCAGCTCTTCCTAGGTGTTTGGCTCACAGAGTTCAGCGATTACCCCCACTGAGAGTGGCAGGCTCAGGTTCCAAGCATTCTCTTGAAGCCACCTGAGGTCCAGGCATCTTTCCTGGAGCATTTTGGGGGCTGGGGTTGAGCAGTGTTGCTCAAGGGGGCATGTAGAACTCAGACCATCCTCAGCTTCCTCCAGTCACCCAGTTTTCCCTGATGCTGTTCCTAGGGGTAACAACCATCTTTGTAGGGAAGGGGACAGGGGCTAGGGGTTACCCTCCTGCCCCATGGACCTGCTGCCTGGGGCTGGCTGTTGCCTCTCTCTTGCCTCATGAAACCCAGGCCGCATTAGCCTTCAAAGTAAAGCCTATGAGAAGCAGAGGGGGACCTAGCCTGTCATCTTACCAAGGAGAAGACCCGAAGTCACCCAGCTAGTTAGGGACAAAACCAGAACTGCAACCAGGGTCTCCTGTCCCTTGGGGGTCTTCCTCCCACCACATGATGGTGTTCTGAATGTCCAACTAGACAGGCTTCATAAAATCTTCAAGAAAATGGAGATTTCAAGAGAGCAGAGGAAAACATGGAGGTAGAATAGAAGACTCTTTTCCAAGGACATGCTTTAAATGTAGAGATCTGTAAAGCAGAAGCAACACCTTGAAGGGCTGTGTGCCAGGGTAGGACGGGAGAGGATGACAGATCTGAATTCCAGCTCTGACCCGACTGCCCCAGGACCCCTGACCTTTGAACAGGATTTGCTGACATTCCCCTACTTCCTTTCTCCGCCTCGGAGGGTTGGGCCCAGCCAACCCACCTTCTGCGGAGTCAAGGAATAACGTAAAGAAAATGACTTTTGTGGGGCGTAGATTGGACATGCACATCATTCACAGTGATGGAAGTGATGTCATCTTTCTCTTGAGGACCAATTTACCAGGATCCCCTTTTTTATTTTTTAAAATTTTTTTTGTAGAGGCGCGGTCTCCTTGGGTTGCCCAGGTTGGTCTTGAACTCCTGGGCTCAAGCGATCCTCCCACCTTGGCCTATCAAAGTGCTGGGATCAGAGGTATGAGCCATCGTGCCCTGCCAGTACCCCCTTGGTTATGTTACCTTTATGACCCTCCACTGTCCCAACACAGGCAATCTCTATTTGGCCCAAACCCAAACACTACAAGTTTTTGGTGACGTTTGTATTGAGTCCCCTTTCTGCAACTCACCAGTGTTGGCCACTGTGAGGCTGTAGTAGATGTGGGCAGGGAACTGGAGACCCCACGCCCAGTGGGTCCACCTTCATAAGGGAGCGGAGTTGAGATGCTTTGGGGATCAGTGACACAACCTCTTACTTGGCTTGGGGTGCAAACCTAGACTCCCCATCACCCTGGCCTTCTCCTCTCCTAGAGAAGAACTATGGGCATCGCAGTGGTGACATTTCAGTCACCACAGGCACAGCAGCCAAGTGAAAAGATGAGTTTAGGGTGGGGTGGGGGACCCTGATGCGATTTCTCAGAATGGAGTCATGAGGATCCCATGATAACTTGTTGAAGGCCACCAGATTCTCTCCCAATCCAGGGTTTAGTGCCTTTACAAGCAGGAGCTCCTACTACTAAGTAGGAGCATTTCCCTTTTTCCACTCGGAAGAAGGTGGCACAGGGAGGGGTAGGGGCCAGCCCTGGTCATGCGGGACCAGAACTCTGGGGCCCAGGACTCCCCAGGCTGTTGCTTCTCCTAATCTGCCTCCCCGTGTGCAGCCTCCCCTTATGCCTGGGAGAGGCCACTGACCATGGGAGGGAGCCAGATGCCCTGATCTGTGCACACGGTGCATGCGGGGTGGCATTCTGAGGACACTGACAGGAGGAAGAACCCACCAGCACCAGCCCAAAGGTGGAGGTTCACATAGGAGAAGGACATTTCTCCTGGCATCTCTAGCTCTTTTAGATGCACCCCAACTTAGAAGCTGTCCCAGTCTCTGTCATCCAAGCTATACCCTAGGTGGGCCCAACCCCAGCAAGTAGGACCTGGCTGACCATGCCAGTTATTTCACGCATTCATTCTGTGCCAGGTCAGGCCTGTGCCAGGTCCTGAGAGGAGCTGAGCAGCTTGCCCAGATGAGCCTGTGGTCTGATCAGAG
Organism: Rhinopithecus bieti; assembly: GCF_001698545.2. Taxonomy (NCBI): domain Eukaryota; kingdom Metazoa; phylum Chordata; class Mammalia; order Primates; family Cercopithecidae; genus Rhinopithecus; species Rhinopithecus bieti. Next base: position 363,153 of record NW_016809657.1, read on the forward strand.
GACAGATTTCTAAACCAATAATGCCTGATAGTGGCTTAAGGAGGTGAGAGGCACCTTATGGGGCATGAGGGCAGAATGACTGTGGGTGGAATACCTGTGGTACTGAAAATAGATTTCTCAACCTGAAGAATGGCAAGGCGTTTTCCCCCAGCAGGCCACAGAGATGGATGTAGAGCTGACCAGCCTCCCAAAATACACAGACTCATGGAATGTCAAGATCAGAGGAGGCCCTGAAGCTTCCCTACAACATCTCTACCATGTGCTGCTGGATTTATTCACTTATTTTTGAGACAGGTCTCTCTCTGCTGCCCAGGCTAGAGTGCCCTGGTGCACCCATGGCTCACTGCAGCCTCAACCTCCCAGGCTCAAGTGATGCTTCCGCCTCAGCCTCCTGAGTAGCTAGGACTATAGACACATACCACCACACCCAGCAATTTTTGTTTGTTTGTTTGTTTGTTTTGTTGTTGTTGTTGTTTTTTAGAAATGCATCCCCCTGTGTTGTCAGGGCTGATCTCAAACTCCTGGCCTCAAGTGATCCTCCTGCCTTGGCCTCCCAAAGTGTTGGGGTTACAGGCGTGAGCCACTGCATCTGGTCTGATGATGGATTTACTTTCCTCCCTAACCCCACCCTCATTCCCATGCAGCCCATTTCACGGCTGCTCAGCACTGATTCTTGAAAGGTCTTCCTTCATCCTTCAAGGACTAGAAAGCTGATATAGGGGATGCGTGAGGACCAGACGGAGAATGGAGAGCTGGCAGGCCTCAGGCAGTCCAGGAAACTGATTCTCCTCCATACCGCTGCTCTCCCCCTTGCATCCTGGGTAATTTGGCTCCTGGGGGCCCTGCCTGCATGGGGCTTTAGTTTGCCATGACCCTGATTTCTCCCACCGCCTGCTAACGGGCCCTGGTTCATAGGGCTGACAGTAGCCTGGCTTTCCTTGTGCCAGGGCATATACTGGCTGGCTATGGGTTGGCTGCCCCGGGTCAAGTGCCCACCATGGTCCAATCAACTAAGGACCAATAGCTTTGAGCAGGGAGAGGAGTCAGAGTCAGATCCCAGATACGTTGGCTTCTGGCTGGGGGCAAAGCAGCAACCCCACCAGTGGGCCAAGGCACACCTCTGAAGCCCTTGGCCAGGAAGGAGTGGTCTCTCCCTGTACTCCTGGAGGAATATATCCCCAACAGAACCAATTTTCTGCACAGAAACACAACAGAACAAAACAAAAGAGAAAGAGAAAAGAGAATACAGTAAGTGAAAGGGAAGAAAATCGCAGGGGACCCCTTATTGAGATACTTGAAATTTTTGGCTGGGTGCGGTGGTTCAGGCCTATTGTAATCCCAGCACTTTGGGAGGCTGAGGTGGGAGGATCACCTGAGGTCGGGAGCTCAAGACCAGCCTGACCAACATGGAGAAACCCCGTCTCTACTAAAAATACAAAATTAGCCAGGTGTGATGGTGCATGCCTGTAATCCCAGCTACTCAGGAAGCTGAGGCAGGAGGATCGCTTGAACCCAGGAGGCAGAGGTTGTGGTGAGCTGAGATCCCCCCTTTGCACTCCAGCCTAGGGAACAAGAGTGACACTCCGTCTCAAAAAAAAAGAAGAAGAAAGAAAGAAATGTCCTGACCAGGTACAGCCTTGCAATCCAGGATTTCCTTTAGTACGGTCTCATCCTAATTTATAGCAACTTCGTTCTCTGTCAGCTGGAAAATGCTGGTTTATAGAGGCAGGAGCGTCTTTGGAGAATTTCCAGGGCCCCACCTTAGTGTTTCTTCTGTAATTATTTTGTGACAATACGAGCACTCCAGTTAATTATTTCAGTAGTGGTGTTTTTTTCCCCCTTTTCCAACCGAATCGGCACTTTTGTGCTTTCTAAGGAGGATTTGAGTTGACTTCCTCTGAAGATGGAAAAGCCAAGTCCCCAAGAGCGAAGTGCTTGTTAGAAATATCGCTTCAGAGCCGTCAGAGGAGAGGTGAGAGGAGCGGAGGGACATCGCCTCACTCCTGAGTGTCTTTGTTTTCCCTCTTTCATCGTCTTCACCCTTGATCCAGAATCCAGGCTCTTCGAGCTTGCCAGATAACTCAGGAGTGGCCCTTGTCATAGGCTTAAGAATATATCTGAAAAGCACACGTGTCTGGGGCAAGGCTGCCATTCAACTTCCAAATATCCATTCAAGACCAGGCCCAATAAGGCTAATTTTTTTTTCTCTCTCTTTTCTAGATGATGTAGGAATTTCCTAGATGATTCCATTCATGGAGTGGCCATGCAGCAGGTGGTTGAGCACCATCAAGTACACCCCAGGTTCTCCCGGGCCTGGTTTCTCTTGGTTGATTCCCTGACATTAGGAAATGTTTTCAGCAAAGCCTGTGTATGACACTTAGATGGAGTAACCCGTTTCCTAGGAAACTGTTCGTTCTATACATGTCCTACTTCCTGGTATCATTTGGATCCAGCTGCCTTGATTGGCCTTCTTCCTTGGTCCTTCTCTGGCCCCTCCACTATGAGATCAACTGAGTAGTTCCTAACCAAACCAGCAACATAATTTGTGGGGCCCAGAACAACATAGAATTGCAGGGCCTGGCCAGGTGCAGTGGCTTACACCTGTAATCCCAGCACTTTGGGAGACTGAGGCAGGTGCATCACCTGAAGTCAGGAGTTCAAGACCAGCCTGTCCAACACAGAGAAACCGTGTCTCTACTAAAAATACAAAAAAGTAGCTGGGCATGATGGCACACGCCTGTAATCCCAGCACTTTGGGAGGCCAAGGCAGAAGGATAACCTGAGATCAGGAATTCAAGACCAGCCTGGCCAACATGGTAAAACCCTATCTCCACTAAAAATACAAAAATTAGCCAGGTGTGGTGGTGCGTGCCTGTAATCCCAGCTACTCAGAAGGTGGAGGCATGAGAATCGCTTGAACCTGGGAGGCGGAGATTGCAGTGAGCAGAGATAGCGTCACTGCACTCCAGCCTGGGCAACAGAGCGAGACTCTATCTCAAAAAATAAAAATAAAAATGCAGGGCCTGTAGTTCAAAAAGTATCAAGAATTTCAAGATGGCAACAGCAGAGCATTAAACCAAGTAGCTGCCCTTCTAAGTGTAGGGCCTGTGCAGCTGCAGAGGCTGCACACACGTGAAGCCAGCCCTGTGTCTCATGGCAGTAGGAATGGGCCTGGACACCCTTCCTACAGCAGTGTAGGCCTGTTGGGATCCTGGTCTCATGACAGTCATGCTCCTTCCATTTCATCGCAAGAGTGTTCCAAAGCACCGTGGATTTTAACCTCAGGTTTTTCAGGTTCTCCCTGATGACACGACTCATGTTTTTGTAGGGAGCAGGAATTACTTTTTGTAAGCCATATTCACTCTACTCAGAATATGCACATAATATTTCCTACCTCCTTCAGTCCCACAGGAGCATCAGAATTGGCACCCTGGGTCCAAATGAACCATTTTCCATGCGGCTGGGAATGCTGCCTCTGGCCACAGTAGCCAGACTTTTAATGACCACAGTTCTCCTCTCTGCTCTCAGTCCTTACGGATCCCCTCCTAAAAGTCACGATCTACCCAAGAATCCATTGTGAATCGACCACCCGCCAGTTTCTCCAAACGTTTTAAAGAACAATTTGTATTTTCAACCTGTCTCACCTCTTGGGGATAATGAATTAGACGAGTTGACTACCCACTGTGTAAGTTAGCAGTTCCTTTTATCTGTACTAACTGCTTCCTTTTCAAGTGTCAAGAGTTTGCTCTAGTTCTGCCTTCCAGGGTTTGATAATCAAGACTGTGTTTGAACATTTATACTCCTAGTAACTTGAAATACTTTGAACATACCTCGTCTCCTTCTTCTGTCCTTACGTGGCCTCTCCCTCTCTCTTGCTCATTTCTTATATTTGGCCATTGAGTGGCCCTTTCTGCAGCAGCACTGGAAACCAAAGACAGCACCTCTAGGCAGGCCCCCAGTGGTTCTCTGTGACGGCAGGTGCACCAGTATCTGCATGTTTCCTTCTCAGTGAAGCCTGACTTTCATTGTCTTTTCAGGTTTCAGTGGTCCTTTGGGCTAGTGTCTTTAGGGAACAGTCTGTAGCCATTCTTATCCTTTGCCAAGTTGTCCTCCCAGAACTACATGCAGGGTTCGTTCTAGCACAGGGCTACCAAGTTTCTCTGTTCTCACATAGCCTCTTGGCGTCAGCCTGGATTTATCTGCACCAGGTGGCATTTGCACATGCGGAGGGCCTCCCTGATCCTCCGATTACCTGGGGACCTCATTGCACACTTCCTCTTCCGTGAAGGTGTAGAATAAATAGGCCTAGAGTTGAACCCCAAAGAATGCAACCTAGAAGTGAACAGAGAAGGGACCCGTTTGCTGTTTTGTTAGTTGCTGTCTCTAAGCTGTTCCCTATCAGTGACAAAGTATTTGGCACCAAAGGTTCTTAATTTTGAAAGTAACCTTGTCAACAGCTTTTGAAAAACTAAATACAATTGCCTTTCCCACTAAGTTATTTACCCCCTAAAGAACTCTGACAGATGAAGGAGGAATGATTGTACTTTACAGAAATCCTGCTTCCACCCCCTCAAAGGGCCGCAGAAGAGAGTGGCTAAGAGCCACTGCTTCGCAGTTAGACAGAGCTGGGTTTGATTTTTGCCTTTGCCACTTACTCATGATGTGCCTTTGGGCAAGTTACTCAATCTTCTCCCTAAGCCTCAGTTTTCTCTTCTTTAAAATGGAGATGATAGTGCTGAGCTGGTGTGTTGGCTGCAGAATTAAATGCGTCAAGGGATATGAGGGGTTTGGCATGTAGTAGAAAAGGACTTGACTAATGGTAGCTATTATTTCTTTGAGAATCTTTTATTGCTGATTACATCAATTTATACATCCAGGGTTTGCTTTTTATGGAAAAAGCACTTACTTGGTGGTAAACTCCTTAGCAATTGGTACCATTAGTTATATATTTCCTGTATTTTGTTCTTGCACTCAGCATGCACATTTATTGTTTGTCTCATGTGTGTCAGGCACTGGGCCACAGTACTCAGCAGAGGACACTAAGAGCCAGCCACCAGTCCCTGGCAGAGATCACAAGGTGGTGATGGGAGCAAACACACCAAAAGCCAGTGCGATGTAACTCGCCCTTAACACAGACATTCTCTCCAGCAACTGATTCACATTTTCCCACATTCTTCCAACGAAGTCTTTGACCCAAGGAGAACGTGTGGATGTTCCCAAGGTAACTCTGAAAATTTGTCAATAGGCAGGAATTACTCAAAATTCTCCCCCTTCCAATTCCCTAACAAAAGAACCAGGGCTGGGCGCAGTAGCTTATGTCTAATTCCAGCACTTTGGGAGGTCGAGGCGGGAGGATTGCTTGGGTCCAAGGAGTTACAGACCAGCTTAGGCAAGATGGTAAGACCCCATCTTTAAAAGAAAATTAATTAAAAGAAGAAAAAAAATTTTAAGAAAAGAACCATGTTCTTTTGGGACACCCTAGCCAACAGGGTCACATTTTCATCCACACCTGTGTGTTAAAAAATAATTATTTGTTAAAGGCCCACCAGTCTCCACTGAACCTAGTTTCAAGGAAGATCTAGGCCACGCTGATCAGTTTAAAGGGTAATATGATGTAAAGAAGACAGGCAAAATCTACCCGAAACCTGAACAATGTTTTACACTGTGATCATGGTTAGATATCATTCATCTGATTCTCTGAGCCTTTCTGGAATTTTATAAAATCTTCTGATGGGTATGGAGAATAGTATAGTGTCCCACACACAGAAAAAAATTTCCCCAACAAATGTCTTATTTACAGCAGACCGGTCACATTCTGTGGATTTCTTTTAAATGAAAACACTTCCTTGAAATTGGAAGAAGACTTAGAAATCTCATGGCTGTCTTCCCTTAATTCGTTTCTTTCTTTCCCCAACAAGTTCACTCCTAAAAAGCTCAACATTGCCTCCCTCCTCAGCCATTCCAATTGGGGTTTGGGCAAGGGGGTAAAATCACCATTTTCAGCCTCACAGGATGAGATGGGCCCCTCACGCGAAGAGCTGGCAGTGGGAGGGAAGGAACCAGAACAAATCACGAGGGTCTGTCAGGTTGTGGTTCTCAGTTATGCCTTGTTTAGCACCCTATGGGAAGACAGAAACCCACACACACTAGGCTTAGAAACCAGAGGCTTCAACCCTGCAAGTGTTTGTTTTGTGCCGCCAGTAGCTATTGTATTTCATACACAAAGTCTTCATCATCCCTTGTAGTCCTTTTCGCCAGAAGAACACTCACTATGTTGTAGTAACCCATTCATTCTCCTAACAGCCCTTCGAGAAAGCAAGGTATTGAGATGAACCTCTCCCATTTTGCATGTGGAGAATCAGAGGCCAAGACAGGACCAGTCATTTAGTTCCAACCTCTGCCTCCCCACCAGCCCTTCCTGATCCACCAGCCTTTCCCCCAGGCCTTGAGCCCATCTAGCTCCTTTGAGCAGGGCACCACCATGCCACCCCCAAAGCCCCCGCCTCTTCCTAAGAGCCCCGCCCCTCCCAGCTGGGTAGCCCAACCAAGGGTCCACCCACTTCAACTGGGGCCGAATCCCGTGACAACCAACACCACGTCCTAAAGACTGAGCCGCCAGCCCAGCCTCTCACCCCCATCTATCTGGGCTTGGTCATCCCCAACAAGTGTGAAAAACGCCACCTTTGCAGGCCGGAATCTGAAAGAAATTGGAAACCTGCTGCTAGCTCCATCCCCACTCTCTTCTCATGTTTGCTGTTATTTTTTAACACTTTTTTTTTCTCATAAAAGCACTATCCTCTTCCCCAGAGCTTGCCTGTAGCGAAGGCATGGTCTGTACAACTGCAATTATTTCAGAGAACAGATGGAGTGAGGAGCAGAAAGTCTGTTAATAGTAATAGAAATGCTACATGTTAACCTGGACAGCACACGATGACAGTCCCATGACTACCCGTTCTGTTCCCACCAGCTGGGCAACCAAAGTAGGAATGAGATATTCACAAACACAGCCATCAGCCACGTAGCCACCTAAAGTTAGAACTCAAATTCCTTCACACTAGGGGCCCTGGCGACTGCGGCGGCTTAGTCCGAGAGCAGAGGAGGCCGAGCCGCAGCTCAGCGCCAGGCCTGGCGGCATCACCCTGGCTTTGGCTCCACCGCTGAGGCTTCCTGGGTCCGCTGAGGCCCAGGTCTAGCTTTTAGTCAAACGCTGAACTTGCCAGCCCTAGCCAGGAGCCAACCCCACCAGTGCTTTCTATGGCTGCTCTTGGGAGGGAGTGTTAGGTCTGCTGAGCTGGTCTTGACTCCCTGAAGGCAGTGTCATGCATGAGGGAGTAAGTGAAGGGCCAGAGGCTTTGGGTCTCCCAAGCCAAGGTGCAGGCTCCTTAGCAAGCAACACAGTGTCAGGGCCAGCAGTCCAATGGGCTCATCCAGCTCTGTGGCCAAAAATCTCTTTCCCTTTCTAGAACATTAAAAAAAAAAAAAAAAGCTGTTTCCTAACAGAGAAAATGGGTACAATTCATTTCAACAAACATGTCTTAAGCACCTACTATTTGCAAGAAAATGTGCTAGGCACTTCAGGAGCAACAAAGAAATAATAGTCCTTTTGTCAAGAATATAATAATTGAAGGCCAGGCAGGTGGCTCACACATATTACCCCAGTACTTTGGGAGGCCAAGGTGAGAGGATCGCTGGAGCCCAGGAGTTTGAGATCAGCCTGGACAACACAGGGAGACCCTGTCTCTACAAAAAAGAGTAAAAAATTAGCCAGGTGTGGTGGTGTATGCCTGTAGCCCCAGCTACTCAGGGGGCTGAGGTTGGAAGATTGCTTGAGCCCAGGAGATGGGAGGTTGCAGTGAGCCGAGATCACACCACTGCACTCCAGCTTGGGCGACAGAGCAAGACCCTGTCTCAAAAAAAAAAAAATTATATATATATATATGAGAAATAATCTAATAAGAGAGGCCAAAAAAAGCCCACACAGAACCAAATACATAGCAGAATATGGAAGGTGCCCCAGCAAAGGTGCAAGCAAAATGCTATTGGGGTTCAAAGAATGAGGACGGCTTCTCTGGTCCAATACTTCAAAGAAGTATTCATGGATGAGATGAGTCTTGAGGAAGGAGAAGGATTTTCTGATGGGCAGAGAGACTACACAAATAAAGGCACAGAGGTGGGGAAGCAAGAATCACGCTGGAGATCAGAAACATCCTCCGTCTGCGTGGGCACGTGTATGGCTATGATGGGTCCCCCGGGCAGGCTGACTGACAGCTAGAGGTGCAGGGCCACAGATGCCAGGTTATGAAGTTTATATTTAGGGCCTAAGTCTGTAGTGAGCTGTTTTTTAGGAAGATTATCGGGCAGCAATGAGATTGCAAACGCCAATTCTGCATCTTTCCAACTCTGCATCCACTCACCTCACATTGGTAGCTTGGACAGACCATGGTGTGAATATCACCTGTGGAAATGAACAAGTGCTACAAGTCAGAGCCTGATTTTTCTTTTTTTTCCCCAGAGAGTCAGTTTACCAAAACACCACTAGCTTACTCCGATGGTAAGCAAGCATGCAGTGAATAGGAAGAGAGGTTTAGAGGTTAGAAGGCCAGTTAGGATGCTATCGAAATAGAGGCAAGAGCTAGCACAGACCGTGCTCAAGGGTATCAGAAAGGATGGGGAAAGGCGAGGATAGAATCCAGAGTCTGTAAACTCAGAAATCTGTAAGAACTGGGCGTGACTTTGAGAGGGAAGAGTCGAAAGATGATTCATACTTTGAATTTGACAAAATGGTAGTGCCATTCATAGAAACAGGTTAAGTCTGAGGAGGAACTGGTTAGGATGGTGGATATGAATGTAGCTTGGGAGATAGAGATATTTGTCTGATTGCTAATTTACTAAAGAAACCATCCACACCCTTTGTTGCTTAGGAGCTCTTTTTTTCTTTCTTTTCCATCAGTTTCCTCTTCTCTCTCCCTTTCATGCAGTATGGATAATATCTTAATTCATCATTTGACATGTAGTGATTTTTGCTGCCTGCTTGGCTGCGGATGAAGCTTCGAAATTTACATACGTTTCTCAGCTTTGCTAAGACAAAAAAGTTGCAGTGACCCGGGGAACACAGCACAGGCTTTGAAGAGGGGACAGAGTACAATGAGGATTTGAACTCGCCACCCGGCTGGCCCACACCCCTTGGCACACAGCCAGAGCCATGTGAGCCAGGCGAGAGCGTTCCTTCCCCAGCCATCTTGAGTGGGCAGATGCTCTAGAGGGACTGTCTTCCCCAGAGGACTGGGCAGCACAGTGGCAGAAGGCACTTGATTCGGAGACGCCGGAACATGTTGCCAACAAGTATATGTTTGTAGCATGGATGTTTTAAATTGCACAAGTGTCCAGAGACCTAGGTGTGCAGGAATTTGCAACACAAAAATAAATACCATATTATTGTGGGTAAAAGTCAGCTCCAAATCTGTCCCTCTACCCTCTGAGCAGGGGGAAGAGAGTGGAATTTGGAGACAAGGGATATGATTTTGAACCCCAGTGAAGGCATTCACTTGTCTTACTTTTGTTGATCACTTCACATATGCCAGGCATTATTCTGAGCCGTGTATTAATTCACTTAGTATGCATGCAGTCTAAGAGAAAAGCACTATGATTATTATCTCCATCTTATACATAATGAACCTGAGGCCCAGAGAGTTTAGGCAGTTTGCCTAAGGCTGCACAGCAGCTGAGTAGGATTCATGTCTGAAGTTCACTGCCTTGGACAGATACCCTGATCCCTCTAAGCCTCCATTTTTCCATTTATAGACTCAGAATGATAGTGTCTGTTTAGATGATTTTCCCTGCAGTGGCCCCTTTTTCCTAGCATCAGACTACTGATGTTTACACATCTGTCTCCCTCAGTAACTGTGAGCCACTCGAGACAGGATGTAGGTTGGAGCCCCAGGGAGCTGAACTAGGGAAGAACCTGGAACCTTTTGCTTGAAGAGCAGATCATTGAAAGCTGTGATAACGGCTTTCAAATATCTGAGGGGCTGCCATGCGCGAGCAGGACAGGGCCTGTTCTAATGTCATTCTTGGAGACAGTGTGAGTTTGAAGAAGGCATTCTGGGGCTCCAGGGGACATAGCGCTTTCTAACAATCTGAGCTGTACCAGAATGAGCTGCATTCCCAGGATAGTGGGGGACCCATTGCTGGGAGGCCGTGGAAGATCCTGGATGGTTCCTGCTAGGTTTACCATAAAGGCAACATGACCCCTATTCCTTCCAGTGTTCCAGGATTCTGTAATAGTCCCATTCCCAGGTGAGCTTAGTCCACCCTGGGGACAGGGAGAGGACCAGAGGGCTGCCTGTGAGATGCTGTGTCTCCGTGTGCACCAGTGTTCCCGGGCCACTTCTTTCTAGCCCCACCAGAGATGCTGGGAAGCTCAGTCTCTCTGGCTCCAGGCAGCTGGCGATAGACCATTTGGCGGAAGTCTTCCAGCTGTCAAGGTCACTGCTGCTCCAGGGACCAGTGGGAAGAATTGCTGATGCCATTTGTTCACAATAACAAAACCTGACCCACAGACATTGCTTCACAGTCTTAAAAATACTTCCATGCTTTTAACTCATTTTATTTTTACAATAACCCTGCTGTGTGAGACAGGTATTACTGCCATTTTGGAGATCAGTAAACTACACCTTAGTGAGAGTAAATAACTCCCCAAGCCACAGCCTCTATGTAGAACTGGGGCTGGAATCCACAGCCCCCAGCATTTACTTATTTACTTGAATAACCTCTTCACAATGTTAGGTTGCCTTTCTGAAGACCAGCCTCTGGCACCCACTTGTCAGAAGTGACCTAGGTGTTAAAAAAAATGTGTTTGGGTACAAGGGAGAAAAATCCCTATCATAGGAGACTAAGAGATTGGTTTGTGTCATGCAACAAGAAGTCTAGGGGCTGAATCCTGGGCTGTTTCAGCCTCAAGGACTGGGCTCTTTCCATCTTTTTGCTTTATCATCTTTAGCACATAGGTCTTCAGCCACACACTTGTCCCCTCTCAGTCACAGGACGGCTGCAATACACCAACATCACATTCACATTCCAGGCAAGAAGGAAATGGGTGAGGGGACAAAAGACACCAAGGATTTTCTTCTCCAAGTGAGACTTTGCCTTTATTCAGGAAGAGATCCCTCCCTAGGGATTTCTCCTACATGTTCTGGGACAGAATATGGCTGCCTCTCAATGCAGTAGAGGCTGGGAAATCCAGTGTTTTAGCTTCCCAGCTTCTAGAATAGAGGCAAGCAAGGGAGGAGGATCCCTCATCCACAGCAAGTACACAATACCTCATTCTCAGTGTGTCAGAGCATGCTGCAAACCCCAGCTCCTGGGTGGAGGTGCCTCTGTCCTCATAGCCCAGGATGTGTCTCTGTCCACAGCTATGGAGAGGAAGACTGGCTGCTGGACACCAGCCTGAAATTTGAACCCGTCCTTGGGGATGAAAGGCTTTCGGCTCTAGGGGCAGCACCCGGCTTGCATCCTGGCGGGCCCATCAGCCCTGGCGAAGAGCAGCTGTTACACTCAACCTCCCCCAGGAAGAAGGCTCTTAACTAGATTTCCCATACAGAACTTGGTGGGGGAGGCTCAAACACAACCAGCCCACTATGGGCTAAATTTGTATGGCAACCAACATCATCACGAATAGTGGGAGAGCAGGGCGACTTGTGTTTGTGACTTCAGTTTCTCAATTGGATGCTCAAGCCCCTTCATCTCCAGGACCCAGGACACAAGGGTCCCCAGCCAAGGTCAGGGAAAGATTGTCCTCTTTATGAAGAAGACACATAGTCTTCTTCTGAACTGAACTGAGCTCACTGACGAGGAGGGGAGAAATCCGGGTTGTAGTCAGTGATAGATTTGGCTATGGACTTTGGGGGAATTAGACTTTAGGGTTGTCATTCTGGTCCTTAACTCTACATTAAAACACCTGGGAAACTTATAAAGCAACAGCAACACCTCAGCCCCACTCCAGACTCCTTCAATCAATCAAAACCTCCACCCAGTGGGGCCCAGCCTTGGTAGCTTGAAGAGTTCCTCTGGTGATTCTCACATTCAGGCAGGGGTGAGACCATTGCCTTGGAGAAAATGGCTCTCCACTAATCATGACTGTGAACCTTAACCTAGCCAGGTCAGCTCAGTCTCCTATTCAAGGACAAGAGAGTGCTGGAGACAATAACCCACATTCAAAATCACATCACAGCCTGTAGTCCCAGCACTTTGAGAGGCCGAGGCAGGCGAATCACTTGAGGTCAGGAGTCTGAGGCTAGCCTGGCCAAGATGGTGAAACCCCATCTCTACCAAAAATACAAAAGTTATCCAGGTGTGGTGGCGTGCACCTGTAATCCCAGCTACTTGGGAGGCCGAGGCAGAAGAATAGCTTGAACCCGTGAGGTGGAGGTTGCAGTACGCAGAGATCACACCACTGCATTCCAGCCTGGGTGATAGAACAAGACCCTATCTCAAACAAAACAAAACAAAACAAAAAAAAAAAAAAAACAGGAAGAGGGATCATGACATGCTAGACAGTCCTCAGCTTCCTGTAGGCTCCAGACAGGCTTGATGGATATCTGAGTCTTAAGGAGTCAAGGGCCCTGTTTTAAAACATAATGGGGCTTTCTTCTTGTTGGATATGGTAAGACACACAGAGGGACATGATGGTGATGAAGGAAGTTTATACTCACAGATGTCTAGAAACAGCAGGCACAGCACACCACACAGGGCCACGTGGGGAAACACCAGGGTCAGTCAGGAGGCAGAGGGAATAAAGGGGAAGTGTGTGCAAGAACCTTTATTGTGGTTTTTGCCAGAAGGCGTGGATGAGACAGGGTAAGCAGGGTAGATAGGTTTAGGATTGGCTGGTCTGAATAATTCTGGTGGGCTTTGGGGCACAAGGTCTGCCTCTTGTTGTCCGGTGTCTGGTCAAGGGATGATTGGGACTAGGGACAGTGACCCAGCCTGATAAAGGAGATGGGTGAGGGTGGGGGCTCTGAGTGGGTGGCTGGCATTTGAAGAATGTGCTCTGGGGTAGGTGTTTGCTATCTCTAGGAATTAGCCCTGGGAAGAGCCATCTCTCTAGGTCAGCAAGGCTCCAGGTGTCACAGCATCAGAAAATACAGAAAATAAAAACAGTCCCCACCTTGCCAGTGCTTTTAGGACTCAGGACTATCTCAATGTCTGCTGAAATCTGATCACATTCCATCCTAAGGATACTTTCCATTTCTCCTCTTGGGGAAGGCAGACACACAAAGACTCCCCAATGGCAAGGCAGGAGAGGGCCCCAGAGATTTTTCTTTCTGTGTCAGGAAAGCCCCTCTCCCTAAGCATCTTAGCTCAGGTTGCTATAACAAAAATACCATAGACTGGGTGGCTTAAACAACACACACTTATTCTCACAGTTCTAGGGGCTGGGAAGTCCAAAACCAGTGTGCCAGCAGATTCAGTGTCTGACAAGGGCCTGCTTGCTGCTTTGTAGTTAGCCTTCTCACTGTGTGTGCACTTGGTGGAGAGCAGAGAGAGAGGGAGGAAGTGAGTTATCTAGCATCTCTTCTTATGAAGGCACCTATCCCATCACAAGGGTTCCACCCTTATCACTACCTCCCAGAGACCCCACGTCCGACTACCATCACCTTGGGAGGTAGGGCTTCCACATATGCATTTTTGGAGATGCAAACACGCAGCCCCTGTCAGCATTGCTGCACTACAGAGGGTGTGGCACGCTGGTCTGCCTCCAGGAATGACCACTTTTGTGCCATGCTGACCCATCCCTCATACGAATTGGTCTGCTAGCCCCCACTGGCCTTTATTTGCCCATTCTTATCCACCCCCACTGCATCATATGCAGGAATTCTCTCTCTACAGTCCAGCCCTGATCATGTCACCCCTACTCGTCCCCTGCCCCACCCCTGCATCTATAAACCTCCCCTGGCACATGCTCATCTGCCCTCATCAATCTTGTTGGGCTCATCCACTGCCACTCCACTTCACCTCTCAGCCTTGTGAATTCCACCCTCCAGACACACAACACAACATGCTGCTCCCTGCCTGTGAATGTGCTGCTTCCTTTGCCGGGCATGGCCTTCCCTCCTGGGCACACTCCACTCCACAGGACCAGCTCAGCTCAGTGGTAGCATCCTCTGCAAGTCTTTATTTGGTCACCATGAGCAGGGTTCATCACTTCCTTAGGTTTGCTTCTCCAGTGCTAGATATATGCCTGGTTACAGCACAGAGGGTCCTTGGACCCTCTGCACACATATCCAACTCCCCCAGTAGGCTACTATGTCTTCAAAGGCAGAGGCTGTGCCTCTCTCATCTCTTATGCCAAACACCTAGCATGGTGCTTAGTATATGAAAAAGGCTCAGTCAATGCTTGTTGAGTGAATGAATGAATGAATGAATGAACGAACGAACAATGGAACTACCTGGGCCACACACAATACATAATTTATTTGTTCAAAAATATTTATTGAGTGTCTACTGTGTGCAGACACTGTGCTCTACTGGGAATATAATGGCAAGCAGAAATAGATGCCATCCCTGCTTTCAAGGGGGTCATACTCTTGTGGGGGACACTGACATTAATCAAAAACGATACTGATTAATGTATTATTGACTATAAACTGAGATGAGCATCAGAGTGAAAGAAATGCAAGGATGATTAACAAAGGAGCATAACCTAGAATGGGGCTCAGGAACACTTTTCCAGAGAAATGACCTTGAACTGAATTCTGAGGTATGAATGAGAAAGTTAACTAGTTCCAGGGATGCAGTGTTCTAGACATAGAGAAAACATATGCAAAGGTGATGAGTGGGGAGGGAGCAGAGTGAACCCTAGAAATAGGAAGGCCCATGAAACTGGAATACAGAGTGCAGGAGAATGTGTACAAGATGACAAGGACAGTGGGCTGATTGCAGGGTCAAATTGTGCAACACCTTGTAGAACACATTAAGGATCCAAGGGAAGCCAGAGAAGGATTTTAAGCAGCAGGATCACATGATCTATTTGTGTTTTGAAAAAAAATACTCTGGATCAGGGTAGAAAATTGCTTAGGGTTTCAAAGCGACCAGTTAGGAGGCTATTCCAGTAGCTAAGACAAAAGATGATGGTTGATGTGGTGGTAGTGGTGATGCGGGGGAAATGGGTGGATTTGAGAGCTGTTTGAAAGGCTGAATTGACAAGAATTGGTGGTGGATTGGAAGAGGAGGAAAAGAGGGAGGAGCATGGCAAAGATGGTGCCCCGGTTTCTAGTTTGCATTTCCAGATAGAGGGTGCCTTTATTTGCCAAGATAGGAAACTCTGAAATACCAGGCAATGTTGTTGGACATAATGAGCGTGAGGTGCTCTGAAACAGCCAAAGGAAGATGGAAAGTGGTTCATTGGACATAGGGTCTGGATCTCAGAGGAGAGCTCGGGTTTAGAGAAATAAATGTGGCTGTGGGTTTATGTTCCTGAGACGGAGGTTAGGGTGATAAAAGAAGATAGCTGACCAGGTACAGTGGCTCACGCCTGTAATCCCAGCACTTTGGGAAGCCGAGGCGGGTGAATCACGAGGTCAGGAGATTGAGACCATCCTGGCCAACATGGTGAAACCCCATCTCTACTAAAATACACACACACACACACACAAAATAGCCAGGCATGGTGGTGCGTGCCTGTAATCCTAGCTACTTGGGAGGCTGAGGCAGGGAAATCACTCAAAGCTGGGGGGTGGAGATTGCAGTGAGCTGAGATTGCACCACTGCACTCCAGCCTGGCAGCAAGAGTGAAACTCTGTTTAAAATTTAAAAAAAATTTTTTTTAAAGACAGCCCAGGACCCAGCAGTGGGGAAAACAAGGCTTGTTGAAGAAGAATGGGAGGGAAGCACAGAAGTCATGGGAAGAAGGTATTCCTATAAAGAAGGGGCGAGCTGTCATGTCAACTGCAGCTGAGATGCCAAGTGTGATGAGGATTGGAAAACATCCATTGGATTTGGTGACATTTGGTGGTGATCTTAGCAAGGGCTGCAGCAGAAGCGATGGGGGCAGATTGGATTAAGGAGTTAGTGGGAAGTAAGGAAACAGAGGCTGAGGGTGTTGACAGTTCTTGCGTGGATTTTGTCTGTGAAGCAGGGAGGAGACAAGGATAGGGGAAAAGCGGGGGAGGATATGGGGCCAAGGAAGATGTCTTTAAAGATGAAAGAGACTTGGTCATGTTTTAATGATGAGGAGGAAAAGGAAAATGGAATATTCAAGAGAGAGAAGGTATTGCTGATGATGGGGAGAGGATCCAAAGCATGACAGAGGAAGCGATCTCTTCCTTCTTGGGGCTTGAGCCACTCAGCTCTCTAAGACAATGGGAGAGGAGAAGAAGAGGTTGGGGGCAGATGCACTGGGGGGTTGCAAACCTTGAAGAAGATCTTGAAGGACTTACTATTTGATGGCTTCAATTTCCTCTGAGAAGTCATCAATGAGAATGTTACCTGATAAAAGAGGGGTCAGGGGAGTTAGGGGAGATTGCAGGTTGGAGATTTAGGGATATTGGAGAAGGTTTGAAATATTGGAAAGTCATGAGTAAGGGTGGGAGGGCAAGTTGACCAGAGAAATTTGGAGTGGCACTCAGGGCCTGTAATGAAGCTGGTAGCCAAAACTATAGGGTGGGGCCGATCTCTTCTGTGATGTGACTTTCTCCTACAGCACTCACTGCTCAGGTCATACACGGAAGTAAAGGAAAGCTGGGTTTACCCAGCTTTGGGGTTTTGTCAGGAAAATGTTCAAATGACAGAGGACAAGGGAATTCAGGTTCTGGCCATTTAAGTTGATTAGGACACAAGTGAAGAAAATCACTGCCATGCAAAATTATTGGCTCCCACTGATGGGCTTTAAGAAAGGAGTTATCAGTGGCCTGGAGGTCCTCATTGAGGTTGAAGACTACTCCCAGTAGACTTAGTTGAAGAAGAAAGCTGGAAAGAGAGGGGGTTATGACTGGAATTAGTGAGTTTTGGAGGTGGAACAGTTTGGTGGATGACAAGCAGCTTCAGGGTGTGGCTGTGGAAGTTGATGGTTGAGATAGAGAGGGAAAGATTGCCTGAGATTGAAAGACCCAGGAACCAGAGAGGCCATGGTGTTGGATGGGTGTTCCACATGTTTACTAAACTCACCAGAGTAAGAGCAAGACTCAAGGACAAGAAGGAGACTGGGAGCAGGTGCCACTGTCTTTGGTGAATGTAGCAACCAAGAAGTCATAGGTGACAGCAACCAAGACAGAAAGAGGATGTATTCAACTAATGGCCTGTGTCACAGAGAAGGCAGCAGGGTGCAATGGTGTCTACCCAACCTCCTGACCCTGGAGTTTATGGGATGTGAGAGAACTCATACCACAAGAGAGCAGTGAGGGGAAAGGGATCTTCAGGGGAAAGCCAGGAGAACACAAAGAGGTAGAGAGCAATTGTTGGAGAGAGAGGATGGAGGGGAGATGGCTTGTTGTCAGTGGCAGCTCCAGAGCAAAGAACGGAAGGGCTTAGAGGTAGAGGAGGAAAATAGGACTGGCTCAGAGACAAAGAAGAAAAGAACATTTCAGGCACAATGATGTGGTTGAGGACTGATGGCTGGGAAGGCAGGAGTGGAAAAGACTTTGTACAACCCCATGTACAGATGGGGATTGAGGCTGCAAACCAGAAGTTCAAGAATGAGGCAAGTCCAGCCCTGACAGCTGATAAGAGCAGAGTTCCAACTGGGTAGCCCCTCTCCCATCTATGGAAATATTTGCTGCCATCTTGCTTTCCACTCACCCTGCTGCCTCCATTTTCCCTTACTCCCAATTGGGACACACCTATTAAAATTATTTCTGGATAAATAATCCAATTTTAGAAGATACATAATCCAATTTGTAAATGGGCATGAAACTGACATAGACATTTCACCAAAGATATACAAATAGTCAATAAGGACACAAAAAGAAACTCAACATCACTAGTCCTTAGGGAAATGCAAATTAAAAACATGAGATACCAGTTTACACCCGCTAGCATGGCCACAATCAAAAGACAGACAATTATAAGTGTTGACAAAGATGTGGAGAAACTAGAACCTTCATACACTGCTGGTGGGATTGTAAAATGGGGCAACCGCTTTGAAAAACAGTTTGGTAGTTTCTTAAAATATTAAACATAAATTTACAGTATGACCCAGCAGTTCCACTCTAGACATCTAACCAAGAGAATTGAAAACAAGTATTTGCACAGAGACTTACAGCAAATGTTCACAGCAGCATCATTCACAATAGCCAAAGTGGAAATAAACCAAATGTCCATCAACTGGATAAACAAATGTGGTCTCTCTCCATACAACGAAATATTATTCAACAATAAAAAGGAATGAAGTACTGATACATGTACAGCATGGATGAACCTCAGAAACATTATGCTGAGTAAAAGATGCCAGCACACAAAAAAACACAAGCATTATGATTCCATTTATATTAAATGTCCAGGAAGGGCAAAAAGGAGGTTACAGAGACAGGAAGTAGATTCATGGTTGCCTGGAGCTGGCGGGGGGAATAGGGAATGACTGCACACATGGTACAAGATTCCTTTCTGGGGTGATAAAAATGTTCTAAATTTAGATTATGGTGACAGTGGCGCAACTTTGTAAATTTTTTAAAAAATCATTGAAATGTATACCTAAAAGGGGTGCAGTTTATTATATGTAAACTATGCCTCCGTGTAGCTGTTTTTTAAAACTTTATCTAGACAAATCCAGATCTAATTCTGCTTCTATGTCATCATCATCATCCCAAAGTACTTTGATTTGTTAGTGTGGCTTCCTGCACCTTGCTCATGCCCTGCTCCATAGTGCCCAGGGTCCTATTCCAGCAGTTGCCCTTCCCCCAAATAACCTTCAAAAGTAGAATGAGGATTCCCCGAGCTCTCCTTGCTGCAAAGGGACAAGGCCATCCCTCTTTACCTCTCAGCATCAGTGAAAGCGCACTAGAGACTGATATCTCCAGGATAACGATGATACACCTCCAAAATATTATGTGACTGCTGCACATTCCACATTATTTTATAAGTTTGGTTTATTTTTATCAGGTAATATGTATTCACATGGCTTTAAAAATCAGTATGATAGAGCACACATATAGATGTATCTATCTCATCTACCCATATCAATACCACCACCCACAGCCTGTTAGTTTTTTAAGCACCCTTCGAGAGTTTGCTTATGCAAATACAAGCAAATGTGAATAAATATCTTATTTTCTCCTTCTTATATAAAAGTAAAGTAATAGATATGCTGTTCTGTACCTTGCTTTTTACACTAAAGTTATCCTGGAGAGCTTTTCATATCAGATTTTAGAGATCATCATTGTTTTTTACAGTTACGAAGTTTTCCACTGTGAGTACTTATCATTATTTATCAACCAATCCCCAGCTGATGGACACTTGAGTTATTTCCAACAATTTTCACTTAGTTTCTACGGTGACAGACAGGGCTGAAATGAATAACCTTATATACAAGTCATTTCATAAGTGTGCAGATATCTTTAGTTGGAAAAATCACAGAAATGGGATCACTGAGTCAAAAGGCACATCACTCATATTGTGCATTCCTATAGCAATGCATGCAGCCTCAGTTTCCCCGCAGCCTTGCCAGCAGAGTGTGCGGTCATGCTTCTAGATGTGCAGTGTCTTTGGAAAGAACTCAGATTTCATCCTGCCTTCTTCAAGTGGGATTAGTTTATTTTCATTTTGGTTTATTGCAATAAGAGCACTTACCTTGAGATCTATTCAAAAGATTTTTGAGTGTACAATATGATATTGTTCACTATGGACACAATATTGTACACCAAGCTTTCTAGAATTTCTTTCATTACTGAAAGTCTATACTCATCAATTAGCAACTCCCCATGCCCCTCCCCATCCCACTCTATCCCTGGCAACCACCATTCCTCTCTGCTCCTGTGTGTTTGACTATTTTAGATACATCATGTAAGTGGAATCACACAATATTTGTCCTTCAGTGACTGGCGCGTTTCACTTACCATAATAACCTCGAGGTTTATCCATGTTGTCACCAACTGCAGTATTTCCTTTTTAAAGCTGAATAGTGTTCCTTTGTATGGATATACTACATTTTCTTTATCTATTCATCTGTTGATAGACATCCTGTTGTTTCCTCATCCTGGCTATTATGAATAGTGCTGCAGTAACACCCGGATTTCTATCCCCCAAAGTGTGATTGCTGGATCATATAAGCAGTCTTATTTTTACAGTGTGTCTAGATAGCTCAGAATCCACCAAATAGATGTTAGAAGCCGAGGGCAAGTAGATTACCTGGCTCAGCACCCTCATCTTTTAGGAGAAAGCCAGAAAAGAGGACTTAGCTAAGACCCACCAATCCATGGTATAATAAGAATTCATGGGCACCTATTAAAGGATAGCATTTTACTAGGTCTATACCCCTACAGAAGTATAAAACAGTCTCTATCTCTATTTACAGCCACTCCCCATTGTTCCTGTTACCACCTGGGCTCCACCTCCTGTCAGTTTGGCTGTGGCATTAGAGTCTCACATGAGCACAAACCCTACTGTGAACTGCACATGCAAGGAATCTAGGTTGCATGCTCCTTATGAGAATCTAATGCCTGATGATCTGTCACTGTCTCCCATCACCCACAGATGGGGACCATCTAGTTGCAGGAAAACAAGCTCAGGGCTCCCACTGATTCGACATTACAGTGAGTTTATGATTATTTCATTATCGATTATAATGTAATAATAAAAATAAAGTGTACAATAAATGTAATGTGCTTGAATCATCCTGAAACTATCCCCCCCCCACCCTCATCTGTGGAAAAATTGTCCCACAAAACCAGTTCCTGGTGCCAAAAAGGTTGGGGAGTGCTGTCCTAAAGAATCAGGCAGCAGTGTAGGGTTAGGGACAGGAAGGAGGGGCCACAGGGAACATCAGAGCAGCAAGGGAGAGCCGTCTGCCACTGAGAAGACTTCCCCTGGCTATTGTTCAAATAGGAGAAGAATGAGGGTTCTGGGACTTCTCACCGTGACTTTTTTTTCCTTGAGTGCAAATCTTTTGTCT
>NW_016809657.1:384568-408261 GCF_001698545.2 Rhinopithecus bieti
GGAAATGCAAAAGTCACAAAGAAGAAAATAAAGTTTCTCATTATCCCATCATTTAGAGATCATCAGTCAGCATTTAACTTTCTATTTTTCTAGTTTTCTTTCCATAGAGTCATATACATGTGTACAATATGTGGTTTTGGTCTTCTCTCCTCTTTTAAAAAATAGACGATGACAGAGAATTCACAGGATTTGGCAATCTACCCATTGTTTCTACATACCTTAAAAACTCTGGAGATGAACATTAAAACTTTTGTTAATTTTATGGTCAAAGATTGGATCTTATTTTATTCTTTGCTTACCTTTCATGACTAGTAAACTTGTTCAAATGGCTTTTGATCATTTGTGTTTTTTATTTTATGTGTTACCTACTCATGCTGTTCATCCATTTTCTATTGAGTTATTAGTCTTTTCTTATGGATTTAAAAGTACTTTGTATATTAAAGATATTCACATTTTTTCATAGATATTGCAAATATTTGCCCTCAGTTTATTGTCTTTGAATTTTATTTTGGACTTTTTTTGCCATATAAAAGAGTCGAAATTATATCTAGTTAGATATATCAATCTTCCCTTCATGACATTTACTGTTAACAGTTTGGTGTGTATTTTTTCAGACATTTTCTATGCATATGCAAATATATCTATAAAGATATATATATATAGTTAGATATATAAAGTTTTCCTGCACATTTGAGACATCATGCACATTATTCTGTAACTTACTTATTTCACATACTAGTATATTTTAGATAATTTCTTATATGAGTATATAAGGATCTAACTCTGAGTGTTCTATTGCATAAATTTAATATTACGTTATTAAACCAGTTTTAAAGCTTGTTTTTCATTTTCATATTTAAATAAGGAAGTTTTCTGGTGTCTGAAAGAAATAGGGACCTAAGTTTATTTATTCCACATAGTGAGCCAGTTTTCCCAATAACATTTATAAAATAATCTATTTTTCCCCACTGATCTGAAATAACTATGTCATATATTAAATAACATTTTAAATGATAACTATCATATAGTAAATATACATATATTGAAAACCTGACTTTCTCTCTGGATTTTCTATTTTGATTCCTTTACTTTATTAATCAACACCATATTGTCCTAATTATTGTAGCTTAATAAGATACATTAATATCTCCAAAATTAATACCATCCCTATTTTATCTTTTACAATATTGCCTTGGATAATTATTTTTCTTGTATTTACTTGTTTTTTACATTTATTATGACCTTTAGAATTATTCTGTGATGTTCACAGAATATTTAGGACTTTGATTGGAATTGTGCTAGATTAAAAAATTAATTGAAGGTTTATTGACATTTTGCAAAATGATTATTTCAATTTAAAAGCATTGTATTTCTTTTCTATCTATTCAAGTTTCCTTCTTATGTGCATCAATAATGTTTTTGTTTTCTTTGTATAATCTTGCATTTGCCATCAAGTTCATTCTTACTTATTTTACATGTTTTGTTACCATTGTTAATGGGATCTTAAATGTGTACTTTAGGACTATTATTAATATGTAGAAAGTACTAGTTTTGTGTACAATTTGTAATAGTTTACAGAATATTACTTTGTTTCCAGTTGATTTTTTTTTAATTTCTCATGTAGACAATCATGTCATTTGCAAAACAAAACAAAAACAAGAAGAAGAAAGGAAAAGAGAGAGGGTATATGACTTTATTTATTTCTTCATTTCTTCTTTTACCATATTTACACTTTATTTCTTTTTATTTTCTTATTACTTTCTTGGATGTATCAGATACTATGTACAGTTTTCTCTTTATGGGATTCTATTGGGATTTTACAGACACACACACACTTTAGTATATATTCCTTTTTTTCACTTACTATTTTCTTTTCTTTTGAGTCCTTGGAGATTTTCTTGGGTTTATCTTCTCATTCTCTGATTTAGGTTCCTGTATCCTCTAGTATGTGGTTTATGGCTTCTTCTGGGTCTTAAAATCCAACAGTCAATATTTTTACCTCTAACTACTCATCTTAAGGTGTCCACGATCCCCTCATTGTCACAACCAACAATCACTTTGTGGCCCTCATCTGCCTTGATGACTGTGATACTGACACAACCTTTATCCCTTCCTTCATTTCTCTCTTGGCATCCATGACACTAACTCCCCTGGCTCTCTGCCGAACTCTCTTCTCCTCAGCTTCTTTCTCCCTTCTTTGTCCCCCTTTGAGTACTGAAGTTCCACCACAGTCTTTCTTTCATTTTCACTCTACATATTCTCCCTGGACAATCCATGAATCTATAGATTTGTCCCTCTCCATGTCCGCAGCCCATCTGCCAAGTCTTGAGAGAGCTCCAACCTCATTTAAAGGGCATCTCTCCCTGTAGGTTTCAACACCAAACTCACTGCCTCACTGTCCCCTGACTTTGCTACCCCTAATATCCATGGCTCCATTATCACCAAGCTGCCCAAGACGGAATCTCAGAGTCATCCTGGCTTCTTCCTCTCCCACATCTGCCTTACCCGGTCACCTCACGCTGTGAGTTTTGCAGTACACATGTCTCTCCTTTCTATTACTACTATTTGAATGGAAATCCCTGTGGTCTTTCTCCAGAGTATTGCAGTTTTCAGGGTTTGTTTGGATTTTTTGCTCTGCTTTTCATCCTTTATTCTATCCTCACCATGTCTCATCGTGTGCCTTCCCAAAGCCCATGTGTTATTTTTTGTTTGTTGAGATGGCGTCTCACTCTGTCATCCAAGCTGGAGTACAGTGGTGCAGTCATAGCTCACTGCAGCCTCCTGGGCTCAAGAAATCCTTCCACTTCAGCCTCCCTAGTAGCTGGAACCATAGGCATGGGCTACCATGCCTGGCTAGCTTTTGTATTTTTTGTAGAGACAAGGTTTTGCCAGTTGCCCAGGTGGGTCTTGAACTCCTGGGTTCAAGCAATCAGTCCATCTCAGCCTCCCAAAGTGTTGGGATGACAGATGTGAGCCACCATGCCCAGCCCCAAAGCACACATTTGATGATATGAGTTGCCTGTTCAAACAATTTCAGTGGGTCCTGTTGCATAATAAATTCTAAGCAACTTATGACATGCAGAGCTTTCTGTTCCCTGGTCCCAATACCCATTTCAGCTTTGTCACCTACTATTTCTTTCCAGATGCCTTATGGCCCAGCCATTCCCCAAACACCCCCCACTGCCTTTGCACACACCCTTACCTGTACCTAGCAAATGCTTTTCCTGATACTTTACCTGCTCAGCCTTTGAGATTAAGCTCAAAAGACAACTCTGCAGCCTTCCTGGACTACTGGGGTAGAGAGATTTAATCTCCCTTTTCCCTGTCCCGTCCATGCTTGATAAATGCTCCTCTACTTAAGCATTTAGAACACCAGAAAGCATTTAGAACAACAGGGTGTGCCTGCCTCTCCCTGTTAAGGGGAGGGCCAGGACCCTTCTCCATTTACTCCATTCATCTTACTCACTTCTTTCTCTCTCAATTCCCTCTCTTCCATCATACTCACGCCTAAGTCCCTATCCAAGTTAAACCCAACTACCACATATTCAGCACGTGTACTTGAACAGTTAAAAAGCACACAACTATGAAATGTAATACTATCTAGTAACCTACTACACATCTATGGTATATTCATTTTCTCATGCTCTTAAATGATGATCTCACACCTTTTCTGTGTCCAAAACTTCCTACAGTCCCTCTTCCCCTGATGAACTTGCCTCTAACTCATTGAAAAATAGAAGCAATTGGAAGACAATTTCCTCATTCCTCACTATCTCACCTTCCAACTCTCTTGCATCGGAACCCACATCCTCTGCTTCTACCCAAGACCTAGCCCTTCACTTTCACTCTGGATCCTGTCCCCTCCCCACTTCTCAAAGTCTACTCTTGTGACGATCCCCTTCCTCCTCTCAGTCATCCCTATTTCCCTTTCTATACTGGACTATTTGCACTGGTCTACAAACATCATCCCTCTCTCTAAAAAATATCTTGACTCTTCTTTCCTCTTTAGTTACAGCCACTCCATGTCTCAGCTGTCCTTCCTACCAAAACTTCCTTTTTATGATCATCTTTAATAGCTATCTCCAATTCCTCATCTCCCGTCTCAGCTCAGCCTGTTCCAACCAAGCATCAGTCCTTTCTACTCCACTGAAACCGGTCTTATCATGATAACAGTGATATCCAAGTTGTCAAATCGGATTGTCACATCTATGTCCTCATCTGGCCCTACCTTTTAGCAGCATTTGATACAGCTGATCACTTTCTCTTCCTTGAGGCGCTTTCTATCCTGGCTTTTGTAATACCTGCTCTCCAGGTATTCCCCCTACCTTTTTGGCTCCAAAGTCCCCTTTCCCTGATTCTCCCCTCTTCTCAATGTTAGCATGTTTTACAGTTCAGCCATGAGACCTCTTTTCTTCTCTGTGTCTGCTCTACTGATTTAAAGACCATCTCTATATCAATGACTACCAAATTTGTTCACCCAATCCTGATCTCTCCTCTGAAGTACAGACTCGGACATGCATACCTGATTGTCTTCTGAGAGGCATTTCAGACTCAAGATGTCTAAACCAGAACTCTGAATGTTCACCTTCAAACAGCTTCCTCTCCAAGTCTTATCTGTGCCATTAAGTGGCCCAGTTGCTCAAGCCAGAAACCCAGGATTCATCCTCAATTTCTCTTTCTCCATCCCCCTCCTTACTGCCCTGCCATTGAATCCATCAGCAAACCCTGCCGATTTTACCTAAAAATACTCACCCAACCCATTTATTTGTTTCTGTCTCCATTGCTGCCGTCCTAGTCCAAGATGCCATCATCCTTCACATGCTACTGCGAGTCTCTTAACTGGCCTCCTGACCTCCTCTCTGGCCTTTGGAGATCATTCATTTTCTATTCAGCAGCCAAAAGAATCCTCTAAAAACATAAATCAGAGCATATCACTGTCCTACCTAAAACCCTGAAGCAGTTCTGTGTTGCACCTTGAACAAAACCCCACTCCCTACCCAGGCCTAGAGAGCCCCTTGTGGCCTGGCTTCTGCTCCCTCCCCCACCTGCCATGTCCACCCTCCCCCGGCTTGTCCCTGGCCACAGTGGTGCTCTTCCTTGCTCCTCAAAGCCTACTTTTTTTTCCCACCTGAAGACCTTCATAGCAGCTATTTTTTTCCTTCCAGAACACTTCCCACCTCTCATCCCACCCTGTTTTATTTTCATCATAGCAGTACTCACATGTTCCCTTGCTTATTTATTTATTTTTATTATCTATGTCTTTTACCTAGAATAGAAGTTTCCTGAAAGTATGAACCTTACTGTCTTGTGCTCTGTTGCCCTCCTGGCATCTCAGCAGCTCCTGGTACATAGTAGGTGTTCAACAAAGGCTTGTTGAAGGGATGAATGAATCCTGGTATTCTTCATGATGGGTGCCGTTCTTGGCACACAATAAGTCCTCATATATTTGTTGAATTGATAAGCAAGTCACTCCAACTACACTGGATGCTTCTTGAGGATCAGAGACCTGTTTTAGGTTTCCTTAATTCCTCCACAGCACCCACCACAGCGCTCGGAACTCCCAGGTGCTTGGTACATATATCTTGTTAGATTTATTCTTCCTCACAAAGGGGAAGCCAAGAGTCCTGCTGTCTGCTTCACAGATGCCATTTCTCTGAGAATAAACGTGATGTGAGAGGGATGTCATGAGAACAAGGATAAATTGGATAGGATGCCACAGGTGCTACTCAGCCATTCTCAGTTGGAATGGCGGGAAAAGGAGGTCTGCCCCGTGGTATTTTCCTATTTCAGCTATGACGCTACATTACTTTTTGGTACATGTGTTACAGGGCGCAACCTATATCCTGGTGATGGTGGATCCAGATGCCCCAAGCAGAGCAGAACCCACACAGAAATTCTGGAGACATTGGCTGGTAACAGATATTGAGGTAAGCAGGCCAGGAGGCACTCTCTGACTCATTTGGGGTTGTAGCTGGAAGATTATTATTCAGTGCCATTTCCACCTCTCATCCAGGAGGGTTGGAGCTAGGACTTCCATGTCCCCTCTCCCCCAGCACTCAGCTGTCAGAGCCCTCCCAAGTTTTCCAACAATTTCAAAAAGTGTCCCAGGGCCAGTGGTATGCTGGTAACCCAGCCTTCTGGAAGTGGAGGGGGGGGGAGCCCTGATTTCTAGTGTTTGCTGATTTTTATGGTATAAATAAATACTCCCACCACAGGAGTGGTGATTTAATTTCAAGCTCCTGATGATTTAACAACTGACTCACACTGTTTCTGAAACGTTAACAATTGGCTTCAGCACACCACTGGATTTGGGGGCACTGAGGGGATTCTGAGACGTGCAGGTGGCAGAACCGGCCAGGAAGTCCTGGAGCTCCTCCCCGTGATGGGGCATGGGGCATGAGAGAGGCACAGCAACTTCCTTTTCTTTGTGTACAGAAACAAGTGGCCGCCTCTCATCTTCGTGTCTTTGTCATCATGATAATTGTGAAGGAGCCTGGCTCACCCTCTTCAGGGAGGGTCCTCAAATCTGGTGGCTTGTTTGTGCCATTATGTGGGAGGGAAAGGCTGTGTTGCCAAACAAGTTTTGGATACTCTGGGTTGAACTGAACTCATTCTGTTTCTAACTGAAGGGCTTTTGGAGATTTTACTAGTCTAATATGCACTATATCATATACACTGATTTCCCAATTGCATTTGATTATTGAATCTTTTTGTTCATGAGTGCCTGGCAGTACTCTTTGGGGAAGTCCACACTAGCCTCAAACAGTCACGAATCTGTGCCTAGAACACCTGCAGATGGGCTTTGCAAAGAGTGTACAAAGGCATCAACCCTGTAAGATAGTGGGAACTGAGAACTAGAAAAACAAAGTTTGGCTGTGGTTTGGACCTTGGCTGGCTACCAACTCAGTGACCTCTGTCGGCTCCTCTGGACATTTCATCTTGCTCTGTAATATGGGAAACGTGCTGCTGACTTGCTGTGATTGGCGTGATGAGCCAATGACTTACGATAGCACATTGGAAAACAGACAATTCTGCAACTATGAGGGGTTTGTGTTTTTCCTTCTAGAACTGTGGGTAGAGGAAGGGGTTGAAATCTGAACTAGCTTCTGACCATCCTGAGCAAGGCAGGGTTCTCACAGCCACTGGGTGGGAGTAGGGGGGTGACAGGGGAGTTACCCTTGCAACCAGCTGGTGGCCCAGTGACCAGGGCCCCTCCCAGGGAGCTCGGATGGACAGCCATCCTTAGAGGCAGCCCTGCCTATGGCCCTGGAAGGGGCTTCCTCAAGGGAGACCCGAGCAGCAGCTTCGTGGGCAGTGCTGGAGCCACCTCTGTTACTCCACACACTTCCCTGGCCAAACACCATAAGCACACAAAGGGACAGAGCTGGGAGGTTTGAGCTATCAGGAAGGGGGAGGAGAGCGGTGAGCATGAAAGAGAAAGATCTGGCATCTCCCCTTCACCCCCCAAAGCTAGAGCATTGTCATTTTCTGAACTTAGGCCTCCCCAGCAGTCTCAGGGGTGAAACACTCAAGAGAGAAGTATTGCTCTGAAGGTCACATTCACAGCCACTCCAGGCACACAGGGCTTCCTGTTAGGGAGCTCTGCTCGGCAGTCCTGAGGCCGAAGTGCGAAAGCAGCTAGGGATGGGATGACTTCAGAATTGAGACGACTTGGGACCATGAGGCTGCCTCTCTTCCAAGCCTGAAGACCCCCCACTCCTCCACTCCCCTCACCCCCATACTCATAAGGGACATCTCACAGGAGCTCTGTGCACCAAACATGAGTTTAGCCTCGGCAGCCCAGCTTAGAAGTAGAACAGGTGGCAGGTGACAGGTGGCAGCTGTCCGGCCAGGCTGCTAAGCCACAGAGCTTACCAGTGCCACCTGCCCGGGTGCGGCCCTCGGCCTTCCCGCTCAGGCCGGAGGAGGCTTGGGTTTCCGTCACATTTGCACCGCTTCCCTCGTGAGTGTTCAGCAGGAAGCGGCAGCAATATCCACTTGGCCCCGCCCACCTTCCCCAAAATTCCGCCAACCACAGAGACGGTGTCAACCAAATTCATTTAGGTCTCAGGTTCTAGACCTCGACCAGAGGAAGCGAAGGCTGTGATCAAACCCAGAGTACTTCCTTTGTGTTGGTGTTCGCCTCTGCTAAGTGGGTCTCAAACAGTTGAGTGCGTTCCAATTGGCAGACGAGCTTGTTAAAATGCAGCTGCCCAGGCACTACCCCACCTGCAGAACCGCCCCTTCAGTCGGTCTGGGGAGAACATGGCATTCCGGCTTAACAAGCATCCAGAGGGATTGAGCAGATTGAAGGAAGACTGTAGAGCTGGGATGGCTTGGTCGTTCCTAACATCACTCATTTGTGGAGCAATTTCAAGTGAAAAGCACTTTTAAAACTCTTGAAGCTCAACACCACTTTGTGAAATAGACATAATCTTCATTTTATAGATGGGGAAAGCAGAGCCCAGAGAGGTTGAATGATGCTGTCTCTTAGCTAGTGGGTTAGAGAAGTGAGTCTTCAATCCACACCCCTTAACCCCAAGTCACACGCCTTTCCTGCCGAACCATGTGGCCTGAGCTCAAACCACATCTCTCCCATCAACTCCACTAGGACAAGGAGCCACTATCCCCTCTCTGTAACGTGGAAGGCATCATCGCTGTGGTTCCCTCCACCACCCCCCGGCTCACTCCCAGAGTTCTTTTTCTGACTAGATGCTTCCAGGGAACTGTCCCCAGAGAATACTATCTTGTTAAATAGAACACGCTAGGTAAGTGTTTTGGACCCTGCAATGCTACACCCTAAACACCATCATTACCCAAGCAGCCTCAGTAGGAAAGCCTGCCATAAAGTCTCTGCAGACAGAGAGTGACCATGGCCCTGTGGTTCACAATGACCACAGAATCAGACTTGGTGGAACTTCAGCTGACCCTGATATTAGGGGGCCAGGTCAAACTGGATGGTACATCAGGCCATGGCCATAGGAGCCCTTCAGTAGGGACAATTTTTTGATAGCCTATCTGGGTTGAAACAGGACAGCAGCTAGTTTTTAGGAATACAAGAAAGATCTGTGGCACCCCCCAACCTCCATTCCAAAGAGGGGCTGGCAGGGTTTAGTATAGCGTAGGATAAAGCTCTGGAACTTTGGATAACTTAAATAAAAACTAGAAGTTAGATGCCTGGCAATAGGGACAAGGCATCCATTCATAGTACCCCTTTGTTCATTTAATTCAAGAAATAGATAGAGAACACTATTCAGTATAGCACAGTGGTTAACAGCGAAGACTCCGGAGCCAGACTGCTGTGGTTTGAATTCCTAATCTACCATTATTAGCTGTGTGATCTTGGGCAAGTTGCTCAACCTCTCTGTGTCTCAATATACTCAACTCATAAGCTGGAGATAGTAGTATGCCCACCTCACACTGTTGCTATGAAGCTTAAGTGCGTTATTTTAAGGAAAGTGCTCAGAGCAATACCCAGAACACAGTAAGCTCTACATTGTTACTTGCTGTTATATTCTTATTATTGCTCTAAATCAGGTAGCTAGGCTAGCACTGGCATCACAAACGCAAAGAAAATTGAGGAAGGCTCTGCCCTCACAGGGCTTCTATTCTAGAGACCAAGGAAGGAATCCACAACTCAGTGGTGGTATTACGAGGCCCCCAGAGGCTGGCTTAGGGTGGAACTTCCTATACCTGTGGGTTTCCATCAACTCCGGAACAGGACTAGGCTCCAGTCTCCAAACCTGGCCAGGCTAGGACAGGCAGACACGGATACATAAGACATGCTGTCCCACTTGGCTCCCTCTTTGAAAGGTTCTCATTGAGCAAGAGAGATTTCTAACTGAGCATTGACAGATAACATCTTTCTCCTCGACTGCAGTGTCCTTAGCGTTTCCTTAAAGATGATTTCCAGTTCTGATTCCATCTAACTAGTAATCTTCATGCTGAAAGCTCATTAAGATATCAATTAATTTGCATGATTCATTTTCAAAG
This sequence comes from Rhinopithecus bieti, assembly GCF_001698545.2. Taxonomy (NCBI): domain Eukaryota; kingdom Metazoa; phylum Chordata; class Mammalia; order Primates; family Cercopithecidae; genus Rhinopithecus; species Rhinopithecus bieti. The sequence goes on from NW_016809657.1 coordinate 394,562, forward strand.
AAACACTTATTGGTTCATCTTTTATTTGTCTCTGAAATTAGTGTTCAGGGCTTTTCATGCAGATATTTTCATTAGACTTTTTATTGTTCATGGGAATATTGAACACAGGAAGATGGTATATTAATGCTTTCCACAAAGAATATCATGACTGGTGACAAAGAACACTAAGAACAATTAAGGAGACAAGAGTACCTTTTTACTTCCAAAAAAGAAAATCTTCCTAGAAACCATCAATGATTCTAAAATTTGCCCTGAATATCTTTTTTGTTTTAAGAAAGAAAAGGAAACTGGCAAGTTCATGGTTCCCTTTCATTCAGTGCCCTCAACCTTTGGCAACTGTAAATGCAACCATTTCTGGGTTGAATTAAAAGGGTCTCTAAAGGGTCATTATTTTGTCTACTTTTCTGTAAGGTTAAATTTTTCCATAATTAGAGGTTTTTTTCCTAAGGGCTTCGGAGTGCATTAGGTGAATAAGATAATGGGAAATCCAATAAACAGGGCAAGAATTATAGCTCCCTGCTTTCTAGTTATGTGGGTAGCACGTGGCAGGACACTTGTGCTTGAGTGATCGGTTCCACTGCTGAGAGAGTTATTTGACCTCTCGGAGTCTGCAACTTCGCCTCTGTGAAACTGACAGAAATCCTCACTCTTCAGGGTGGAGACAAGGAAAAAGGAAATTACATATGCAAAGAGGAGAAGCCTCCCTAGAGAGAGGCACTATAGGAAGCGGCACGTGTATCCTTGTTCCTAATCAATGGAGTGGCAGAGTCTGTAGAAATTTAAATATATCGATATAAAAATAATGATATAATCTCATTTTCTATATATCCAGAAGCCCGCTAATAATAATAAACAGAATAAACAATCTTTATCAGGCCTGCAAGTTCAGATGAAGAGGTCAAACCAAGGAAATGGGATTAATAATGACTTCTTTCTTTAGAGCTGTATTTGCAGTTTTGCCACTGATATTTGTGGAATTTCCATGCATGCTTTGACCTGTACTGTGAGGATCCATTTTAAGTAATAAGCAGCTAAAAGGCATGGCTTAGGCTCCCTAACACATAGGTTCAGATCTATGGGCCATAAAGAGTGCTTGCTGATGGAGACAGCACAGAGGTGGCCATAAACCAGGTGGTTATTAACCAGACTTGTATGTGGCCACCCTGAAGGGAAAGGGAAAGAGCTTGGACTTTAGGTCAGATGAACGAGAGGAGGTTCCAGGCTCTGCCTCTTCCAGGTGGGAAGGACCTCTAAGTGCATTAGGTAAATGAGATAATGGGAAATCCAATAAACAGGGCAAGAACTACAGCTCCCTGCTTTCTAGTTATGTGGGTAGCACGTGCCAGGACACTTGTGCCTGAGTGATCGGTTCCACCACTGCGCTAGTTGTTTGACCTCTCTGAGAGTGCAACTTCGCCTCTGTGAAACTGACAGAAATCCTCACTCTTCAGAGTGGAGACAAGGAAAAAGGAAATTACATATGCAAAGAGGAGAAGCCTCTGAGGCTCAGTTTCTTCATCATTAAAATGGGCATGTTAATATATCTATTTCCCAGTGTTCAATGAGATTAAGGCTTCTAACACAGAATAGTAGGACCTTGGTAAATGTAATTATCTCCCCAACAACCCCCAACTTTGACATCTGACCATAGCAGCTACTTGTGATTTAGCAAATTCCCTTAGACAATTGGACTCATGTTTTGCAAAGTAAAGATTCTAGACAGTGCCCAACACAGCTCATCCTTTTGCCCTTTGAAACTAGATGAGTCCAGGCCCAGCCTGGAGGACCTAACATGACCCCAGCTGGCTTTTGTGGAAACCAAAGCATGTTGGGGCCTGGAAGGGTTCAGTCAGTCCCATCATTCCATCTCCAGGGATCTCCTGTGACCTCCTGGACCAGAGCAGGCTCCCTGGAGTCATCCCAGGCCACAGCCCAGGTGTGATGCTGGGCTGCAAGTGACAGCCAGGCCTATGGTGCACTGCCCACATTTGGGGCTGCAGCCCCTTCCTCTCTAACACTTCCCACCTCTATTTTTAACAGAAGCCAGTGCCCCTGCCATCTCCTTATCACTCACAGTCCCACTCTGCTGTCATTGTCCCGCCCCAGAGATGCTTTTGCTCCCATTCAAAATAATTTAAATAAAATGTTGCTACAAAGTGAAATATTATCTTTTGATGAATGTTTTTAAAGCCCTTTAGGTTTTCATGGTAATTTGCGATGTGAAATTATTTGGAGATAAGAGCCAAATTAGCTCTCGTATGCTGAGGTCGCTGTGTCCTGTTATCCATGTGAGCAGTGTTTAAATATAATCAGCCCTTAGACTAATGCAGCATAATTGTTCATTTGAAATAGCTTTTTTTCACTTCATTCAATGAGTCATTAAAATATTCAAGGGATAATGCAGTGAATTGGAAATGAATTTATCATATTATCCCATACATACTGTAGTGCTTCAGGTAACTAAGGAGAAAGAGAGAGAGAGAGAAAGAGAGACTGCGGATATGAATAAGGTATACATGCAGGAAGGGAGCCAGTATATACAGGAATATTGTAAACAAAGCTTTTTCGTTGGTTTATGGCAAGCGTGTATAGAGAGGCTGACTAGGTGGGGTGAAAGAGAAAGAAAATGCTGTTCTTCTAGGAGGTTTCTCTCTCTCTCTCTCTCTCTCTCTCTCTCTCTCTCTCTCTCTCTCTCAGCACTCTGAGATTCTGTGCTCCACCACAGCTCCGCTGTTAACTTATTTTTATCAAATATGTTTATATCAGAAAGTCGTTATGGAAACCAATTCTGCCATCCAGGAGAATTCCTGGATCAGGCAGAAAACTCACTCTTTCTTTCTCTTTCTCTTTCTCTCTCTCTGTGTGTCTGTCTCTCTCTCTCTCTCTGACACACACACACACACACACACACACACACACCAGACCTCCATGAGACACCCCAAAGGGTGTCTTGCTCACCCAACTCTGAACTCAGCTCTGAGGGGGTAGCTGGTGGCTCCTGGCACTCCTTCATGGGCAAACCCAGAAAATGTATAAGACCAGAAACCCAAATCCACCCTTGCCTGACATGAGGAACCTGGGCTTGTCACTGTCCTCTGGGCCTCAGACACTCACCCCTGAACAGACGCTCTTAGGAAGCGATGGGGTTGGGGAGCGGGGAGAGGAGAGGGCGAGGGCAGGCAGCATCTTTGAAGCATGATGATCCTTCCTCGGTCTTAGAAAGTTCTATCTGTTTGCATTGTTTATGCCACACTGGAATAATGTCTTCTGTTCTGGCCGCAGTAATTTAAGAGGGATAGTGACCAGCATAGGAAAGCAACCTGAATGGTCAGGTTTGGTAGAAACCACATCAGGTCAGCAGCAGCGGAAAGAAGTAGGAAAGGCTAGCCTATTGGAACAACTACAGACGCATGAGAAGGAATGGCCTTTAAAGAGTTAAGGAAATCTCATTGGAAAACAGAAGAGATCTTGCCGGACTTCACTAGGCCGAATCAGGACCAGTGGGGGAAGTTTCCAGGGAAGCACATTTTGGTCCCTTATGAGATAGAACTTTCTAAGAATTTGAACTGCTCAAGAACTGCGCATATATTCCACTGAGGAGCAGGCTTTTTTGAATGACAGTAATTATCCATGGGTGACCCAGAGAATTTTCACACTGGGTAGAAGGCTGGTGCAGGTGACCTGTAAGGTGTGCCCCTTGGCATCTCCAACAGTGTCTCCACCTGCCATATTGTCTCTCCTGGCCACAGACACTCTTCCTATAGCTCATATCCGTAGAACATATTAACAACAACAATAACTAATGAAGAGAGAATTAAAAGGAGGAGGAAAAGGAGAGAGGGAAGAAGAAGAAGGAAAATAAGAAAAAACATCATTGATGCACTTGGCAAGTAATGCCAAGTGCTGTGCTTTACATAGCACCTCATGTAGTCCTCATAAAAGAGGGAGGTAATGGAGATAAGAAATTGAGGCCCAGAGTGGGTAAGCAACTTGCCCAAGGTGTCACAGCTAACAAGTGGTTGCCTGAGATTGGAGCCCAAAACCTACATGCCTACTCATGAGGCCATATTACTACTCCAGAGTCTAAGTGGGTTCCACACCCACTACCTAGGGCCTGCCCAGGTGACAGCTGATATTGGGGCCATGTGTGGGGGCTAAGAGGTGGTGGTGCTGGTGTAAGCAGTTTGGTTTGAGACTGGTGGCCCCTCTACCTCTAGCCACACCTGCCTCAGCCATGCATAGCCCTGGACTGGGGCTCCAGGTGCAGTGTGGACGCAGGAGATTGATTCTCTGACTTACTATGAGCAAATTGTTTACCTCCCTGAATCTGTTTCCTTGTCTGTATGAGAGGAAACTAACGTCGACCTCACAGGAATGTTGAGGATTTAACGAGATAACATTTGTGAAACACCCAGCACGTAGCACCTGGCGCTTAGTAGTTGCTATGTATATGCTGGCTCTCTCCTCCTTCCATCCTTTAGCACCCTCAGTCCTCCATAGGAAGCTTAGAAATTCGAGCCTTCGATGGTACAAAACATATGTCACTCCCAAAAGGTAGGACAGGGCCTGGCCAGGAGAATGAGCTGCCTGTGTGGTTATCGCTTCAAAGACCTTGAAGGAGAAAAGCCACCAGTGGGCATCAGACTTAACAGGAAGCTGTTAGGATTGACTGTTTGACCCGCACTGCTCTCAGCACTGTGGCTACTAATGAAATACAATAAATAAAAATCAAATCAAATCAAATCTGATGAGTACATGTTAGGGATTTAAAATGTGGTTTTTCTGCTGCCCAGTTGGAAAGACAGGGCCAACATATAGGAAATAATGAGAGAGCAGTACTCAATGGTTTTGTCAACTCCAAGTGGGCTTTTTAGACTCAAATTGATGTGGAAATTGGGAGCACCCTCCTCTTCTCAGTGAGGCAACTCCACCTACTTCAAGGCCCAGCTCAGATGTCACCTCTGCCTAAAGGCTTGCTCTACCTCCCCCAGACTGAGTTAGTCAGTCCTGCCATGCTGCTGCCACACTCAGTCAAACCTCAATTAGTGCCCTCATTATTATTTATGAGTCTTTTTTCCCTCTTAGACCATGAGTTCCTGGAGAGCAGAAATGTGTCTTCTTATATTCTCAGCACTGAGCCCAGAACATTAAGGGCCCTCAGTAAATGTAGAATTAATGAAGGCATGAAGAAATGCATGAATGAATAAAGAATGAAGGAAGAGATGGGTGAATGGGTGAATAGAGGTGAGTAGGTGAATGGATAGAGGGATAGATGGAGGTTGAATAGGTGGGTGGGTGGTGGATGGATGGATGAATAGATAGATGGAGGGAGGGATGGATGGATGGATGGATGGATGGATGGATGGATGGATACAGATTGGGTAGATGGGTGGGTAGAGGGATGGAAGTTGGATAGGTGGATGGACGGATGCATGGATAGATGGATGGAGTGATGAATGGTGGAAGGTTGGGTAGTGTGGATAGATGGATGAATGAATGATAGAGGTTGTGTGTAGGTGGATGGGATGCATGAATGATGAATGGATGGATAAAGGTTAGGTAGGTAGGTGGGATGGGATGGATAGATAGACATTGTTTAGGTGAATGGATTAGAATGATGATGAATGAATGGATAGAGGCTTGGAGTAGGTAGATGAATGGATAGGTGGACAGAGGTTGGTGGCGTGGGTAGATGGATGATGGACATGGATGGAAGAGATTGGGTAGGTGGATGGATTGGATGGATGAATGGATGGAGGTGGAGGGTAGGTGACAGAGAGCACTCCCATCTCTTATCAACTCTATCAATCTTAACAATATAGATAAGATTGACCTGGGCCCTTTGAAATTATGAGAGCCCGGGAAAAGTCAGAGATACAGTCAATTGCATTTCAGGAAAGGAGAGCGTAATTATAAAGCTCAACATTTTAGGGTAGAAAAAGGAATCATGGGCCGCGCGGTGGCTCAAGCCTGTAATCCCAGCACTTTGGGAGGGCCGAGGCGGCGATCACAGTCAGAGGTCGAGACCATCCTGGTAACACAGTGAAACCCTGTCTCCACTTAAAAAATACAAAAAATTGCCGGGCTAGATGGCGGGCCCTGTAGTCCAGCTACTCGGGAGGCTGAGGGCAGGAGAATGGCGTGGACCCGGGAGGCGGAGCTTGCAGTGAGCTGAGGATCCGGCCACTGCACTCCAGGCCTGGGCGACAGAGCGGAGACTCCGTCTCAAAAAAAAAAAAAAAAAAAAAAAAAAAAAAAAAAAAAAAAGAAAGAAAAAAAGAATCATAAACATAAATTAAAAGCCAAGATAGGTGAGTTAAGTGAGGCCCTTGATTGTTATAGATGTCTCTAGGTTGTTATTGCAAACATCTACTAACAGGTTCCCCTCTTATAATCTCACCATCTACAAAAATGTGAATCTTTCCTTCATGGGATGATTTTTCTAAAATCTAAATAGGATCATATTGTTTTCCTATTTGAAGCCCTGCAGTGATTCCCCAGTATCTCAGGACAGAGACCCCTCTCCCCAGTGTGTTATTCAAGGCCTTTGAGGCTCTGGGCCCTGCCTGCCCCACAGCCCTCATGGTCTCCTGCTGATCTGCTTGTAGTGTCTCAGACCTGCTCAGACCTTGTAGGCCTCTGTGGACTATTACTTGCTCTGCCCTTTCTTACAAAAACCCTTCTGCAATCCATAAACAGGCCGTTGCTTTAAATGAGTGGAGTTTGCTAGATAAATTACACCTCCAAGGTCCAGAAAGAGCTTAGATTTGCCATCACGAAATCATTTCCAGAAATAGGGAAGGAAAATGTGGATTCCCAAATTTAGGCTGGTAAGTGTAATATCAGTCCTCATCAAAACATCGAAATTCAAAAACAGTTTAATAAGCAGATGGTCTGAGACAATATAGAAAAGAAAACAGTGCACATTAGGAGTCAGCATAGATTCACTGGAAACAAATCATGCCTGACGACTCAGATTTCTTTGTTGGGAAATGCACTGACCCCTTGGACCAGGAAGATGCTGTCAGTAAGCACAGTACAGCTTGGTTGAGCCAGGCCTTAGAACAAGTCAATTGTAACCTTTTGGCCAAGGGGGAGAGATGTTGCTTCAATGACTGTTGTGTTAGTTGGGGGTTTGTGACTTGTTAAGAAATCATTCCTGAAGAGGTGACAAATGAATTAGTACCAATCTAAAGTTGGTCCCTGGTGACATGCCACAAGATTCTGGCCTGAGTGCCTCACCTTGTTTATACCTTTTTTTTTTTTTTTTTTTTTTTTTTTTTTTTTTTTTTTTTGAGACAGAGTCTTGCTCTATCACCCAGGCTGGAGTGCAGTGGCATGATCTTGGCTCATTGCAACCTCCGCCTCCTGGCTTCAAGTGATTCTCCTGCCTCAGCCTCCTGAGTAGCTGGGATTACAGGTGCATGCCACCACACCTGGCTAATTTTTGTATTTTTTGTAGAGACAGGGTTTCACCATATTGGCCAGGCTGATCTCGAACTCCTGACCTCAGGTGATCTGCCTGCCTCGGCCTCCCAAAGTGTTGGGATTACAGGTGCAAGCCACCACACCCGGTTAGCTTGTTCAATATCTTTATGGATAGCATGCTCACCAAATTTTAGGTCAAAGTTTCAGGGAATAGCTAATTTGATGGGTAACACAAAACAGTTAATTTTGGCAAATCAAAAGGATGTGCCTGCATTGAGAAATTTAAATTTAATAGGGATTAATCTAAAGTTCTATATTTAGGTTCTAAATCAGTTGCACACATACAGAAGGGGGAAGATCTGGCATGTCAGAGGTTCATGAGGGGAAAAGATCAAGAGGAGTTTTAGCTAGTTTTGAAGCTAATTTTAATCTAAATTTTAAGCTAATAATAGAATGTCAAGCCACAGTATGAGAGTTAAGACAGTTAATATCATCTTAAGCCACATCAATAAAAGTAAAGGCTTTAGACCACTGAAGAGTTATACCTCTCCTTTCTGTGCATCTATGAGATCATTCATTCATTCATTCATTCAGCATGTGCTTAGCACATTTTAGGCAATAGGTTTCATTCAGGCAGTGCAGATCAAAAAGTTTATGCAATCAAATCCCTTTTTTTTTTTTTTAACTTTAAAAAAAAAAAGGTTTTATTTTTTGGAGCATTTTACATTCATAGCAAAAGACAGCAGAGTACAGAGCATTTCCGTATACTTGCTGCCTGCCCCAAGTCTCCTCCACTATCAACATCTGGCACCAGAGTGGTATGTTTGTTATAACTGACGAACTTAACACTGACAATCATGGCTGGGCATGGTGGCTCATGCCTGTAATCCCAGCACTTTGGGAGGCCGAGATGGGAGGATCACCTGAGGTTGGGGGTTTAAGACCAGCCTGACCAACATGGAGAAACTTTGTCTCTATTAAAACTACAAAATTATACAGGCATGGTGGCACATGCCTGTAATCCCACCTACTTGGGAGGCTGAGGCAGGAGAATCACTTGAACCCGGGAGACAGAGGGTGTGGTGAGCCAAGATCGTGCCATTGCACTCCAGCCTGGGCAACAAAAGCAAAAATCGGTCTCAAAACAAAACAAAACAAAACACTGGCGATCGCTAACAATCCATGAACCTACATCATGATCACCCAAAGTCCATAGTTTACATTAGGGTTCACTCTTGATGTTGTATGTTGTATAGGTTTGGACAAATGCATAATGGCATGTACCCACCATGATAGTACCATGCAGAGCAGTTGACCTGCCCTAAAAGTCCTCTGTGCTGACCTGTATGCAATGACATCCTTTCGGTGAAGGAGCTCCCTGTCTGGTGAGGGGAGCAGAGGAGAAAAATCAATGACTCCATTACAGAGTGGGGAGTGTTAGGATGGAGTTGAGTCCTGAGAACCATGGAGATGAGAAGGAGGGCAGGGGGAAAATTCCCCAGAGAAGGAAACCTGTGAGCACTGTGGAAATTCACCAGGAAACCCCGTGAGGACAGGGCACCTGGACCAAGGGAATAGCAGGAAGGAGCTGACGTGTTCCAGAATCAGATGGGGACTGGTGTGGCTGGAGCAGGGTGGTCACGGGACAGCATGGAGGAGATGAGGTCATGAGGCAGCAGGGGAGACCAGGAAGGATGGTGGTTCTAACCCATCCACCCGGTTTAACTGCCCCCAGACCAGTTAAATCAGAATCTCTGGGGATGGAGCACAGGCATCCTTATTTTTAAGGCTCCTCAGGGGATGTGAACATACATCTGGGCTAAGGGAGGAGGAAATGGGGCGTTGCTGTTCAACGGGTGTAAAGTTTCAGTAATGCAAGATGATGAAGTCATGGAGATCTGCTGTACAACATGGTGCCTATAGTTAGTAGTACCATACTGTACACTTAAAAACTGTAAAGAGGGTGGATCTCATGTTGAGTGACCTTATCACAATGAAAGAAAGAAAGAAAGAAAGAAGGAAGGAAGGAAAGAAGGAAGGAAGAAAGGGAGGGAGGGAGGGAAGGAAGGAAGGAAGGAAGGAAGGAAGGAAGGAAGGAAGAAAGAAAGAAAGAAAAGAAAGAAACAAGAAAAGAAAGAAAGAAAAAATATGCATCTGGGGTTGAGAACCACCAATGTCGGGTCTTTATCCAGGCCTGGACGAGGAGTCTGGCACACAGCCTATGGGAAGACTTTCAGCAGGGGTAAAACTCTCTTGCATTTTGTTGTTGCTTTCAGGAGACAGGGTCTCATTCTGTTGCCCAGGGTGGAGTGCAGTGGTGCAATCATAGCTCACTGCAGCCTCCAACTCCTAGGCCCAATTCATCCTGCTGCCTCAGCCTCCTAAGTGGCTAGGACTACAGGTGCACACCACCCGGCCTGACTATTTACTTTTATTTTTTATAGATATAGGGCCTCATTATGTTGCCCAGGTCGCTCTTGAAGCATTGGCCTCAAGCAATCCTCCCACGTCGGCCTCCCAAAGTGCTGGGATTGCAGACATGAGCCACTGCACCCAGCCCCTGTCTTGCACTTTTTTTTATTTGAGATGGAGTCTTGCTCTGTCGCCCAGGCTGGAGTGCAGTGGCGCGATCTCGGCTCACTGCAAGCTCCACCTCCCGGGTTCATGCCATTCTCCTGCCTCAGCCTCCTGAGTAGCTGGGACTACAGGCACCCGCCACCATGCCTGGCCAATTTTTTGTATTTTTAGTAGAGACGGGGTTTCACCATGTTAGCCAGGATGGTCTCGATCTCCCCTGACCTTGTGATCCACCCGCCTCAGCCTCCCAAAGTGCTGGGATTACAGGTGTGAGTCACGGTGCCCGGCCAGAGGTGCCTTTTAGATTTTAAGTGAGAGATTGAAATGAGCCTGGAACTCCCAGGAGAGACCAAGACAGGTGGCCTGGCTTTGGGATACGAACGTGGTATTTGCAGCCAAAGGGCTGCTGTCTCTTCAGGGGCCGTGTATTGTGTCTGGAGATATTCAAGGAGAAGTAGTCTGCCAGGGATTGGGCAAGAGGTCGGATTAGATTGGCCCCCAGGTGCTGCGACGTTATAAACAAGCTTAACCCCAGCCCACCTAGAACAGAGCACCATCCTGGGAGGAGAGTGAGGAGAGGCAGGGAGGTCTCACGATACAGGGCCTCGGAGGCCATGAGGGATTTGCTCTACTGAGCAGGAGACTGAGTGATATTCCAAAAAAAAGCCTGGAGCCAGAATGGGGAAGACATGTATGCTGAGCCGCTTGCTAGCTGGTGATGCTGCTCCAGTCTCTGCCGTTCCGTGGGTCTCTATTACCCCACCTACAAACAGAAACAGGGAGGTAGATTTTGGTGATAATGCCAGGCTCTGATAGTTTATAATTCCATACTTGATCCTCCACTAAGCAGCCCTCGACTTTTCTTTCTGCCAAAATGTTCACATGCACAACACACTCCCCTGGGCCTCAGAACACATAAAACAAGCTCCAAGTTCCCCACGATTCCCTACGCGCTTGCTCTCCCAGTAACAAAGTGTCTTGGAACACTGATGAGGGTGGCGTTATTAGAGGGAGAACGTGGAAGCCACTCTCATTTATTTTTGAAGGTAAATCACTCACTGGAGCTTTACTATTAGCAACACCTCCCTGGAAATCTACTTCTCTAGTGATTTGTGACCTGTGGTTGGAATGAGTGTCAGGTCAGTGTTGCAAAGCTCAGCTACAGACCATAGAAGACCAGAGTGGGCCAGTGAGCAGGGGCGAGGCCTGAACAGCTCTCATTTTAGGAGAAGGAGTCAGCTAGCAGCTTTCTGCAGAAACTGGAGAAGGACACGTGTTGGGGGTGGCTACAGGAATCCAGGTGTGCCATGCCAGGTGAGAGACAGGCTTGGCACGGGAGTAGTGGGGATGGGTGGGAAGGCCCAGGGGCTTCTTGGGACTCCCCTGCCAACCTCCACCCTGAAAGACCACAGTGGAGCTGGTGTGGAGAGATCAGAGACTGAGGGGCAAATTGGCCAGTGGCCCAGAGTCAGGAGACAGCAACACCCTCTTCCTGCAGTAGGTTCTGTTGCATCGCAGAGAGACAAGGAGGAGGAACCCACAGTCCAGAGCACTTGGGAAGAATCTGGAGATGCTGGGAGGTGGGAGGAGGGGCAGCAGGGAGGGACTTCAACAGGGTAGAAGGACAGATGCCCAGACCTCCCTGGGCTGCTGGCCCATCAAGCCCTTGACTAAGAATTGGCTTTTTCCTTTCAAAGAGGGTGGAAGTCACTGTTTTCTTGTCTCAGTTGATGAACAGATTCTGGGTGGCAGGAGTCACCATAGAAACAGGTGCTATCTTAAGCAAATGAGCCTTATTAACCTTAAGAGTGGTGGAGTTTTCACAAGATTGCACATATAGGGTAGGAGGGAGAGCGGAGTTTGGTGGGGGAGGGCCACGGTGGCTGGGAGTCGGGCTGCTGTGGCTCTGGGTGTGGAGGCATATGTGTGCGCATGCATGTGTGCATTGCGTATGTGTAGATGCCCATCTACGTGTGCTTTTGCAAAACCATTTCCCAAGGGATAAGCTCAGGTTCTGCCTTTTCCCTAATAAATACACATTCCCCCCCCCCCCCCAAATATATCCTTGATCTCTTTGGGAACCAGCCTTAAGGCAGTAGAGGCCAGGATCCCTGACGCTACCCCTCACCCTTTCCCCAACTACCTTCCCCTCCATTTCTGCATGCATCTTCCTGTCTGCTTCACATCAGGAACAGGTACCTCCCTGAGGACCTGGCAGCCAGGAAGCAGGGATCTCTTTGCTCCAGGAGGTGGTGTGGTGCAGTGGTAGGTGCAGGGATATTGACACCAGGTGGACCTGGGTCCATACGACTGCTCTGTGACTCCGAAGCTGTCACCTGCCTCTGTGAGCCCCAGTCTATAAAAGACACCCTGCACCCCATAAGGCTGATGTGAGGCTCCAGTGAGATCATGCATGTCGAGCTGAAGTCTCTCCCCAACCCTCCCCGCTGTGACTAGGGGCTCACTCTTCTCAGGCACAGCTGTGACTGCAAAAAGGTTGTTAATCAACCACAGGGTTAATCTTTCCCCAGCATGATCTCATTGGTCAACAGATTTCTACTCTCCATGAGTTCTGTGCTCTGCTAGGTCCTGGGGGAGGTATAGAAGAAGGTTAGGATTAAGAGCCTGACCTTGGGGAGGTTGGATGGGCAGGGAGGGTGTGGAGTGGCAGAGTTGGGTGGGGCCTCGAAGGTGGGTAGGATTGGGGTAGGCAGGGAGGAAAGTGTCCAAGAAAAGGGGGGCATATATTCATCTCTTGAGGCAAAGGCAACCAAAATCTGAACGGTTCCTAGGTTACGAAAGGTTATGTAAGAAAAAAAACTGGCGTTCTCCCACAGTATCTGGGAGTTGTATGCCCTGGCTCCAAGAAGCACGTCTGCTGCCCTCTGCAGCCCCTCCCTGGGCAGGACACTCAGCTCCAGGTATCATGCCACCTGCCCCAGTCCTGCTGTAATCCCAGGGAATAAACCGAGACTCTTATCCCAGGGGTTCTGAGGAACTGTCCTGAGGCTCTGCAATGGAGTCCCTGCAGTCTGAGGTACAGTTTGCCCAGGGAGACAAGATGGAGCCAGCCTGCCCAGGGACTATGCCAGGGTGGGCACAGCAATGAGGGGACATTTATTTCCGTTTGCCATGAGGAGTAAAGAGTCAGAACACATGCCTGAAGTGGGGACAGGGCTGATGGCACAGATGAGGGACACTTCTCTGCATCATAGATTTCTAGACTGTAGAGCTAGAAAAGCCCTTGAATCCATCTAGTTCTACCCTTCTGTTTTATGGATGAAGAAACTGAAGCCCAGGGTCATAGAAGCTTATCAGTGCACAGTGTGGACCGAAATCGAGGTGTCCCAACTCTTAATACTATTCCTCCTTCTGTCTCCTGCCCCATCCAGCCTCTGGTTAGCAGGCCCAGGGCAGTCCCTGGGTGATTAACCAAGACTCCAGGTGTACTGAGACACCACAAGCATTGTTTAGGTCAGACTACAATAAAGAAGAAAGCAAAAGTTTACCCTGGGCTGCTCAGCTCTCACCCCTCTCTTTTAAAAGCAAATTTGTCCTTGAGATAGTTTGCTCAGAATGATGGTTTCCAGCTTCATCCATGTCTCTACAAAGGACATGAACTCATCCTTTTTTATGGCTGCATAGTATTCCATGGTGTATATGTGCCACATTTTCTTTTTTTTTTTTTTTTTTTG
>NW_016809657.1:408750-414744 GCF_001698545.2 Rhinopithecus bieti
TAGCCAGGATGGTCTCGATCTCCTGACCTCGTGATCCGCCCGTCTCGGCCTCCCAAAGTGCTGGGATTACAGGCTTGAGCCACCGCGCCCGGCCGTGCCACATTTTCTTAATCCAGTCTATCACTGATGGGCATTTGGGTTGGTTCCAAGTCTTTGCTATTGTGAATAGTGCCGCAATAAACATACGTGTGCATGTGTCTTTATAGCAGCATGATTTATAATCCTTTGGGTATATACCCAGGAATGGGATGGCTGGGTCAAATGGTATTTCTAGTTCTAGATCCTTACACTGCATGTTCTCACTCATAGGTGGGAATTGAACAATGAGAACACTTGAACACAGGGTGGGGAACATCACACACTGGGGCCTGTCATGGGATGGGGGGAGTGGGGAGGGATAGCATTAGGAGATATACCTAATGTAATGGACGAGTTAATGGGTGCAGCACACCAACATGGCACATGTATACATATGTAACAAGCCTGCACGTTGTGCACATGTACCCTAGAACTTAAAGTATAATAAAATAAATAAATAATAAAAGCAAAATTTGGCATTTTGTGAGCCTTACTTGGCCCCTGCCGATGACTGCAATTTTAGAAGTTTCAGAAAAGTTATCCCAATCCACCCATCCCCAGCTCCCAAATTATCTTCCCCATTGGCTTTAGAGATGCCTAAAATTTCTTAATAGCAGGAAAAGCTTTATACCATGGAGAATAAGGCTGGAAAGGGCTAGTCACAGGGGGAGAGTTCATGGACTGGCTTAAGCCCCAAACTCCAAGCAACAGTAGACAACATCGGACTTTTGGCTGGGCCACTCAAAGGAAAACAGAGCAGGAAGGCACCATACAATGGCAGAAAGTGAGAGACATGGAAGGGAGGACGGTAGGAGGGGGAGGTCAAAGGAAAGGAGGGGATCTCCCTTTCACTGTGTCTCCCTGCAAAGTCCATGCACATTCCTCTGCACCAGCTGCTCCAAAACAGGAGGCCGCTCCCTTTCCCACTATTTTTCTTGTATTCAGGTCTTAATTCATAGATATGGCTGGGCACAGTGGCTAACTCCTGTAATCCCAGGGCTTTGGGAGGCTGAGATGGGCAGATCACTTGAGGTCAGGAGTTCGAGACCAGCCTGGCCAACATGGTGAAACCCCGTCTATACTAAAAATACAGAAATTAACCTGGCATGGTGTCGAGCAACTGTAATCCCAGCTACTTGGGAGGCTGAGGCAGGAGAATCACTCAAACCTGGAAGGCAGAGGTTGCAGTGAGCCGAGATCACACCACTGCACTCCAGCCTGGGTGACAGAGTAAGACTCCATCTCAAAATAAAAGAAAAAAGAAAAAAAAAATTATAGACATGACCGAGTGATGACACAGGGAGATCAATGCCATTCAAGAAAGTTTATTACTCACAGTTCCCAAGAGGAGGCACACCGGGCCATGCCACAAAGGGCTCTGTGGGGAAACACCAGGGTCATCAGGAAGAGGAAAGCATGGCCCGGAGCCTTTATTGTGGGTTCCGCAGGAAAGAATGGGCATGCAGGTGAGCAAGTTTGAACAGCTTAGGACTGGCTTGTTTGCATAATGTCAGCAGGCTCTGCGCCATAGGAGTGATCCCTAGCTGTCTGGTAGCTGGCCCTGGGGTGATTTAGGGCAGGGGGAATATTGGTTTGGAGTGTGAGAGTAGATAAAGGAGGTAGTTGGTGGAATGGGCTCTGGATTGGTTAGTTTGTGTACAGAAGGTGTGTTCACCGGCAAGTTGTTTACTATCTTTCTCTAGGAATTTGCTAGCCCTGGAAAGAGCATTCTCTCCAGTATTAGCAAGGTGCCAGGATGTGAAAGCATCATAAAACCCAGAAAATAAAAAGCATGATGAATATACCTAGGACCCCCTCCTACCTGAGTGCCGCTCTGTTTTGAAAGTTCTACTCAAAATACTCTTCATTCAGGATACCTTCCTGATGACTCCATGACTCCAAACCCTCTCTCCTTCTCTGGCCTCCCTCTTAGCACTTAGTCTGTGCCGCACAATTTAGCACCTGATTCCACGCTGCCTTGCTTCCTAGTTGTCCCAGAGCACTTGCCCTAGTTTCCCAGCCTCCAGGGAAGACTCTCCTCGCCTCCCTCCTGCGCCCGTGCACAACCAGCCCTGTACCCAGAGCATTGCTGTTGGTGTTGGCGCTAGCCCTTTCCGGCCACCATCCTGGTCAGGGCACTCACTCTGACCACCTGACTTTTCATACTCTTATCAGGACACTGAGAACCAGGGAGATTAACAATTTGACTCAAAGTCAGTGGACTGTCATGATACAATGCATCACTGCCCCTATGATGGACAGCAACAAGACTCTCCTCCCCCAGTTCCTTCTGATCACATGGACCCTGCAGGGGTCTGCCAGTAGCCTCCTCCAACAAATATACACCCTCCACCAACTGACCTCCCACTGCTGCTCACTATCAGCAACTTACTTACTCCTGCCTCCAAACCTCTTCACTTACCATCCCCTTCCCCAAATATCCTTTCCCTTCTCTCCCAAAACAAAGTTATTCACAACTTCCCAACCCTGCTTAAAGGCCACCACATCACCTTCAGAACTGCCCTGATCCCCTCTGCCAATGAGTTCACTGACTTGGAGTCAAGTTGTTCATCTCCTTTGGGCCTCGGTGTCCTCCCAGGTAAAGAGAAGAGCTGGCCTGCGTGATCACCTGGGTCCCTTTTGTTGTTGGTGGGTTTGTTCGTTTGTTTTTGCACTCGGATATTCTGATTTGGGTTTGTTTTTCTTTCCTTTAGTTTTTTTTTTTTTTTTTGTTTGTTTGTTTGGTTTTTTTTTTTTTTTTTCCCTCTTGTTGCCCAGGCTGGAGTGCAATGGCACAATTCAGCTCACCACTACCTCTGCCTCCCGCGTCAAGCGATTCTCCTGCCTCAGCCTCCCAAGTAGTTGGGATTACAGGCATGTGCCACCACGCCTGGCTGATTTTGTATTTTTATTAGAGACCGGGTTTCTGTATGTTGGTCAGGCTGGTCTCGAGCTCCCTACCTCAGGTGATCCACCTGCCTTGGCCTCCCAAAGTGCTGGGATTACAGGCATGAACCACAGTGCCCGGCCGATTTGGGTTTTAAAAAAATTTTATTTTATAGGTTTACAGGTACAAGTGTTTTAAATTTTTATTTTTATAGATTTAGGGGTACAAGTGCAGTTACGTTGCCTGGATCTATTGTGTAATGGTGAAGTCTGTTCTTTTAGTGTACCCATCACCCAAACAGTGTACATCGTATCCGATAGGCAGTATTTCATCCCTCTCCTGCCTCCCTCCTTCCCACTGTTAGAGTCTACGGTGTCCATTATTCTTTGTATGTCCATGAGGAGCCATTGTTTAGCTCTCACTTATGAGTGAGAACATGTGGTTTTTCACTTTCTGTTTGAGTCATTTCACTTAGGATAATCTAGGCCCCTTTTGGCTCTAACCATGTTAGGTGCTGACTTTGTCTATAGAGCGCTTCCTTGGTGTGCGGCAAGTGCTTCTTCTTAGGCAGCATGCAGGCAGAGAATAGGGCTTTTGAGCCTGGCATATCTTTCCCTGAGAGCCAGCCCAGGGGGCTGCCCGGAGGAAGTCTTCCCAGCTGCTGATTACTGACTGCACTGTCAACAGTAATAACAGAGACAATTCTACTCAACTTAACTATGATTTACTGAGCACACCTTCTGAGTTCAGCACTCTGCTGGGCACTTTATGGGGCTCTAGAAGGGTAGGATTAAATTCCTGACTTCAAGGAACTCAAAACCCAGTGGGGAAATGAATTATACGTACACGCATACACACACACACACACACACACACACACACACATTTGACAATTGCTGAGAAAACTGGACAAATCTATAGGTTCAAGAGTCTGGTATTTGTACCAGTGTGAGTCACTGCTTTTAATCCCTTATTTTGGATTTGCCAACATTAGACTCTAAGTGTCTGCCAACACAGCAGTGTGAGGCCACCTGTAAGTATTGAGTGTCCACCATGTTGGAGGACTCTGTGCTGGCCACTTTTGGCTTGGAGAGCATACCTTTGGGATTTGTTCAATAGCATTCCAATTGTAAACATTCCCACCTTATCAACCTCTTAACCACGGAAATGCTCAGAAATTCTCACATTTCAGCATACAAACACACCTCCTAAAATGTCTTTGACACTTAGAAGCACACACAAAAAATCTTATCCGTGTGTGTTGATTTTTTGGTTCAGAAAATAAGGTAAATTCATTATGTTTTATACTAACAAGTGGCATAAAATATCATTAAAATATTACCCAATAAATGTGAAGCATTTAAATGGATAAAAAATCTTTCATGTAGAATGTGAAAGACTTGAATATTTGGAGAGATACATCATAAGTTCACAAATCAACATTCCCCAAATTAATTTTCACATGTGCTCCTTATTGACAAAAAAGGAATTTTTATTGTAACTTGACAAAATGATTTTTATTGGAACTTAAGGTGATTCTAAAGCTCACACCGGATGGGGAAAACCCATAAAGAATATTTGAGAAAATGTTCTAAAAGAAGACTAATAAGAGAAGGGTAGAATAGAACACTTGCACTTCTTGTTATAAAAATATAATAATTAGGCCAGGTGTGGTGGCTCAAGCCTGTAATCCCAGCACTTTGGGAGGCCAAAGTGGGCAGATAACGAGGTCAGGAGATCAATACCATCCTGGTTAACACGGTGAAACCCCGTCTCTGCTACAAATACAAAAAATTAGCCAGGTGTGGTGGCACGTGCCTGTAATCCCAGCTACTTGGGAGGCTGAGGCAGGAGAATCGCTTGAACCCAAGAGGTGGAGGTTGCAGTGAGCCAAGATCGTGCCACTGCACTCCAGCCTGGATGACAGAGCAAGACTCCATCTCAAAAAAAAATACACACACACACACACACACACACGTATATATATACACATATATATAAAATAATTTAAAAGTAGGCGCTGGTGAGAGAATACACAGATATATCATTGAATAGAAAGATCTGAAACAGATTAAAATATATATTGAGAGTATAATAAAGAAGCCATGAAAAACTGAAAAGAAAGGACTGATTATTCCACAAATGGTTTAGGGATGATTGACTATCCATTTGGGAAATAAATAAATAAATGTTGACACTTTTTCTCAGACCATAATCAAAGTAAGTAAATGGATTAGCTATTTAAATGTTTAAAGTTAAACCATAATGGAATCAGAAGAGAACAGACATTAATATTTCTCTGATCTCAATATAGGAAAATACCACTTCACATGTACCTGCAAAAGCAGAAGTGAAATAATTGACCAATCTGAGCTCATAAAACCTTCAAAACTTCTGTAAATAAAAACCTCTCAAGGTAAAATTAAAAAGCAGCAAGCATATTGAAAAAAATGTGAAATATACAATGAGGATTATTATCTTCAACACGTAAGGCTCTTACAAATCAGTAAGATAATAGTTGTATGGTCAGCTGGGTGTGGTGGCTCACACTTGTCATCCCAGCACTTTGGGAGGCTGAGGCGAGTGTATTACTTGAGGCCAGGAATTCGAGACCAGGGTGGTCAACATGGCAAAACCCTGTCTCTACTAAAAATACAAAAATTAGCTGGCATAGGTCCCAGCTACTGGGGAAGCTGAGGCATTGCTTGAACCCGGGAGGCAGAGGTTGCAGTGAGCTGAGATCGAGCTACTGCATTCCAACTTGGGCAGCAGAGCAAGACCCTGTCTCAAAAAAAAAAAAAAAAAGAAAGAAAAATTGTACGTACCTCTCACAGAGTTGTTGAAAGAAGAAATAAGGCAGTCTATAAAGTGCATAGGACAATACCTAGCATACAGTAGGCACTCAGTAAATGCTTGCTGTTATTTGTTTTTGACCAATAGAAAAATAGTAAGTAAAAAAATGAGCAAATGACATGAATAGGAAATTTTTTCAAAAGACAGACAATATAAAGATATGAAAATGGGCCGGG
>NW_016809657.1:414814-430562 GCF_001698545.2 Rhinopithecus bieti
GTTTATTTTGGAATCGCACAAATAATCAAGAATTTCAAGAAAAGAAACTAATTAAAGTGTTTTCTGTGTGTCATTCAAAAAATAACTGAATTATTTAGAAAGTTTCTATGTGAACTTTTATAATTGTACACAGAGCCTGAATTAATACTTTATGTAGCTTTCATACTGCTTACACATATAATTAATTGTTTATATATGTTTCTTCACTTTATATAGAAATAAAAAATCATAATTTAGTTGGCAATGACATGAATTTATTGACAAAGAAATTGACTAAATAAACGTCACATAACCTGTAAGTTGCTTAGTTTGGACTGTTGAAGCCATGTTTGGGCACTCTGGGACAATTACTCCATTCTAGCAAAGCACTTATTAATAAATGGCTTTATCTCTAATCAGAAATAACTGATGATGGCCGGGCGCGGTGGCTCAAGCCTGTAATCCCAGCACTTTGGGAGGCCGAGACGGGTGGATCACGAGGTCAGGAGATCCAGACCATCCTGGCTAACACAGTGAAACCCCGTCTGTACTAAAAAATACAAAAAACTAGCCGGGCGAGGTGGCGGGCGCCTGTAGTCCCAGCTACTGGGGAGGCTGAGGCAGGAGAATGGCGTAAACCCGGGAGGCGGAGCT
This sequence comes from Rhinopithecus bieti, assembly GCF_001698545.2. Lineage (NCBI taxonomy): Eukaryota > Metazoa > Chordata > Mammalia > Primates > Cercopithecidae > Rhinopithecus > Rhinopithecus bieti. The sequence continues at coordinate 415,448 of NW_016809657.1, forward strand.
TGCAGTGAGCTGAGATCCGGCCACTGCCCTCTCGCCCGGGGGAGAGAGGGGAACCCCCGTTCAAAAAAAAAAAAAAAAAAAGATATGAAAAATGAAAATCTACCCTGGCAGTTGGAAATGCAAACAAATCAAGAAATCACCACCACCTCTCCCTATCCTTTCCCAACTGTGGCCATTCAATTGGCAATGCTTGAGTTTTGTTTTGTTTTTTTAAAAAATAAATTAATAAAATGCCATCCAATGTCTTCTCATAGAGTGCTGGTGAGAGTGTAAATTGTTAAAAACCCTTTTGCAGCGTTATTTGACTGTGTGTATTGAACTTCAAACACCTTTAAAATGTGTATAGCTTTCAGCCCAACAATCTCCTTCTAGAAATTTACACTAAATTTATATAAAGAATGATACCTATCAAAATAAGGCAGGACATGTTATGTATTAGATAATTATTAAGGAAATTATGATGGATGTGAGCAAAAATTCATCCACAATGCTACTCATCCCTGTGTTACTTATAATAACAAAATATTAGAAATGACCAATTTGTCCAACAAGACACAGTTGGCAAATAAATTGCACTATATAGACTATTATGCAACCAACTAGGTGCAATGGCTCATGTCTATAAATCTCAGCACTTTGGGAGGCTGAGGTAGGCAGATCACTTGAGGTCAGGAGTTCGAGACCAGCCTGACCAACGTGGTGAAACCCCACCTCTACTAAAAATACACACACAAAAAAAAATTAGCTGGGTGTAGTAGTGCACGCCTGTAATCCCAGCTACATAGGAGGCTGAGGCAGAAGAATCACTTGAACCCAGGAGGCAGAGGTTGCAGTGAGCTGAGATCATGCCACTGCACTCCAGCATGGGTGACGGAATGAGACTCTGTCTCAAAACAAAAGAAAACAGAATATTATGCAGCCATTAAAATGGTTGAAGATGAATATAGAAGGACATGACAAAAATATTTGTGCCATTTTTTTACACAAAAAGAAAAAGCGAATGAAAAGTAATTAGAGCACAATTCATTTTCGTCGTATGGAGAAAAGAAACTGGAAAGTGTATGAACCGAAATGTTGATAATAGTTAGGTCTGGGTAGTATGATTATGAGTGATTTTATATTCTTTGGGCTTAGCTGTTTTCCAAATTTTCTATAATACATATCATTTTGTAATCCAATTTTAAAATTGTCCTTAAAAATTAAATTGCTGGGCAAGATAATTTGATTATTACAATCATGGTGGGGAATATAAAAAGAATTAAGTAAGGGCCCCACTCCGAGGAATCTGTGGTTTCTTTTGGGAGCATTTGAGCATCACCTGCCCCCACCACCCGCCACAATGCCCCTATAGCACCCTATACACACCTCTGACATATACCTGGCTCTCTGCTTGCGATTACAGATTAGCTTGCTGGTCTCCCTACTAGGCCAACAGCTCCTATGGGCAGAAGCCAGGGTCCTTCCTCTCCACGTCGGTAGAAGTTCCATGAGTGTTCCTTGAAAGAGCAACATATACTTAGAACAAAATTTGCTACCTATCAAAATAAGGCAGCACATGTGAAGTGCTAGGTGAATCAGACAGAAGGTAGGATGAGCTCATAAGAAGGCATTTTTGGTTATGACTGAGATGAGCAGGGAAGGCTCTATGGAAGAGGAAGACATTGAAAATCACCTGGAATCATGGAAAGGATATGACCAAGGACAAGGCCTGATATCACTGTAGGGTAAATATCTAAGGCCAGGCCACAAAGCAGGGGGCCCACCAACCCTCGTCCCCAGCTCTTTCATCTCCACCTTACAAGCACTGGGAAGTGTTCTATAGGGGTAAGGCCCCACAGCCCTGAGACATCACCTGTGGCAGGGAACCCGAATGCCACCTTTGTTTGGACTGTTGCACCCAAATGGCTGTCTCCTGGATTAAGGGAGTGCTGATCTGTTGACCTAGCCAGCTCCTTCTGTGACTGTCCACGCAGATTCCCTCACATGTGTTTGGAAACCTTGTACTAAAAATCCAAGCTGGGTGCTGTGGCTCATCCCTATGATCCCAGCACTTTGGGAGGCTGAGGCAGGTGGATCCCTTGAGCTCAGGAATTCCAGACCAGTGTGGGCAACATAGTGAGACCCTGTCACTACCCAAAAAAAAAAAAGTTCTTTGAATCAACTAGGTGTGGTGGCGTGTACCTGTAGTCCCAGCTACTCCGGAGGCTGAGGCGAGAAGATCACTTGAGTCTAGGAATTCAAGGCTGCAGTAAGCCATGATCACACCACTGCAGTCCAGCCTGGGAGACAGAGTGAGACCCTGTCTTAAAAAAAAAACAGTGCTTTCAAATGTTAGTCCCCTAAGGCAAGGGCTTTGTCTGACTTGTTTATTGCTGTACACCCAGGGCCTAGGACAGTGTTTAATGAAGAGTAAGTGCTTATTAAATGTTTGTTGAATAAATTAAATACGATAACTTAAATATTGGCTTCCAGGAGTCTGCACTGAGTTACACATACATGTGATGAATATATATACACTTCTGTGGCTGCCTTGTGAATATGCATTATGTGTTTGTACGTAAAATATGTAGAGGACCCTAAAATGAATGTGCACTCGTGTGCGCGCACACACACAAGCACGCGCAAACGCACAGAGAGCTTGGGAAAATATCAAAAGGAGAAGCCCACAGCTTTCTCGGTAGTCAATCGCACCCTTGGAGAAGAGGATTCCAATAAAATAGAATTTGGATGGTGTCACAAATAAATTTGCCTTTCTAAAAGCTCCCAAATTAAAATTTGAGAGAGGGTTGAGCATGAGGACAGGATGGCAATGAGCAGATATGAATTTGCTTTATTTGTACGGCTCAAAACTCCTCTCTGTACCATTTGCGGGTGAGGAAAGAAGACTGCAGGACCGGAGACAAGATGAGAAGCTCTGAGGCTGCTCCCTTCTCTGCTCCTCAGCCCGAGCTTCTCCAGGAGCCCACTAGATATGGCAGCCCCTTCCCTTTGCACCCCCAGAAGCCTGTGGAATCCGGCTCTTTCTGTGTGTGTATGGGGTGGGGAGGTTGATTGCCTGCGTGAAGAGGCAGCCCTTTAGGGCAATGGTGCAGCAACATTACCCAGCTTAGATCTCTATTCCTGTGGTCCTCTGGCCAATCAAAGGGTACTGGCTGACCACCCCCACCTCCCCTCAGAAGTAAAGTAACTGCTGTCATATTGTTCCAGCATCTTAAGCCCTGGGGGGGTCATCGTGTGTCCCAGTTACTCACAGAGCCCAGTGCCGCCTGCTAAAGACTGTATTTAAGGGTAATATAAACAGTTTGATCTTTAAAGTACCCTGGATGCATAATATCTATACATAGTTCTTGAATTTTCTTCTAAAACAATTAGCCAAAAGCCCTTTTATATGATATTTGCAACTACACTGACAGTAACAGCAATTAAACCCCGTCTGTTTGCTGAGAAAGGAGCCAACTCTTCATTTCTCCAGAAGCCTGTAAAATGTACAAATTCGGAACTAGAACACTGAGCCTTCAAAGGTAGCCACAAGACCCTTCAAGGTCAGGCCCCAGCCCAGCTTTTATTTCTGCCTCGATCCCACGTAATCCCATCATCCCAACCAGCCCCAGCAACCCCGAGATATCCCTGGTGTTTTCTGCCCCTGCTAAGCTGTTGCCATGCTTGGGGGCCTTGCCAGGGATGTCTTCCTCCTCCGTGCCCCTCTTCCCCCAACCATATGTCAAGGCGCGGTTCAAATCCCACCGATGTACACAGGCTTCCTGGTCTACCTCAGCCATCAAGGCTCTCCTCATCCCTTGAATTCCTGTATCTACCCCCTTAAGAGGTGCTTCCACATGGCCTGAGGATAAGAAGTTCTATAGGTCTCTGCCCCCACTCTGGGCTGTGACCTCCTTAAGGGCAAAACTGCACCTAGCTCTCTGCCTGCACGTGTAATGGATAAATGAATGAGGGAAGGAAGGAAGGGAGGGAGGGAGGGAGGGAGGGAGGAAGGAAGGAAGGAAGGAAGGAAGGAAGGAAGGAAGGAAGGAAGGAAGGAATCATCAAACAGCCCATGCAATGGTTGAAGGATGACAAAAGGGAGTTAACAGGCCTATGAAATAAAGAGCACAGCTCTGGGGCTGAGACTTAGAGAGGGTTGACAGGGAGAAGCAGGGAGATCTGCTAGCAGGCTATGCAGTGGCCTGGGAGAGGGATGACGGAGCGGCCATGGGGGTCAGCAGGCCATGGGACCAGAGAAGAGGCAGTGGACTCCCCATCCTGGAAGGCCAGGCCCAACACCCTCTCTCTTGCATGGGAAAGCATGCTACAGAATTACCAAATCAACATGGACTACAGGGCATCTGCCATTGCACCTGTCCCCCGAAAGTTGAGCTCAGTGAAAATGAAGTGCTGTCTTTGCATTGGAGGGTTAGCAGAGTGGGAGGCAGAGAGGAATCTTTTTTGAGGAAGGAGAATCATGTCTGTCACAAAGTGTTTGACAAGGTGAGCATCCATTTCTTGGGAAGGCAGTGAAACCTAGCTCTGGGCCACCCAGAGACTGATTTCCCTCTGGGGCACTGGATCAGCTCGCAGAGGACCCCCATGCTGCTGGAGACATTGCTCCAGAGCTCTGCAGTGGGCCCAGGTACCTTCCTATGGCCTGGAGCAGCTTTGAGCTGCATAGGTCTTCAGGGGCTGGGAGGAAGAGAGGGGCCCACAGCCCCACCTCGGGGGCTTAGGAATAGAGTCACCTCTTAAGTATCAACGGGGTCTCTCTGAGGGGTGGCAAACACATCAGCATAAACTGGAGGTTGGAATACTCCCGTTCGAGGCTGGCACCCACCCCCATCTCTGACTAGTCACTGTCTAGACTTCCCTAGGAGCTTGAATTTCTTCGTCTTGAAAAAAGTGAGGTTGGGCCCGACGATCTCTAGGGGTGATTTCCGCTTCTAAAATTCTATAGTTCCAGAATTTCTCCGCTTCCTTGACTCACTGACAGCCTACTCTCCATCCTAATGACTTAAAAATTCCTGTGAACACACTTAGTGTATAACTGTCTTTCTGTTTCATTTTTTAGTTACATTATTCTAGATAATACTCTTCTTGCTTGCCAAGAAAAGAAAAAAAATGACATTAATTAAAGATTTGGTCTGTGTCCTAATCAAAAATTTTGAAAATGAATGTATCATACTGTACATTCTGCAATGTAGCCTGCTTTCTTACTTAGCAATATATCATTAACATTTTCCCATGTCAACACATAATCTTCTAAACCATGATTTTTAGTGCAGAAGTAGTTTACCATATGGATGTACTATAATTTACTCAGCCAATCCTCTACTATTGGACATTAGGTTGTATCTATTTTTTTTATATTATCACCAACGCTACAATGAACAAAGTTGTGAATACATAACTCTTCATTCACCTCTGTGGTGACTTTCTGAGAATAAATTCTCAGAGGTCAAAGGTTTTGCATATTCAAAGGCTTTTTGGTACATGTTACTAAAATGCCATCCAGAATTTAGAATTTCTATCAATGTAGAATCCTTGTATCAATTTAGAATTCATAGCATATGAATAACCATCAGGACAGTCATATTTTAGAGTTAAAAAGAGACCTAGCAAGGCTGTGGTCCATCCCCTCCAGTTTACAGGTGAGGAAACTGAGGCCCAGGCTGGGAGGTGCGTAGGTATTTGTCCTGGGCACTCCTCACAGTATGGGTGAGACTCTGAACACTGCCAGGACCCTGCTTGTGCCCTGGCCTGCCAACCTCGGTCCCCACTGCCATAACTCAGGGCTTCTAAAGCCTTCCCTCCCTGTGTCACCTCTCATGGGCCCTCACAGCCACATGGCTTCCTCCTAAGAGCAGGCTGCACTTGCCATTTCTCCCTCTTCTCTTCCCATTTGTCTTTCCCTGCTTCTTCTTTGTCCCCCTGGCAGCCACTTCTGATGGAAGTGTGCAGTTCTTGTCCCAGGGGTTTCTCTGTGATAGTTAGAAGCACTCTCCCATTTTGAACGCCCCCCCTTTTCAGCTACCTAGATCCCACTGCCACCTGCCCTTTCGGCCAGTTCTTCTCAACATCCTTCCCAGGTTCCCTCCCTCTACCTGGCTTCCTGCCTGATGCTCCCGGTTCTCCCAGCATCCCCCTTCCCTTCATATGTTCCCAGGATGAGCCCATGCATCCCTGAAGTCTCCAGCCACACCCACTTTTCCTCTGCCAGAGCTCCAAGCCTGCGGGCCCATTGCACACCTCCCGCTGCACGCTCCACAGGCCCATTCACAATGCGTTAGCAACGAAACATAAACCCTTCCCTTCCCCAGCCCTCACCTCGACCCTCTCATCTACCTAGATCTTCTTTTAAGGCTGAGCTGAAACTTTTCACCCTTCACAAGGCCCTCCTGTGACCTAGCTTCTTTGGGGCAGCACTGAGCCCCCTCTCGTCTAGGAAACTCCCACATTCCCCATCAGGGAACTTAGCACCGTCATGCAATTACTCATAGTCGTAGCCGTAGGAGTAGTAGTGGTGGTTTATTTCTCTGACTCCCCAACCAGACTCAAGTACTTGAGAGTAGAGGCCATGTTTAATTGGCCTTACCCCCAACAACTGTTTGTTGACTGAATAAGCAGTGGCAGAGAGGAGCAAGTATTATCCCTAGAAGGTAACTCCTCTTTTCTCTTTGCCATCACCAGCCAACTGGAAATCTGTACTGAGTCATTTCTGACTACAAGGAGAGGGTATGGGTGCCATGGGACAAAACTCACCCATCAAAATGTTGGTATTCCCCCTCCCCCGCCTCTGCCAATTTCCAGACCTGATGGAAGGAACATTCTCAAGGCTAGATCAGTTTGAGATTTTAATACTCAAGGTAATTCTTGCCCTCTGACCACTTCTCCAGAACAAACTCTTTATGCTAACCTGGCTGGTGTATCTAAAGGCAGACCCCAACTCTTCAACTCCACTCATTATATTTCATTCTTTTAGAAAAATATGACCCCTCTCCTCACCTGTGCAAATCCTACCACCCTCCAAGATAGTGTTCCTAGAGGAACCCACCCCTGCAGACTCCTCTCCTGCCCAAACATCAGAATCCCTATTAGAAGGGACCAGCCTTCAGCCGGGCACAGTGGCTTACGCCTGTAATCCCAGCACCCTTGGGAAGCCAAGGCAGGAGGATTGCTTGCACCCAGGAGTAGTTCAAGACCAGCCTGGGCAACACAGAGAGACCTTGTCTCTACAAAAAAATTTTTTTAATTAGCCAGGAATGGTGATACACACCTGTGGTCCCAGCTACTAGGGAGGCTGAGGTGGGAGGATCACTTGGGCCTGGGAGGTTGAGGCTGCAGTGAGCCGTGATGACACCACTGCACTTTAGCCTGGGTGAAAGAGCAAGATCCTGTCTCAGAAAAAAAAAAAAAAAAAAAAGGGGGAGTGGGGGCCAGCCCTCTTTCCTGCATAGGAGTCCCTCGGTATTGACAATCCCTCAGTCCCTGGCATGGAGCTTTGTACAAAGTGTGCTCTGGTGAACAAGCTTTGATCACTCAAATGAAGATTTGATGACTGTTAGAAGGACTGAGGAGAAAGAGATGGCTTCCTTTTGGCTCCCCCAAGCTGCTGCCCTAGCAACTTTTTAAAAAGCCACTAATAGACAGGGTTTCAAAATCCAGAGGGGCCAAGCATGGTGGCTCATGCCTGTAATCCCAGAACTTTGGGAGGCCGAAGTGGGAGGATTGCTTGAGGCCAGGAGCTCGAGACCAGCCTGGGCAACATGACAAGGCCACCATCTCTACCAAAACTAAAAAAATTGCCAGACATGGTGGCGTATAACTGTAGTCCCAGCTATTCAGGAGGCTGAGGCCGGAGAATTGCTTGAACCCAGGAGGTCGAGGCTGTAGTGAGCTGTCACACCACTGCACTCTAGCCTGGGCAGCAGAGCAAGACCCTGTCTCAAAAAACAGAAAAAGAAATATACCTAGCCTCTTGCTAGAGGTCCCATCCTAACTCGAAGGAACACATGCCCCAGAATACTATAATGTATTAGAATGTTCTTTTCTTGGTACCACTAATCCAGAGCCCCTCCAGAACGAACGGTTTAGTGTTTCTATTGCTGGGAGACAAAAAGCCGGATGAAGGGGGTAGGAGGAAGGGAAAGAGAGCCAGGATGTGTTCAGTTTCTACTCCACGCTGGGCACTTTCTAAACATGCATTATCTTATTTCATTCCCACTATAACACTGCGAAATAAGCACTGACCCTACTTGACGTACAAGAAGGCTGTGGTTCAAAGAAATGAATCGACCTATCCAGGGGTACAGAAGGTAGTAAGGAGCAGAGCTGAGATTTTAAACCTACGTTCTTTAGAGTAGCCCCGTTGTCTCCAGGAGGAACAGCAGCAAAGCCCAGAAAATGCAGCTCCACGTTTGCCTGTCGGTCTGCTCTTTTCCTCCTCTATTCACAGTCGTTGACAGCTTCCTCAATGTCAGACTGACGTAGCCTCTCCGAGGACCTGGCATGGTCGCTGTTGCTCCTGTTTTGAATGAGGACTCAGGCTTAGGGAGGATCAGTGACTTTCCCAGGCCATGCTGCTAGCAGGTGGCAGAGCCCATCTGACTCCTTCACACCCCGATCACCCCTGCCTCCCTCTCTGTGCTTGTGTCTCAATCCTCCTCTCTCAGGGAGCAGGAGCAGGATCTGTGGCCAGGGAGCACATGGCGGATCTATTCCAAACCAGACCACCGACCTCAATGTGCCTTTTAGAGCCTTACCCCATTCCAGAGATAGGGCGTCTCCGAGAGGACACGTTGGAGGACATCTGGGGTCTCGATATGGCTGTGGTTCTGTCCTCGGCACTGGGCAGGAAATGCTGAGGGGCACCTGGGCCAGATTCCCATAGGTGTCCCCAGGAGGACAGGAATTTAACTGAGGACACAGCAGCACTCAATTCCAGTTCCAGTATCCTTGGTTGAAGACAGTTGAGGGCCAACAGCTTTTTTCCTCCAAAAAAGAATTGTCAGGGCACCACATGCTGACCTTGCTCCTAGCTTCCCCTCATTTGAGGAAATGCAGAGAGAAGTTGCCGGGCCCCCATGGGTCTGTGCTGAGCTGCCCTGTCATCCCACTGCCATGGGAGCAGCATCTAGGCCTGGGAAAAGTGGGGACAGAGTGGGCATCAAAGTGTTCTGGACACACTGGGGTCTGAGGAGCAGGCCCGGACACAGCTCACATGCACAAACTGTGCACACGTGGCCTGTTCCTGTTCCTTCACGCAAACCGTGTCCCCAGCACCCACAAAAGGTGACGCCCAGATGGAGCCCAGAGCGTCCCTGACGGTCCCCCCTCCAGCTCTCTGCCTTTCTCCTGATGTCGCTGTTGACAGAGGGTTATGTAACCTCGAAGGAAGGGAGGCCTGGAGTTCTCCCCAAAGCGGTGAGTGAATCAGTTTTTGCTGCCGTCATTTTCTCAGCAGGAATCTGCTTTATGCAGATTGGATTTAGGGGTTTTTCCTGGATGCTTCTGTTTCATTTAACATGCAAGGGCTAATAACTTGTCACAATTCAATAAGGCGGTGGTTACAAACACCCGGGCGGCTGCTTATTTAAATGCAGGTTTGTTAATTAGCTTCTCCTAACAAGGCGTACGCTAAATCAGGCTCCCGGCTGGCAGCACCCAAGCCTGGCACATCTCCCGGGACGGGAGGTCGGGAGGTTGGCTACAGGGTCACATCCAGTCGCTGGCAGCAGGGCCAGAATTAAAGGCTAGGAGGCCTGTCTCAGCCACTCCACTGCCTCAGTTTCCTTCAAATCAAGGCATCAATGACAAATTTTAAAAGCAACTCCAAGATAACCACACTCTGTCCCTTCCCTTCCTTCCTTCTCTGGTTCTCGTTCTTGTCTTTGATTCCTGACCCTATCCCCCACTCCAAGTGTGCTGTGTTTATTGCTGTTGCTGTTCGATGCAAGCTCCACCTCTTCCATAAAACCTTCAGAGCTTCCTTCAACCCTGGCACCCTCTCCACTTACATATCATCATCTACTCAGTTTGGTGGCAGGTTGCAGGGGTGCTGGTAACAGGGACAGAAGAACACCAACAAAGATGGGGCACCTGCTGTGGGTCAGGGGCTGTGTCCATAATCCCCACAACAGCCTGCAGTCAGGTGTCCCCAGCCTCCTACTACATATGTAGACATTGAGGCCCAGAGAGGTTGCGTGACCTTCCCAAGGTCACTGGACCAAAGAGAGTCACTCAGGGGTTCAACCTCCTGCTATAACTTCAAAGCCGGTGCTCTCTCCCATCCTGGTGGGCAGGAAGTGCCTGAAAATAGCATGTGTCGCCCAGGCAAGCGTGGTGGCCCACTCCTGTAACCCCAGTACTTTGGGAGGCCAAGGTGGGCAGATCACTTGAGATCAGGACCAGCCTGAGTAACATGGCAAAACTCCATCTCTACCAAAAACACAAAAAAAATTAGCTGGCATGTGCCTGTGGTCCCAGTTACTTGCCTGTCTGGGGCAGGAGGATGACTTGAGCATGAGAGGTTGGGTAACAGAGTAAGACCCTGTCTCAAAAAACAAACAAAAAAAAACCACCACAGCATGTGTTAGGGAGGCATTATTCATTACTGTCATCATGATGGTCGCTGCTGTGAGATCTCACTGAAAACAACGACCCTAGTTGGATCCTAACTGAATCCTGGAATCTGGTTCCACCCAGAACCTTAGGGCTCTCACTGAGCACCTGACCACCGCCTATAAGAAAGCCACTGAGTACCCACAGGAGCAGCTGGGCCACTGCCTTTGGAGGGCCTCATCCCTACAGGGCAGTTCCGGGCACCGGCATCCAGTGAGGAAGTCGAGCCTTAAGCCAAAGGCAAGAGAAAGCTGGTCACACAGAAATCCCAGGAGGCGTTCATCCATAGACATCTGCCATCCACATTAGACAGCCATGCCCATCCTTCCCCAGAGGGAACGCAGAATGAAAGCACAAAGAACATTGCTAAGCATCACTCACTTATTCTCAAGAAAGGACTGAGAAAGGATCTAAATATAGAAACAAAATAAAAGTTAGGTTGGAATGGGGGAGATAGAGCCCTGAGAAGTCCTGGGTTGCCCCAACCCTCCCCCAGGGAAGTGTAAGACCCGGCCCATGTACCCCTACCCAAACCTCAGGAGCCCTACTCAGCCAGGTGTGCTGCTTCTGCATGGAGCAGGTGCCTGGCCAGTACCCTCTGGCTGAGGTGGAACCTGTGGTTGCTGACAGCTGGAACCTCCCGGGATTGCTGCTCCCCATTATGGGTCTAGGCAGGAAGGCTGAGGGACCTGGTGGTCGTCCCTATGACTCTGGCAGAAGCAAATGCCAGGAGTCCTGGAAGGTTGGTTACTCAATTACCACTGAGGACATTAACCTGCAGGTGTGATGTGTATGTGGGCTGTCACTCTCAGGATACCCTAAAACATGCTGCCTCCAAAGCTGGGCCAGCTGCTAATGAAAGGGTCCTTAACCTCCTGGAGGATCAGAGATGCCAATCAGATGAAAGTGGTTGGGCTCTCCCTAGGGAAATATACATGCAAGCATATACAAAGGTGTACAATTTTGCAATTTGTGGTCATCTGCAGACCCCTCGAAGACTATTCATGAGTCCTAGGTTAAGAACTCTTGCTTGAAGAAGATATTCTAAGAGACTTTTTTCTTAATGAGCACTCCCCGGTGCCCAGATGAGACTTTCTCTTTCTGTATGTGGTCCATCGGCCTTCTAAAAATGTCAGTTCCCTGAAGCTCTCTGATGGATGGGTCGGGTATTTTCACACCCCCAAAGGCAGAGGTCTGGATCTGATGGTTTCTCAAGGACTTGCACCATGCTTAGCACAGAGTAGGTGCTCGACAGTGTGTGTTGAATGAATGAGGGAGAGGTTGCCACGTGCTCTGTGAGTTTGCACTACTCTATTTTTATAGCTCACATGATCGCTCTTAATTCATAGTTATCAAGCCCACTGGTAAGGCGCCTTGTATCACTAAGATCAACATTATGGCCTTTTAAAGGGGAGTGTATTAGGGCCCATCCAGTCTCTGTGCAGTGTTTCTGGCACCCAGCCCGAGACACCTCTTCCCCAACCACCCTCACTCCCATCTCAAGTCTCAGTTTCCCAAGCACTGAAACACCTCTGTCCAGTCAAGGCTGACATGAACAATAGTGAGAAAGCCACAGAGCGACTGAAAGAACAAGGCGGAATCTCAGATCCTCTCGTCCACTGTAGCTGCTGAGATTAAAGAGGGGAACTGAGGTCGGCAGGTCTGTTCCTGGGGAGTGGTGGCAGAGTGGGTGGCTTCAGCCCCCCGGGTTTCCTGGGTCTTGCTGAGAGAGGCCCAGCTCTGTCACCTGCAGAAGATGCCTGGTCGGCTCCCCCTCTTCCCCAGGGAGGAAGGGGGAGAGCCTGCCATATCTGAAGTCCAACATGGGCCCCTCCACCCATGAGCTGGGGTCCCTGAGCCTGAGCCAAACTCAAAGACCAAACATGTGAGGGTCTGGGGTGGGAGCGGAGGCCGGGCAAGGAGTCTGGTTTTCCCAGATGTCTTCGGGTGGCTGGGCCACATGACATAGCCAACTGAGGCAGGAGTGGCTGTGTGGGAGGCCCGGGTACAGGGGGAGGGAACTCCTACCCCCGCCCAGGCCTTGGATCATTTGAAAGGCAAATGTGCTGGGTTGCCTAGGGAACGGGAGAAAAGGGACTTCCCTAGCACTGGTGACTAGTAAGGGATGGAGACGGGAGCTGTGATGCTGAGAAAATTGTTTCCAAAAAAAAAGTAAAAAGCGGTGACTAAGCAGCCCTGGTTATGTAAAGCGATCCCTGAGGAAGTGTGGGGAAAAGCCTGGAGCCCACCCCCGTGTCCCTCCTCCCCACTCCCAGCCCCGGTGCCTGCTGCCTTGGGAGTTTCCACCAGCCCCTTCCCCCTCCGGCTCTCCCGGAACTCCCTACTCCTCCACAGGACTGCGAGGCAGTGGGGCTGGGCCCAAGCAGGGCTTTCACTGCCAAGGGCATCCAAACATGGTGGGCAGGACAGGGTACCAACAAGGAGATGCTGGGGCCTGTCCCCAAAGGTTCTGTCACCTCTGCTCTGAACAGGACACCTGGGGTCAGTCCAGCAGGGGGCAAAGGGTCATTTGCCATCCCACAATTGGCACCATCCTCTTCAGAGATAAAGAGTTTCAGATCTGAACCCCGAGGCTGCTGCTTGCTAACTCTGCTGTCTTCACGAGTTACGGAGTCTCTTTGAGCCAGTTTCCTCAGCAGGAGATGGGAGATAATGTCTACTCCACAAGGCTGTTGGAGTGATTCACTAAGAAAGACAACCTGTGTGCAGTTCAGGGCACAGGGCGACATGTGGGAAGCACTCAGGGCATGTTTGTTTCCCCTCCCCTTAGCGAAAAGCAACCCTAGAGACCCTCTCGTCCTTTTACAGAAGGGAAGACCTGAGGCTGAGCATTAGATGCCTTCAGGATTGGAGGAGTCTGGCCATCACTTTAGTGCCCTCTGTCCACATCCTGCCAGCTGCCGAAGGTCCACTGATCCAGACCCCTTTACTTCCTGGTGGATGCGTGGCAGAGGAGTGAATGCCTTCAGGCCTTACAACTCCCACTGCAGGTTTTCTTCTAGTTTCCCAGGAGGCATCCTCTAGTGAGCAGCCCAGAGCACGGTGGAGCCTCAAAGGATCCGTGCGAGGTCATAGCCCACAAAACCTTCATCTGTGGTTAAGGCAGAAATGCAAATGGCTCCCCAGGGAGGTTCTCCCTACTGTCTGTGCTTAAGAAGGGGAGAGGACCAGGTAGGGTGCCCTGGAAAAATGAACCTCAAGGTACGAACTACTCCAAGCCTCAGAAAGCTATTGAAAAGATCGAGAAACAACAACCTCCGTCACCAGTGAAATCAACCCAGGCCTGAATGAGGAAGGAACGTGTAATTCCTCTCTTGCCTCAAGATTTTTAAAAGGGCCAGGCACAGTGGTTCACACCTGTAATCCCAGCACTTTGGGAGGCCAAGGTGGGCAGATTGCTTGAGCTTAGGAGTTTGAGACCTGCCTGAGCAACATGGTGAACACTATCTCTACAAAAAATACAAAAATTAGCTGGCTGTGATAGTGCATGCCTGTGGTCCCAGCTACTTTGCGGGCTGAGGTGGGAGGATCACCTGAGCCAGGGAGGCAGAGGTTGCACTGAGCCATGATCGTGCCACTGCACTCCACCTTGGGTGACAAAGTGAGACCCTGTCTCAAAAAAAAAAAAAAGAGAGATTCTAAAACAATAAGATGCCTGGGAATCCATGCTGCTTTTAACTTTCCCTGGCGAACTACTGAGCAGTCGTCCCCTCCAAAGTGTTTGCATGTCCAATCTAAGTCGCCCATGTGATGGTTTCTGCCCTGTTTCCTCCCATTTGTTCTTGGGAAATAAAAATAGCCAATCGCTTTCTACATGCGTATACTCGAAGCCCTGCTGAGTGTCTCCTCTTCCAGACCTGACTTTCTTCACCCTTCCCGATGCTAAACACAGTGCTAAGGGCACCATATCAGTGGTTCATAGATATTTGCCAAATGAATGAACATTCCCAGTGGAGACACCACCCAGCCTTCCAAAGGACTCTTCTTGTTAGTGGGACACAGGGTTGGGGGACCACGGCACCAGCCCAGCTCTCTCCTTGTGCTTTTCTGTCTCTCCATATAATGGGGGTGTGGGTGGGGACATTTGTGACCTGGGACCCAGATGCTCTGCTAAAGACCCTTAGAGCTCTTTGTCTGGCGACCTCCATGACGTCATAAAAAACCCACTGGCTGACCACCTCCTAGCCTGGTGACCTTTGACAAGTCACTTATTTCTCTGCAGCTCAGATTCTTTATTTGTAAATTGAGGCCAATAACAGCCGCATCAGGGTTGTGGGGAGCATGCGTGCCTGGTTCATCAGAGGTTTTTGGAAAATACGAGGTGAATCCAAATATGGAGTACCTTGAACCCCAAGAGGACTGGATCATTCTATGGGGAGCCAGGTCCCCATGGCTTTTCCTTCTCAGGATCCCAAACCCTCCTCTGGGCACCATCGCACGCGTGGAGCTGGGAGCCAGCTGACTTGGTGAGGAAACCCCATCCCCC
>NW_016809657.1:430732-475149 GCF_001698545.2 Rhinopithecus bieti
CCCCCACCTCCCCCGCCCACCTTCCCACCACCTCTGATCAGTGCTGTGAGGATTAGTCACCGCCTCCCATGCAGCCCGTGCCCCCCACGCAGGCAGACGGGCTGAGTGCTTAATTGGAGTTCCTCACACCTCCAAGGACAGCCTCCGACAACATGACAGAGGAGCCCGCCCTGGTGGCCGCAGCCCCTGACTGACTAGGGCACTAAAACTGGCTGAGAAGACTTTGCTTTCCCTGAAAAAGCCCCCTTCAGACGGCCTCAGCAGAGCAAGGAGACAAGGCCAGGGTAGGACCAGAAGGAAGTCTGGGAGCCATCCAGGAGCCCAGCATCCACAAGACAGCACACCCAGAACCTTCTCCCAGGAGGCTTTGCTGGGGAGCTCTCCACTCAAGCCTCTGTGTCCCAGTCCACAGGGTGGCCCCAGGCCCGCTCCATCAGCAGAAGCCTTGTTCCCATCCCCGGATCACAGGCAAGGGAAACAAGGACAACAGGAAGGCAGGAAAAGCATCTTGGGTGGAGCAGTTGCTATCAGTGGGCGTGCTTGGTGAGGGCCCAAGAAGGCCCAGGAGCCTGTCCAAGTTATCACTCGAACCCGGGAGGCGGAGGTTGCAGTGAGCTGAGACTGCACTCCAGCCTGGGCAACACGAGCGAAACTCCATCTCAAAAAAAAAAAAAAAGTTCACACTGTCTCCCCATAACTGCCTCTAAAGAGGACTAAGTGGGGCGTCTTCCAGGCAACAGGATCCAGTCTCGCATGGAAGCTCATGAATCTGTCCACGGTGGGCAGCTGGGGACTTTGGATCTGGGAGGAATGAGGTCATTTGCTGCTTTACATGTGCCGAGCCCAGGCAGAGAGGGGTGAGATGGACAATCACTGCAGAGCTCAGATAAGCTCAGGACAAGCAGGAGAGACAGGTGTAGATGGGCAGCCAACTCCAGGGGTACAGGAGGCAACCTCCCCCAAATTCCAGGGGCAACTAGAGAGAGGAAGGGAATCGTGGTGGCACTGCCCGGGAGTGCTGCTGCCTCGCGGGTCCCATCACTGTGGGACTCTGTTTCCCCCTCTGTGCAGGGGCTGGTGGTGGGGAAAGCAGAGTGTGATGACGGTCCTGGGAAAGGAAAGAGGAGAGCGGAGGGGGCTGTAACGAAGGAGCCAAGCTATAATTTCTCATTGAGGGCGCGGGGAAGCCAGAAAGTGAAAAGCAGCCTTCTCCCACACTCCCTCAGCCTCCCCAGCCTTGCATGTCTAATTGGATTCCCTCTGCCTCCTACAAGGTTATCCTTAGCGCCAGGAAAATACCTCATGGTCGGATTCTCTCCTCCCCCTCAAGAGGAAGGCTGGGGGCTCGGAGCAACGCTGCCATTCATAACATTTCCCGGTGCCCCAGCCACCACTCCCTGCTCTGGGGCAACAGGAGTGCTGTGCAGGGCGAGTGAGAAGAGAACCCTGCACCCAGTGGAGCTAGGGCAGTCTGGCAGCCAGGGGGTGAGTGTCCTGGCCATCTCAGGCTGTCACCCAGAGGTCCTGTCAATGTGGCCTCAGCTGAAGCCTGCCCATCTCCTTCAGGGCCTGCCTCTCCCCAGGGTTCCAGGGCTGCATCTCCCCGTCCCCACTGCCACTCTTATGCTCCAGGCCAAGCCCACCCTGGGCTCCAGCCCAAGTCACTCTCACAGCCTAGAAGGGCCCCACCCAACAGCCTGCCCACTGTGGTCTTGTCCTCTCCATCCCAGAAAGTTCTCTTGGGGTAACCACACCCTCCTCTTCCACACTGTAAATGTGAGAGATGATACAGATGGAGGAAGTGAGGGGAGTGGAAGAGTAGAGGAGGGGGAACCAGGGGGGACCTGAGGGGAAGCATAAGGAAAGAGGGAAATCAGGGAAAATGAGGAAGGGGCCAGCACCCTTCCTCCTCCATGAGCAGATCAGTGCTGAATGTCTTTCCCAGTTTCTCACTTGTTTTCTCTGGCCCACACCACCTGCTTCTCTGCACACTCACCTCCTTTGTAGCGCCCTCCCTCCGGACCTCAGCTGGTGTTTTTCTGCCCCAACCCACCATTCTGACCAGTGCCCTTCCCATGTCCCCACCCAAGCCTGCCCCCCCAGGACCCATCACATGCTGCCCTGGTTGTACCCCAATGCCAACCTTCAGGCCAGTCTGGCTAATGATATCAGGCCATGTGCCAACCACCTCCCAGCTCCACAGGCCTCACTTCGGGGCTGCTCTGAGGAGGAGGAGTCGGCTGGCATGGGATTCATTGACCGATATCTGGGATGCCTCGATCAGAAAAAAATGGCTGACCAACCATTCTCCTTCTCACATCCATATCAAGCCACTTAGCTCCTTAAGTCAACGAGTGATTATGTTTTAGTCAGTTGGGGAATAGATGGTGAAATTAGAGATAGGGAGGAATCAGTGTTTGCAGATAGGGAGAGAGACAGCATCAAGAAAAGATAAGCAAAAATGCAGAGAGGACTCAGCTGATGGAGAAACCCGTGGGAGGAGGATGTAAGAAGATAGTGGTAGCCGGAATGAAAGACCAGTGGTTTGAAGGCTGAGAGCAAGACCAATGGGGTAACCAGGAGGCCCACAGACCCTGCAATCATCAACACTGAGGTTCAAAGGGACTCATATGCCGGGCACCACGGAAAGCTCCCACAAACCACATAATTTTACTGTTGAAAGACTAAATCTATCAGCGTCAACATAGATTGGCCTCTGTGCCCCGGAGAACTTTCGTGTTTTCTACCAAATCTCATCTATCAGTAAAAAGACAAATGAAGAAAGGGGAAAGGGAAGGGTTTGCAATGACTTCTGGGGACCCATGCATGCGCCAAAACCTTGGCATAATCTCTCTGCTAGGAAGGATGTGAGCGCTAGCGTCAGCATCTCAGGATTCTGTTCTTCAAAGAAGCCGCTGCCCCTCACAAGGCTTTCTAAGTATTACTTTGGCGTAGAGATGAAGAAGGGGAGGGTCCCAGTGGTCCCCAGGGCCCTGCAGAGGTATTGGTGCCTGCCCCGGGCAGCCCCGGCCACAGACACACCTGCCTCTCTGGTTGGAAACACCCCTCTGTGTGCATCTGCAGCCCCCATTGTTCCAGGGGTGAGCCCAGACCACCCTGGCCATCCCTGGTAGGGACAGATGGCCCGGAGAAGCTCACTGCCGGCGCCTCCAGAACGGGAAACCCCCCCAAGAGCCAAGGAGTCGGGCAATCCTTCCTGCCCACTCAGAGATTCCGGAAGCCCTTCCAGCCTGGAGAACCCGCCTCCCCAACCTCTCTCTCGCTTCCTCTGTCTGTCTCCTCGAGCCTCCTGTGAGTGCACAGGAGGGCTGAGGGAAGCCCCGTGTGCCTGTGATGAACGGAGCTAATTTCTGGTTTGCTGGTACGCCGCAGAGATGCTGCCTCCGTCCCCCTCCTTCCCAGCAAACCCTCTCCCACACACAGACAAATAGGCTGCATATTTAATTGGAATTCCTCACACCTACAGGGTAAAGCCTTGTCAGTAGAAATAGAGCCCACAGCCAGCTGGCTTCCCCCATTCCACCCACCTTGTCTCTTAAAAAGAAATCCCCCCCCTCCATACGTGAACACCACCCACGGGCCCCTGCACACCCCTCCCGGCATGGTTGTAAAGGAGGGATTGGTTGGCAAGGCCGCTCCTTGCCTGGGCCTCGACAGCTGGGCCCACCCAGCAGAGACCACCCAGAGGCTTCTCCCTGGCAGACAGGCCCTGACGGCCTTCCCATTGCCCACCTCAGGAACCTCCTTGCCAGACGCTCGGGGCTTCCGGGTTCCTGCAGGATGCTGCTGAGAGACGCAGGCTTCTCGGGGATAAGGGGCCGGTTGATATGGAGAAGGAAGATAGGTGAGCCCTAAAACCTAGAACATGACCTTAGGAGAGAACTTAGGGCCTGTCCTTTATGGTACAGGTGGGGAAACTGAGGCCAGAGAGGTGAAGGAAAATGTAGCACATGGCTAACTTATTGCAGAGCTGCACTGAAGCTGGGTCTCGGCTCCATAGATGCCACTTTGCCCCTTGTCCTGTGGCATCTCTCCAGGATGGTGGCACCCAGGAGCTGGCAGGACCAAGGAAAGACGGGCTCCTGGGGAAGAGCCAGGGAGAGACTGGAG
This sequence comes from Rhinopithecus bieti, assembly GCF_001698545.2. Classification (NCBI taxonomy): domain Eukaryota; kingdom Metazoa; phylum Chordata; class Mammalia; order Primates; family Cercopithecidae; genus Rhinopithecus; species Rhinopithecus bieti. The sequence continues at coordinate 434,864 of NW_016809657.1, forward strand.
GGCACGGGAGGACAAGGGACCTAAAAGGGATGAAACAGACCGAGAAGACCATGGGGGAAGGTCAGATTACTTTCTTTCCATATGGCAACAGAAGGAAATCGGACAAGAGGCAGAGGCGCTGACAGACAAGAGGAGGCTGAACTCAGGACAGCCTCGGGGATGGCCAGGACTTAGCAGCCCATCCTGGTGGGGACAGCTGGGCCAGAGTGGCTCCCTGTCTGCACCTCCAGAACAAGAGTCCCTGAAGCCTCATATCATGACCTGGACATCCAGGGTCAACAACTTCAGCTGGGTTTGCCGGGTGGGCGGGCCTCGGCCCCCACCCCCCATCAGTGATTTTCATCTTGCTGCCTCCTCCCTGCGGGGCCTCCTTCCCTCTCTGGCTAAAATTGAGCCTGGCACAGGCTGGCGCCAAACCTGTGTGTCAGTGAGTAGACAGCTGCCTATGGGGCTCTGAAGAGTACTGTGACATCCTCCCTCTCCCCCACAAAATATCATCTCAGTTTGCCTGAAAGTTCACCATTAGTGACTCATTTCTTTGGGTTAAACATAGCCCTCCCTTCTTAAACGCAGCTGCTCTAGGAAAGGGTAACTCATTGAGTCTTTAACATCCTAGCGTGAATGGGGAGACAGTGAGATGCCAAAGCCCAAAAGGAAGGGAGGAAGTGGAAGCAGAGAAAGAGACAAAGAAGAGGAAGGAAAGTGATTGAAAGGGAAGATGAGAGCAAAGAAAGGAGTGGCAAGAGGCAGATCCAGTTCAAGCCGTGGCCTCCTTCCTTCAGGAGCACACACTGTGATCGACGGAGCACTTTCCTCCATCCTGGCTTGAATCTCACAGCTCCGTGAAGCCAGCAAGAGGGAGGCTGTGGTGCCCATTTTATAGTTGAAGAGACCTGAGTATCTCGGAGGTTGGAGGACTTGCCATCTAGCCTGTGAGTGGGACAGCCAGGGCTCTCTACCCTACCCGCTGTGTACAGCACCCGTTAGGGGACTGCACGGAGTTCACCTTCTCCCCAGCTCTCCTACCGTCCTCTGGTCAGAACAGGGAAGGTCCCTGGTAGAGGAACAAGATGGAAAAGGGTGGAGGAGGTAAAGCGAGGACCCCCACAGTGCAAACAGCGAGCAACCCTGCATCCTAAAGCCCCCCACTGAGGCCCCCGAGGGAACAGAGGTGTGGCTGGAGGGCAGAGCCCCCACCCACTCCCTAGTGACAAGCCTGATGCCAACATTGGGAACATCCCACAGGTCCTTCTGGCAGCAGCCTCCCTCCTGAGCACCCTCTCAGAGGCCAGGAAGGCCTGTCGATGACTTTGCTGGCTTGGGGTATGAACAGGCAGCTGTTCTATAGGGAGAGGGGTAGGCCAACCCAGGAAAAGGTCCCCAGGAGACAGTGAGAGCCGCAGGAAGAGACCCCAGGAGCCTGCTGAGAAATCCCACAGGCTTCCAGGCCCAGCTTCCTCATCCCCTCATCTCCCTGCCTCCCTCCCCGCCTTTCTTCCCTGGGGTCACAGGTCTCCTCCAGCTTTGTGCCCTGCAGGAAGTGGCCTGTCCGCCATATTGAAACGGTCCCCTGTGTCTCCCTCTTAACGAGCCAGGTTAAATATGCTGTAATCAGAGTAATAATACACCTGGGCTGGTGCTTGAGCGAACTGCCTTTTGTGCTGCGATAGGACATTAATAGCAATTATTCTGCTTTGTAATTGGAGCTTTAAATACTAATTCAAACAGCCAGAGGAAAACCAATTAGTGCTAATTTATCTCTATGTGTTTTCCAGAGCTGGTGTCTGTCATACTGTGAAGAAATAGGTTGGTAATTAGTACAGTTGGGTGGTAGATAGAAGTAATTATCAGATTCTTTCATTTTTCTTTGGGTGGGGGGAAAGAGGGGTAGGGGTGGGGAAGGCCAAGATGGGTTTCTAAGTCTTTGTTCCTTTGAAGTTTAAAGAGAGGGCCCCTGTTAGCTCTGAGAGCCCAGCTCACAGCAGCCAAGACTGTGCAGGTATTTCAGAGGCAGGTGGGTTCTGGTGGAGGCTGCCTTGAAGGCCTTCACAAGGACCTTCCAGCTAAGAGGCTCACAGAAGTAAGGCCAGCAATGTCACGGGAAGCAGAATCTTTCCTATTTGTCTAAGAAAAGGTCTGTGGGCCTCAGATAGCTTAACTTCAGGTAGAGGTGACAGTAGGGCCTGGGTCCCAGACCAGCCTCTCAGTTCATAGCTCTATGGCCTGTGCAGAGGCACTGAATCTCTCTAATAGCTGGTTTCTTCATTTGGAAAATGGACATAAGAATACCTACTTTGGGAGGCCAAGACAGGAGGATCAATTGAGGCCAGGAGTTGGAGGCTGCAATGAACTACAATCACACCACTGCACTCCAGCCTGGATGACAGAGCAAGACCCTGTCTAAAAAAAAAAAAGAGAGAGAGACAATACCTGCCCTGCCCATCAAGGTTGTTGTGAGGATTTGATTAAATAAAATAAGGTATATAATGGGCTTGGAACCCAGGAATAATTAGTATGAGTTACTGAGTGCTTACAGTTTGCCTGGGACTCTTCTAGATGCCTTTGTGTATGCAGAATTACCTCAGCCCAAAGCCTTGATGCACTGTGTCCAATTATTTCCCTGTTCCCTCTCCTGCCCAGACCTCTCACCAGCTAGACAACCCTGGAGAAGTTACTTAATTGCACTAAGCCTCAGTTTTCTCATCTATGTCATAGGGGTAACAACAGTACCTTCTTTGTAGATTTATTGTGAAGGGTTAAATTAGACAATGATTACAAAGGCTCTTATCACAGTAATGCAGGGCAGGTGAACCCTAATGTGGGGCTTAGCCTGTGAGGGTTCTTGGCTTCACCCTGGAAAGACTTCAAGGGCGAACCAGTGGTAGGGCAGAAGAAAACAGCTTTATTGAAGTGGCAGTGTCACAACTCTGGCAGCATTACAGCTCCGTGATTGCTCCTGCAGAGCAGGGCTACCCCATAGGCACTGTGCTGATCATAGCAGCTCAGGGCAGTTTTGCAGTCATATTCATACCTATTCTAATTACACACAGATTAAGGGGCAGTTCCTGCAGAAATTTCTAGGGAAAGGGTGGTAGCTTTTGGGTGGCTGGGCCATTGCCATGGAAAGGGGTGGTAATGCCTGGATGTTGCTATGGCAATCGTAAACTGACATGGCATGCTGCTGGGCGTGTCTCATGGAAAGCAGCTTCCACCCCATCCCTGTTTTAGCTAGTCCTCAATTTGGTCCAGTGTCTGAGCCCCGCCTCTGGAGTCAAGTCTCACCTTCTGCCTGAATGGTGCCAAGCATGGAGTCAGAGTTCCATCCAATGATTACTTAGCGTTGTCAATATTATTATTATTTCATCACATATGGTTTTGTTATCATCTATACAAATTTTCTTTTTTTTTTTTTTTCTTTTTTGAGATGGAATCTCACTCTGTCAACCAGGCTGTTGTGCAATGGCAGATCTCAGCTCACTGCAACCTCTACCTCCCAGGTTTGAGTGATTCTCCTGCCTCTGCCTCCTGAGTAGCTGGGACTACAGGCATGCGCCACCATGCCGGACTGATTTTTGTATTTTTAGTAGAAACAGGGCTTCACCATGTTGGCCAGGCTGGTCTCGAACTCCTGACTTCAAGTGATCCACCCGCCTCGGCTTCCCAAAGTGCTCAGTGGTGTGAGCCACTGCACCCAGCCAACAAATTCTATACTGAAGAAGGTAGATATGGTACCTTCTAATAAAATCAATGCATTTTATTAACTAATCTGCAAGTATTTATCAAATGCCTGGTATGTGTTCAGTACTGTGGGGGTTAGCTTACACTATTCAGTGTGACTAGCACACCCTGAACAAAGGTGATGGGATGCTCATCGCATTTTCCCAAGCTTCACAGTTTACAAAATGCTTTCACATATCTGATTTCAATGCCTTCTCACGAGTGAGTGAGTTGAGAAGTAACTTTAATCCTATTTTATGGGTGGGCAAATGAGGCTTGGAAAATTTAGGTGATTTGCTCAAGAAAGTGGTGGAATCAGAAGCTAAGCCCAGATATTTTTTACTGCAAAACCTGTGAAGGCACTCAATAAATACATGTTGAGCGGATGCATGGATACGTGTGCTTTCCATTAAACCACACAGCCCGAACTGCCAATGTGAAGATCATGCTTCTCTATGTGAGGAGCAGGGCTGATCAAGGAGAGATGGGATGGAGGCATAGAAATCTTCAGAGGACAAATGGAACAACTTCCCTCAGCCTGGGCAGGGTGTCTTCAAGAGCTGAATGAGAAGACGACATTGAAAAATCACACAGTCGCAATGAATAACCTGGAGGAAGATCTGGCCAGCCGAGGCCCTCTCCCGTTCACCCCAGACCCCACCCCACCCACAGATTCACTCAGGAGACCTGCCTGGACCCCTGGGCTGGGCCTCTAAGGATGCGCAGTGGGAGGGTGGGGAGAGAGGGGACAGGGTGCAGCTTCGGCCAAGGCCGGAGGGATATCAAACACACAGCATTTGAGAAGCAGGGACTAGGCTGGCCTGGCAGTGAGGGAGGATAGGTGCTTTGGAAGGGGGGCTACGATTGATAAGGGAGGCTTTGACAACCGTGTGGCAGACAGCAGGTTTCACCAGGGCTACTTCCCACAGCTGTTGACTGCTCCTGCTACAGAAGAAGGTAGGGGCTGCCAACTAGCTGCTGTCTGCCCACCAAGCCACTGACCCAGTCCCAGAGCTTCCTCCGCCCCAAGGAAGAGGAGCCTTCCTTCTCATCCACACAAAGGTGCCCGCCGTAGACCTGCTACCCTGTGGGCTTCAACCCAGAGGGGCGCCTGCTTCCTGGGAGCTGATGGCTGCCCAGGATTTGACGTGTAGGAAACTGAAGCATTTCGAAGGCAGAGTTTGAGAAGGTTAGAGTGGCAAAGGTGGCGGGGTGGACAAGAGGAGAGAGTCAGGGGACCCTGAGGGCAGCAGAGTGACAGGAACAGGGAGTCACAAAACAAAGAGGAGGTGCAGGTTCCTGAGCACAGGCTGGGACTGACTTGTGTGTCTCAAAATAATGACTGTAGCGATGGCGGGAGGAAGGATGGGTGGCTGTCTTTTCTTTTTTCTCTTTGGTTATTGGTATTTTCTGAATTTTCTACACTGAGCATATTTCTCTTTCATACGAAGAAAAACAATGGAATTTATTTTTTTAAAAAAGGAAGGGACATATGCTGGTGACATTTTGAAGGAAGAGCTGACAGAATTTGATAAGTGACTGGGGAAGGGTGACAAAGGAGAAAGAGGCTGGGTGATGGGGAGATGACAGAGAACAGGCATTCGGGCAGGGAGGCGGGGCCTGGGAAAATGCCCTGTTCTATTCCTCTCTAGGCTGCAGGCAAGACATGGGAGAGCATCCACGCAGCAGGAAAGGAAGGGTCTCAGAAAGGAAACTGAGGCACACAGCAGGGAGGGTCTTTGCTCACTCACCAGGCTGCAGGGCAGCTTAGGGTTGAGAACAGAACTCAGACTATCTTTACCGAAAGGCTGCATCCAGAGCCGCTGAGACAGGACCAAGCATAATAACAGGGCCCTGCCTCTCTGGAGGAGTCTTTAAAACAGAGGCTGTGAGATAAGCCCCAGAGGGCCGGACCCTCAGGTAACCTCCCGGCCTGTAAACTTGGGCTGCTTGGTTGGCGCCAAGAGCATGGGCCTGAGGAAGGCAGGAACCCAGGAGTGACCCTCAATAGCGTGCCCAGGGAGTGTGAGGCTGAGGGGCGCTGAGGCGGCACTGAGGCCAAGCTGTCTGGGAGCTCCCAAGGGTCCCATGTCACTGGTGGTGGCAACGTGAGTGTGGAGAGAGAGGGAGATCATCCCTGGGGGACACAGGAGCTGCTTCTCACATCAAAAGGATCCACCTGCATCTTAGTTTCCAGCTGACCCCCACTCCCCAAATGTCCACAAATGCTCTCAGCCCCCAGAAACCCACTCTACCCAGCTCCTGGTGTGACTGAGTTCTGCAGAGGCCTGACATCTGGGGGAGCCCGGGAGGCAACTGTCCCAGGCCACACAAACACCAGGATAGGAAAGGGCGCTTCCTTTGGCCTCTAGAACCTTCTGCCTTGCATCTGCCAGTGACACAGCCAAGGGTGGGTCTCCGGAGGCTGCAAGTGGAACGCTGCCTCCTGATAGCACCATCTGCGGGCCAACAACAAGCCCACCCCACTCCCCTCCCCAACCTGCCCTGACCCACCCCCTACCTCCTTGCCACCCTCCCCAGCACCCGGCTGGCCTCCCTGAACCATTGCCTCAAAAGGCTCCGTATTGACTGGGCCAAGGCCCCACCCGAGGCTGCGTCACTGTTTCCTTGGCAACTGAAGGGCTGGGTGAAAAGTAATACACAAAGCAAACAAAATGAGCTCCACACCGGAGGCCCGGGAACTGTCACCTCAGCATCGTGGGGACTTGGATTGGCAGGGGATAGCAGGGTCTGCTTGGCTTCATTCACTGAGGCTGTCCTGGGGGGCTCCCGTGAGCACCCCAAACCATACCAGGCAATAAATGCTTCACAACATGTCATGGTAGTATGCATGCTCTTACTGTGCTAGGGGCTGTTGTGGCCAGGAGAAATAAGACATCCAAAAGAGGGTCCTGTCTCTGCAAGCACTGGCACTAATAAGGCTGAGATTTCAGCCCCAAAAAGGCATCTACCAGGGGGCAAAGGGGCACAAGAAGTGTTTGTGGGCAGTCACTTCAGGGGAAACAGCCTGCTAGGGACCCCAGTGCTACCAGACTCCTGCATTAATGCTGTCACCCCACTGTCTTTGCCCAAGACCGTAGAGCATTTAGGGAATTTCCAACAGGCACCATAGGAAAACCCTTTGTAGGTGTTTGCCTGGAATTCCAAGGTACTTTTCAAAAAACATTTATAGGCTGGGCACAGTGGCTCATGCCTGTAATCCTAGCACTTTGGGATGCCGGGGTGGGCGGATCACCTGAGGTCAGGAGTTCGAGACCAGCCTGACCTGGAGAAATCCCATCTCTACTAAAAATACAAAAATTAGCTGGGCATAGTGGCAGCGCCTGTAATCCCAGATACTCAGGAGGCTGAGGCAGGAGAATCAGGAGAATGAAAAACTATGCAGTTACAAGTATATACATCAAGTACATAGGTCTTAAGCATAAATTTTAATGGTTATTTACCCTAATAACCACCACCAAGATCAAGATAGCAAATATTTCCAACACCCCAAGAGTCTCCCACACACCTCCTCCCCATCCATATATCGCCAGCAAGGTGAGATTATTTGGACTCCTATCACTGTCAGTTAGGCGTGTTCTTGAGCATCATGTAAACGGAATCATAGTATTCTATCGTAGAAATCGCCTGTGTTGTTGCAGAAGGCAGTGGTTGCTGCTCACTCTTCTTTCCCACTCGAGAAATCGCATAGGAATGACAGTGGACATGACAACATTATAGGGATAACCTTGAATTCCCTCTGATTTACAAATAAAAATTTGGTGGGGGGGATTATTCGAAAACCACAGCACTTTGTTATTGGCAGCATATTTGCTTGTGATACATCTCACAACTGCTGGTCCCACACCAGCGTGTCACAGCTTTGAGGATGAGAACTGCTAGTCTAAGTGGTATGATTTGGGAAGTAAAGGAAGGTCATTTCCTGCCCCCAAAATATCTTTCCTCTACCCCACTGCTTCCCCCCAGAGCTTCGCCCCAGTCAATTTATTGTGCTGTATGAAGCAGCCCCAGGGTCATCTTTGAAAATGCAAGTACACCTGACGTGAGAATCTGTGAAATCTAGAATGCCCCTTTGTATGGCTTAAAGAGAAACTGGAAGCAGGTCTCACCCAGGCACTTTTGCAGCACACTGTAGACCCCCACGGTGAGGTAAGGAGGATGATGCTCTCATCCCCCACTTTGTCCATGAGGAAACTGAGGCATGGGGAGGTCCCATAACTCACCTAACGCCACACGGCTGTTAGCTTGCAGAGGGCAATCATTCCAACCCAGCTTAGTTGGCTTCCTCCAAAGCTTGTGCTGCGACCCACCTGGGTGGACAGGAAGTACTGAGCATTTGGAAGCAAGGAGTGCAGGGAGAAGCCATGCTGAGAAAAGTGACAGGGCATGAAGTAAAGTGTTAGAGAAAGAAAAGACCCATCTTTATATTGGATTCCATTCTCCCCACCGCCGTCCTGGGTGCTGCTGCCCCTGAGATACTGGCATGCCCTCCACTGGCTCCCACCCCTCTGTTTTTGGTTACCTCCACAGCCAGGTGGAGGGATGTGTCACAGGCACCAGGCTGCATCATCGCAGCGATATGGTGCACAGGTGTTCCTGTCCCTGAAGGGCCAGCTTCCTGATACACCTCTTGGGCTGTGGAAGAATACCCCTTCAGAAATTTCATACCATGCAGCTTCTGTGTATTATTTCAGTCTGAGGAAAGGGTCTCCTTTTGCAAATGTGAAAGCCAGTGCTCAGAGGGTTATGTTATCGCCAAGGGGCTGCAAGCTCCGTGAGGTCAGAGGCCATCTATGAACTGGTCATCACCCAAGTCCAGCTTCTTCCACTTTGTTTGGCATTTCCCTGATACTTGTGACCTGTTGGTGGGCTTTCACCACCCACAGTCCCACAGGCGTGAATGGCCGGGTCCGCCCGATCCTGAAGCGCACATCCTCCATACCACATCCTCATCACCTGATGGCCTCACCGTGACAAGACTGGCCAGGACTGTGGCGTGAGGGTGAGGAAGGAGACACAGGCTTGGTAAGGAACAGGAGGTGTTTAGGGAGTCCATCAATTTAGGCCAAGGAGCTGGCTACCTCTGTCTACAGGTGTGAGGCAAGAGCTCTTCCTCGAAAATAGCATCCTCACTGCCCAGATTCCACTGTGACATGTTTACTCCCTTGGTCTTAAATGCTGAGTGTCAATGCTTGCGTGGCAATTCACCAAACTTGGTATCAGAGACCCACACTGTGTCAGGCACTGTGTCAGGCTGTGCATTTAACAAATGAATAAAATACATTCATGGTGTCAGAATGTAGAAATGGAGACGTGTAAAGCCCATGAATGGCGGTGATCCACAGGCTGTGTGGAGAGAGCCCACCCGCAGCATGGAGCAAACATCTGTTCAGGTGCTTAGAACCTATACACATGCTCACATGCACTGACATACACAGTATGTTATCCTGGAGTAGATGGGGAATCTTGTGGACAGGGTTTTATCAGGAGAATGAAAAAGTCGAATTTGTTTTCTATTGTGCTAGCTTTAGCAGCATCCGTGATGGGAGGGATGAGAGAACAGAAGCAGGGGGTTCCTCCAAGGTGATTCCAGTCATCCAGGCATGGGTTCATGAGGGACAATGTTCGTCCCTAAGAGGAGGTGTTCCTAAGGAACTGAGGACCCGGGCTAGGCACAGCAGCTCACACCTGTAATCCCAGCACTTTGGGAGGCTAAGGTGGGCGGATCACTTGAGGTCAGGAGTTCGAGACCAGCCTGACCAATGTGGTGAAACTCCATTTCTACTAAAAATACAAAAATTAGCTGGGTGTGGTGGTGCATACCTGTAGTCTCAGCTACTTGGGAGGCTGAGGCAGGAGAATCACTTGAACATGGGAAGCAGAGGTTGCAGTGAGCCGAGATTGCACCATTGCACTCCTGTCTGGACATTGCATCAAGACGCTGTCTCAGATTAAAAAAAAAAAAAAAAAGGGAAAAGAAACTGAGGACCCAGTGATGATGGGATGGGAAGAGGTGTGAGAGAGGGAGAGCTTGGCTCGTTCTCTGGCAGAACCGTGATTTGCAGGACCCAGGGCAATTTGGAAATGTGGTGCCCTGCCTGGGACAGGGGAAGTCCATCCCCTCCTCTCTGTGCCGCACTGGTCCTCATGGCCAGGGGAATCCCCAAGGATTGCAACCTCTATGCCCAGATGTGCTTGGAACCTGGATAGGGAGTGGGTGAGAGGCCTCTGCCAAATCATCCATTGAATGTTGCCATTTGGGGACAGGAGTGGCCAATGTTTGTCCCACTCTAAGATGCCATGGGGTGTATGCCTGATCCCCACTCTGCACCTGCACCCAGGCTCCCACAGACAGCAGAAGGCGGTAGCAGCCTCAGAGTAGGGCCATGGGTCAGCCAGCTGAGGCTCCAAATCCCCACCACACGCTCCATAGTCCCATCATACTTCACTTACCAAACACACATTCAAAGATGAAATTACTAGGAACTCGGCAGCAAACACGGGGCATTAAATCAAAAATATAAAGGCCTTCAAAGCACAGGGTACTGGGCAACTACACTGGTCACATGCCCACAAAGCCAGCCCTGGTCCCTGGATTTTGGTTGGCATACGGGGTGGGCAGTGGAACTGCCAGCTAACTTAGTGCACCCTGAAGCGTTCGCAGATCAGCAACTCACACCTTCACATATCAAATAACACCTCTACAGAGAGTAACCTGGACTTGAAAAGAGACCCTGGAGGAGGTGGAGATCAGCATTGGGAGAGAAAAGTGTATCGTTCTCCATTTATTCAGGATGGAGGGTGTGTGTGTGTATTAGATTCAAGTGTGCGGAGCTTTTTAAAAAAACAACATACTTGGGACCACTCCAGCCCAACAGAATCCCAATCTCCTGAGTAATGGGTGCTATAGAGTATGTTTGGGTAATGGAAGCCCAGATTCACTGCCATTTTTTCTTCATCCTTGGTCAATTTCTTTGGATCATTTCACATAAGGAACATGGGCCAGGAAAGGCTTGACGTCATGTTAAGTGAGGAATATGTGAAGAAACTGATGAGCGTTTCCCCTGGGGAAGAGAAGCTCCGAAGACAAATTACACGTCCTTCTGGAGTATGGGCTCTTGAGAGTAGGAACCAGGTCTTCCTCATGGCTCTCTCCACACCTGGCATTGTGCACTTGGCATGCAGGGGCCACCTAGCAAAAGCTGTGCAATGAATGAATGAAATAGTTGAAAGCAGTCAGGTAGGAGAAAACTTCATCTTGTTCCATGGGGCACCAGGCAGACTTACAACCGTGGTAAGTTCTTGGAGGTGAGATAGTTCTTTCATGGTAGTCATTTTGGGGAGAAAGAGCTTGGCTGAGAAGGTGAACTTTCTAACAATAATGATAGCTAACCTTAATTAGCCTAGTAGGCTGGGTACCTCTTACATATACATTACCTAGTCTCATCCTTACAACACCCTGTGAGGCAGACACTTGTATTGTTCCCATTTTATAGATACAGGGGAAACAGAGGCAAAGAAATGCTAAGTCTCTTAGCCAAGGTCAGAAGTCCAGGGAGTGGCAGTGCAAGCTTCGAAGCTGCACACTCTAGGGCCAGCAATCACTGCTCTTAAACACTTACTTTAAACCATGAGAGCTACATAGTGATGATCTGACAACTATGGGGGGTTGGGGGCAGTGCCCAGAGCCAAGCATGAACAAGTCTTTGGTTGGGGACATTGTGGAGTGGGATTCAAGAAGCAACCCAAGGGGTTTAAGACCTCTTCCGGTGGGAAACAGTGGCTCACACCTGTAATCCCAGCGCTTTGGGAGGCTAAGGTGGGCAGATCACCTGAGGTCAGGAGTTCGAGACCAGCCTGGCCAACATGGCAAAACCCCATCTCTACTAAAAATACAAAACTTAGCTGGGTGTGGTGGCATACGCCTGTAATCCCAGCTACTGAGGAGGCTGAGGTTAGAGAATCGCTTGAACACGGGAGGCGGAGGTTGCAGTGAACCAAGATCATGCCACTGCACTCTAGACTGGGAGACAGAGCAAGACTCCACTTCAAAAAAAAAAAAAAAGACTTCTTTCAGCCCACAGAAAAGATGCTGCTGACATTGTACTCCTTGACCCTTGGTTGTTCTTGTGTAGGAAGAGTTGCTTGGAACTTCTCTGTCTGAAGTGGACACTGGTCTAGGAGTCAGGAACCTGGAGTCCAGTCCTGACCGCAGGCAGCTCTGTGATATTAGGGGACACACAAAACCCCTTTCAGCCAGGATTCCCTGGATGTAACACAACGAGCAAAGGAAATCTCTGATGCCTTCAACCCCAAGACTCCACAGTTCTTTGATTTGGAGTGGGGAAGGAAAGAGAAAGTCACAGTGCAGGAAAACGTGGCCCCACTTTGCCACTTATGGAGAAGTAATTCTACCTCTCGGAGACTTGCAGTCTCTTTTATCTGCAATGGCATGGGAATTGGAAGCCTGACCGAGAAGAAACCAGATGGGTCAATATCATCCATCCCCAGGGAACTTGGCCTTTTCCTTTCTTCAGGACTGAGAATCTGAGAGTCTAGGGCACCTCAAAATTGACCTTGCTTTTTCTCAACCATGGGCAAAAGCTAATGTCAGAAAGACCCAGAAAAACTGATGGAGCAGAATTCTGTCTACATCTGTGGATAGGCGTTTTGAAGGAATGCTCTTTGGCACATGGTTTTCCACCCTGTGTTGCTTTTCTAGATATATATTTATATACATATAAATATCTCTTTCCCTGAGGGACAAGGAGTCTCAGCCAAGAGGGAATTCAGTGTGATCTGGTAGAATTTGTTGCAAAGAAAATTCACTGGGGTAGGAGGTAGAAATTGTGTATTCAGGACATCACCTGGTTAATAAAAATTGCACAGCTCCCCAGAACACATGCAATTTCTTTTCTTTAAATTAATGAAGAGTGTATTGTTTCCCCATTTTTTTGCCAATTTAAATTGTGATTTTTTTTTTTTTCTGGGACAATAAGCAAACTAACATAGGGGTTAAATAATTTGTTAAAAGGTGGGGGGTAGAGAGGAGTTGGGGTTTGGAAAAGGGGGCTTTGGCGGGGAACTAAAATCTGCCAGTAGCAACAATAAATGCAGAGTTATGCCTTAGGCATAATATATCAAAGAAAATATAATGCATCCAGCTTAAAACTAATGATTGCCATATAATTAGATGAGAAGCATTGTGCTATAAATGTGTATTCTTTAGCGTGCTGTGATTTTACTGTAAAAAAAAAAGAGAAAGAGAGAGAGAGCGAGAAAGAAGGAGACAGAAAAACACAGAGCCCAGCAACATACTATAAAAAGAACCCTCTGTTGACTTCTCTACTGTTTAGTATTCCTTGGCTGTTCTCCCTTGGGAGTGTGTAATTAGTACTTTATGAAGAGTACATTTAAAGCAGTTTAATATTCACCTCATTCAATCTGAAACAATGTGATCCATGCTTAGACAAATCAGTGCTCCTTGCTGACATAATCTGTCAGAACATTACCTCTGAAAAGACCTTTCAAGAGGTTTGGATGTTAATTAGTTGTCTATCATGTATAAACAGAGCAGTGAGCAGAAGGGGCTCCGACAGGCCAGAGGGATACGTTGGGAAATGCATTTTGTATGAACACGGCTTGCAGGGGGGTCTTCTCTCTCTCTCCACCTCCCCCGCCTCCTCCCAGCCTCCCCTCGCCATGTCAGCAGCCACACAAGCTTTGGACCTCTTCCGGGCAAGATAAGTGCTTTCCGGTTGGCATCAAGGGGCGCCCCTGGCCCCCAGAGGGGACTGTGAATAAGGCTAGAGGTGTTCACACACACACACACACACACACACACACACACACCTGCAAGATGTGACAGCTGTCTCCTTTCAGGTCTCAGAAGCATGACCTCACAGCCCACCTGTGCTTGCTGGGGAGGCTCTGGGCTTTGGGGCCTGGCAGGGTTCCACCTCCTGTGGGCCATGGGCAGAGGGGGCCAGGAGGAGATGGAGATCTGATGCCTGCCTCCCCGCTGGCCCTAGAGCTTGCTTCCTCTGGGAAGCCAGGCTGCTATGACAGAGTCACATGGTGCAAGAGAGGACTAATGCACAGGGGAATTGGTGTGCACTAAACCTGCTTGAACAGCCTAGACCCAAAGAATGCCAGCAAGGCTCAGAGTCATGTTCAAGGTCACCTGGTCCAGACTTCGCGTTCAGGGGAACCTTTGCCAGAGTTCATCCTGCAAGGACTGAGGTCTAGGCTCTTCCTGTGTGAGTTAGTTGTCTGGGGTTTGAACAAGCCTTCTTTTATTGTGGACTTAGAATGCCCATGTCTGAAGTACTTCCTAGCCTATTGAAGATGCTTACTAATAGTAGACTGGTGATTCCAAAATGGCATGGCACAGGCCCTGTAGGAACCACCTTCCCAGGCCTCTGGAACCTTCTCCCTGCACCCACCACACACACATGTTGTCCACTCAACTGCCCCCCTGCCATCTTCCTTTCCCTGGCCTCAGTCACCCCACCTTCCATCAGCAGCCTTAACCCCCATAGCCTCTTCATTCACTGTTCATCCCATAAGCATCCACCAAGCACCTACTGTATGCATTGTACTATGTGTTAAGTTCTAGGGCAGCTAAGATAAATAAGTCATGGTCTCTGCTTGTGAGGCATTTACCAGGTCCATAAACGTATAATTACAGTTTGGGGCAATTTTAAGTCATGTAAGGGAGGCAATATAATTTAGTGGTTAGGAGGGAGTTCTTCTGGAGTCAAACTGCCTGTGTTCACTTCCCAGTCTTACCACTCAACAGCTAGGTGACCTTGGGCAGGTGTTTTAACTGCTCTAAGCCTCAGGTTCCTTGTCTATAAAATGGGGGTAAGAATATCCACCTCATAGTTTTGTAAGTATTCAATGAGATAATGCAGTGAGGTGCCTAGCACAAAGCTTAGGGTGTAATAAGTGCTCAACTGATGTGTGTCCCTGAAAATAATGCAACGATAGGAGCACAATCAAAATGCCTGAAGGTAGAAGAGGGAAGTACTAACTGTGCCTAGTTGGTCTTGGAAGGCTTCCCAGAAGACGTAACATCTGAGCTCTGTTTTAAAGGACCAAATAGAAGTTTACCAGGAGAGAAATGACAGAAGTGCTGTCTAGATAGAGGAAGGGCACACACAGATGCCAGGGGGTGCAGAAATGAGTAAACCACTGAGACATTGCCTTGAGTTCCATCTCACACTGCTGTGCTACAGCCTGGGAGGCTGTTCCCAGTTGAGCCCTTCAGAACCAGCCATGAGACAGCACAGGTACGCGGAAGGGAGCAGTCTCCATGGCTGGGTGGTGATGGGGTCTTCTCGAGGAACTAGTTGCTTCCCTCTGTATTTCTCAGAAAGAAAGGAATCACGATTGCAAACCCCCTCGGCCTGGGTATCCTACTGCAACTTGAACCCGTGGCAGAGCTAGGCTCCCAGGGAGGTGGTGGGGCACAGAGAAGGCAGGACCACTGACTCCAGCCAGTTCTCACCCCAGCTGCAGCCCCACAGCCCTGAGATGGAGCGGGCACCTCCACCCCTCATGGTGGCAGAGGCTGGTTGAGAGGAGGGGCACCAAGGTGCACAAAGGTCCAGCACAGTGCCCGATACACAGAAGGCACTCTGGACATGGTTGCTTTCATTATTATGGGGAGAGGTTATTCCAGTCCACCCTTTGTTCAGGAAAAAAAAGGGGGGCTGTCATTGTCTAATGTTTCACTTGACAAGAAGCCAGGACTCAAGAGGACTGGGTATTCCCTGGGTATCCTCTCTTGGCAAAGCCCTGGGCCTCCGTCTATGCAGGGTCTCTTCTAGCCTCAGAGACTCCCAGCTCCCACCCCTGACAACAACAAAGTCCATGTTGGGGCCCAGTTCTCCAGCACCTCACATCCACCCCCACCTTTCCCTGAGCCCACCAGACTGCTGTGGCCACTCCAGCCACGTGGGATTGCTCCCCCAAGGCCAGCAGAGCCCATCACAGCTGCCTAAAACAGGTAAACAGCTGTTTCTCACAGCTCTCTTCCCACCCTCATACCATCCCTACAGACGGTCCTCCCCTCCCCTGGCTTCCACTTGTCCATGCTCCCCCAGTGTATACTGACCAGCTCCTGCCATAAGCCCCGGACTTCACTCCTCTTTCCATCATGAAACCCCAGCCTGGGGACCTCTCTCATCCAAGGCAAGACATTGGCTCCCTAACAAAATATCCCAAGCCCTGGGAAAGCACTGTCCACCCCACCACACCGCAGACAGGGTGGGCAAGCCCTGGACCCTGCATTCTCATGCTTGTTGGACAGAAGTAATGACATCAGCTCCCATCTGCTGAGAGCCTGCTATGGGTTATGTGTTCTTCTCATGATAGCCCCTGAAGTAGGCATCATTAGAATCATAGGCAGAGCATTAAACTAAATCCGGGACAAGCCAAGTGAGTGGTCTAACGGCATACAGCCAGGCAAGTGCAAAACTGGGCTGCAGGCTTTTCTGTCCATTTCCAAACTCCCACCACCCACTTTCCACCAGGTAAACCGGCCCCCTGCAAACTATAGCCCACAGGCCAGATCAACCTGTTTTTGTAGGGCCTGTGAACTGAGAATGGTTTTTGTATTTTCAAAGGGTTATAAGAAAAGAAACAAACGAAGAACATGTGACCAAAACCATATGTGGCCCACCAGGCCTCAAATATTTACTACCTGGGCCTTTCCAGAAAGTTTGCCATACCACAGGGCCACCCAGGAACATTCAGTACCAGGCACTGGGTATCACAGACACGAAGTGAAACGGTCACCAGAGGGAAGATGGAAGGACGCTCAGGCCATCCTTCTATGTGACCCACCCGCTTCAAAACCATTTTCAAAATAGTGTCTAGTAGTGATGAAATCAGGCTACAGAGAACACCAGGAGTTTCTCTCTTTGCAGGCTTCACAGCTTATGATGAAATATTTCACACACAATGTCTCTTTCACGGAGTTAGAGTCCCCATTTTTTGAATGAAACATGGAAAAGCTGAGAGCTAAAATGACTCACTTAGGGGTCCCTGGTGAATATCCCCCCCAGGTCCCATGACCTCAAGGCCAGTGTTCTTTCCATCACACGGCGGCTGCTCTGGCCCCCAGGGCATCCGGCCAGAGAAGCTGGGCACAGAGAGACCAAGAGCAGCCCAGGCAGGGCTGTGGGCGGCTGGGCAGAAGGCGGAGCCACTGCGGTGACCGCGCCTCCCAGGCCACCCTGCTCTTTTCATATGGATTGAATTGATGTGCATCTCAGATTTCTGTGTTCAGCACAGGCCCAACTCTGTTGGAGCTGTTTCAGCCACTGAGTCCCAGTACCCCAAGAGGAGTCCCCCAATTGCTGCATCTCAGGGGTGATTCTAGCTCACATCCAGCAGGCTAAATAACTGTCCCCCAGGGCAGGGAAGCCTGATTTCCAGTTGCAGCTCTCCCACTAGCTGGCTGGATGATCCAGGGTGGGCCAGCATCCCTCTCTGAGCCTCCCTTCCCTCCCTAGTAGCAGAGTGAACGATCCCCACCCCGTCCTTCACCCCTATGGGACTCTGGGAGAGGGAATGAGGTCATGTCTGTGGGCTGCCTGGTGGAAGGAAGCGGCAGGGGGAGTACAAGGTAGTAGTATCTTCTGGGTTGAGCTGGGCAGTTGCCATGAAGTTGCTGAAATGTGTAAGCATTCCAACGACCTCGGGAACCCGTCGCGGGAATGTCACGGGAAGGCAGTGTGTCAGAACCGGCTTGGGCTTCCGAGTCACCACAGTGTGAGTACAAACCCCAGCTCAGCTACTTCCCAACTTTGGCAAACAACCCAGTCGCTTTCGGCCTCAGTTTTCTCACCTATAAAAAGAGAATAATCCCAACCACAGTTTGGTTGTTTGGTTAAGGATTTGAAAAGATGATCCCTGGCATAGGCGAGGGCTCATTATGACGACTGCTGTGGACCTGGTGTCTTGTCAGGACACCTCTTTGTGATTCTCCATGAACTATCTCCAGATAAATGCAAACATCCTCCACCTGTGCCCTTCCAGGGAGCGCCTTCTGCAGTGGGGATAGCTGGGCATTCTGAGCACTTCCTTTTGAAAAAGAAAAATTAGAACTGAGGCAATGAACACAGGCCTTTTCTCCAGCATCACCCAGGGAACCTGTGACCCACAGGGCCAGGGGTCCTAGGTCCAGAAACTGGGGGAGGTCAGGTACTCCCTGGGTCCCTTTCCCCTGGTAAGTGGTGGAGTTTGGTCACCACGATTTCTGAACTCAACAGTCCCAGCCTTGGCAAACCGAAACTCCCAGCCTGCCAGCAACCACTTTCTTCTCCCTTACCCAGGAGCAAAAGAAGGGCCTCAGTGAGCCCCCAGGCGAGTGGGATTTTGTACAGACAGAAACGGACAATCTGCTCCTGGCATCTTTTTAAGACAGGAAGGGATGCAAAGATTGGGGGCTGGACGCATCTAGAAAAGGCTTGCTTCCCCAAGCATCCCCAGTCCACGTGTGGAGGAGCATGGGACAGTGGTGGAGGTTGGTGGGGCCGGGGCCAAGGCCAGGGAGGAAGCGGAGAGATGCATCCAGCAGAGGGTGTGAGAATCAGCCACAACTGGACGAGACTGTCGGAATTAGTCACCAGTGTTGATGAGTTCAGTCGGTTACATAACAGCCTCCCTCGCTCTGCTGTTAGCTCTCCTGAGCTGGGGCTCTCCAGGGTTAAGGGTCTCTAGCAGGGAGGGTCACATCCTGGGAGCCCAGGGGCAAAGGTTCTCGCACAAGCCTGCCCTCCCCAGTCCTGCTCCAGCCCTGCAAGGCCAGAAGGAGGCGCCAGCTGTTCAGCTCCTGCCTGAGTCTTGCCACCTTGTCTCCAGACCATCCCACGCTAGCCTCACAAGGCTGTCTCTCTGGCCTGAGCACAGAAGATGCTCAGACAAGGAGTTAAATATGGATCTCAGCTCAGGGCAGCTCAGTAGCCCACTTCCCCACTGAATCTATTATGATACATCATTATAATGATTATTATCAATAAGTATTTAGCAAACACCTTTAGTTGTGGCCCCGTTGGAGGCATTGTAGGAGCTACAAAGATGAATAAGATGCAGATGTACGGCAGTAGCAAGAGCTTGGGATTGCAATGCTTTTCCTCCAGAGGCAAAAGCGTGTTCAGAGAGAGGAACTCTAAGCAGGTGGCTCCGTTTTCCACTTGAGGTCAGATTGAAACCCTATGTAAAAGTTGGCACAGCCAGCCTCAACCCCAGATGCCCAGGATAGGGTGGGATTCTTGAGGCCAGATTCCTTGCTGATGTACTTACCCACTGCACATGGCTGAAAAAAAAGAACAATAAATGTCTAACATCAGTAATGGATGGTGATGATAATGACAAAAATGATGTTAGAAAAGAGTATACAATTTTGCCCCAGCACAGTGGCTCATGCCTGTAATCCCACCACTTTGGGAGGCCAAGGCGAATGGATCACTTGAGGTCAGGAGCTCGAGACCAGCCTGGCCAACATGGCGGAACCCCATCTCTACTAAAAATACAAAAATTAGCTGGGTGTGGTAGTGGGTGCCTGTAATCCCAGCTACTCAGGAGGCTGAGGCAGGAGAATCACTTGAACCCAGAAAGCAGAGGTTGCAATGAGCTGAGATCGCGCCACTGCACGCCAGCCTGGGTGACAGAGCATGACTCCGTCTCAAAACAAAAAAAGAGAGAGAGAGAGAGAAATGAGTATACGATTCTGGCCCAAAGCCCTGGGAACTTCAGCTCTTCTTTCCTGCCTATTGGCATTTCTGACACTCCACTAGACAATAGAAAGCCAGGAGCAGAAGCTTGAGAAACATTTAAGAATCACTCAAGCAGATCTTCGGACTCCAGGCAGGACTCAACTGAATCATCCAAGAAGAGTCACCATTATAGCAGCAGGTGAACTCAGGAGTGAGTTTGAAATCCAGGAGTGGGGTGACAGCCTCTTGGGCCCTTCCTCCCTTTCCCATGCCTAAGGGAAAGCCCCAGCCCAGGCTCTCAGGAGACAGTAATAACCACCAAGGGCCATATTGCCTCCTCATTAGCCTACCAGATTCATGGTAGTTAAGAGCCGGAAGGAGTCTCAGTCCAGCCCTCCCATTCTATAGATGAGAACGCTGAAACCCGAAGAGGAGAACTGACTCACCCAGGGCCACACAGCAGAGATGGGTCTCAAACTCCCACATCCTTTTATTACACTGTGAAAACCAGAGAGAAGTGAGGGAGGGGACGAATGTGGGGAAACTATCCGCCTCCTGAGCCTGCAGAGGTCTGTGGGATCCATACTCCCTGCTTAGCTGGCTCACTATCAGGCAGATGACAGCTTCACGTGGAGGGAGACCAACCGCCCCAAGGAGGCCACACAAATGGCCATGGAGCCAAGTCAGGGTGTGCAGTTTCTAGAAGAGCCTTTCCTCTCTGCTTTGCTCCCTGAAAAGAGCAAAAGGCTCACTCACTCCTAGGCCTGCTGGCAAATTTCTGATGAGAAATCTACTCCAGCTTCTAACTCCCAAAGATCTCCTGGGCATCTACTTGGCATAAGCTTTCCCAGCAATATTGAAAGCCAATTAGAGAAAATTAAGGAATTAAATAGAAAAATTTGTGTTGGTTAAGGCCATAAAAATCATTCATTCACTCAACACACGTCAACAGAGTGAGGATTCAGTCACAGAGATAAGGTCTCTGATCTTACTACACCCGCAGTAAAGTAGGTAAGGTAGAAAAATCAGCAGTTATCCCAGGGACTCTCATAGCTACGATGTAAGATACTGGAAGCACCAAAAGGGAGAACCCTGTGGGTGGGGCGGCCAGGGGTCTAGGGCAGCTTCCCAGAGGTACAGACATCAGACCCTGAGGCTTGGAGAGCCTCTGAAAGCCCAGAGCCCATCCTGAGAAAGATAAAATTTGATCTATTTGCTTTCATTTTCTACTTTATCTTTATCCCTCCCCTCCCTCCATCTGAACATACCCCGTCAGCGGCCCCTCGTTCCTGCTCTATCATCAGACTTTCCCATCTTCTTCCCCATTTGGGACCCTCAGCCCACACCCTCAGCTCACACCCTATCAAACATGTAGAATCAGCAGAGGTTGTGGGGAGGGGCCCCACTCATGCCCAGACAGATGTGCTCTGTTCCCCGCACAGCTGTCCGGCGGCAGCCCATCTGCGCTCACTTCCTGCCTCCCAGCTCCAGCCCCTCACACCTCCCACGCAGGGGTGGGGAAGTCTGGTCCTGAGATTCATCCTAAAGCCAATGTTGAGGCTGCCACTAGCCCGGCAAAGCCCCAGATGCTGGCTCCCGCCCTCCCCACTCCCCCACAAGGAGTGGTGGCCCGGGAAGGGCTTCAACAAGGTGGAGAGTTTGCCTAGGCCACTCTGGAGGACTCTGCCTTGAAGTTCAGCTTCAGTCTCTTGGCAGTCGTGAGAGCTGCCTAGCTCTGAAGTTCTCCCAGCGCCATGTGTCCACATGACACACGCCAACATCACTGATCTGATTTCATTATTTTGTCAAAATTAAAAGAAGGCTGTTTCACTCGAGCCAGATGTATCCAAGGGAAGAAAATTATATTTTCAAGAGAGTTTGAGACACAAAGCTGTCCCACCTTGATTGTTGTCTCCTTGTCAGAATCCATGTGGCCCCCAGTTTCGATGCTGGAAGGTGGGTTCTGCATTGCTGAGAGGTAGTTTCTGGAAATCTACTTGTCTCTGGGATGCTCACAGCTCCCTCCTGGCTCCTGAGCAGGGAGCATCTATTCTCTAGGAATATAGAGATGGTGCAGGCAGCTGTGTGGTTCCCATGGAATGAATACTCCTTAAAGGCAGGAACTATTAATAGTGAGACTATTAATTTTTGTATCCCCTGTAGCACCCAGCCCTGGCTCTGTACATGGTAGGCACTTGATAAGTGTGCACTGAACTAAGGTACCAGGATACTTCCCTGACCACACACCCGGGCCAAACAGGCAAGTGAGGTATCTGATTAGCCCTCTCCATTTGCCCTTAGGAGACTCAACTTGGGCAATGGGGAAAAGAGGAGACAAAGCAGGAATGCGTCTCCAGCCTGGAGAAGGGATGGGGTGGTGAAGGAAGGAGAAATTGGACTGTAAAATTAATGGGCATCCCCAGCTAAACCCACAGTCTTTTCTTGAATGTCATGTCCTAATGCATGGGGAGTTAGGCAGAAAGATGACAGCCTCTTCCCTTTTCCTAGAAACAGAAATGCCCCAGGAGGACTTGCAAACTCTGCAATCCTGTATCTCCAGAATAATGGCATTGCCTTGGTGGGAACCAGCTTCTGCAGGCAGAAATGAGCCCCCAGAGCAAGGGCTAGGGCCAATAACAGGAGCAGAGAGCTAGCCCAGACTTTCTGGTTGCAAGAGGAGGTTCCCTTCCATGACCACTGATTGTAAATGATTCTAGTTCACCCCACTCTCCCCACTGCATACACAGACACACACAGTCTTGATATACGACTTTGGGTGAGAGGCAGTGCAGTTCCTTCCCCCAGGCTGGAAACCCATTAACCAAGGGTATGGATTCAGGCCTTTTGGATTGCTCCCTTAAAGTGAGCTTCCACAGGGTCTATGGCCAGGCAACCGTAGACTTAGGTTGCTTTATTTGGTAAAGTATCTAAGAAAGAAAAGTTCTTTCACAAAGGCGTTCTTGTCACCTTTTTTTCCATTTTACAAATCTGGCCACTATGGTTGTGACAGAGTCCCTGAGATTCAGGTCCCAGCCTGAAAACCCCCATCTCCTCATAAGCCTGAGCCTAATGTAACAGGGAGCACAGGACCAGACAGGGTGGCTCACGTCTGTGATCCTAGCACTTTGGGAGGCCAGGGTAGGAGGATTGCTTGAGGCCAGGAGTTTGAGACCAACCTGAGAAACAGCAAGACTCCAACTCTATAAAATATAAAATTTTTTTAAAAAATTAGCCAGGCATGGTGGTGTGTGCCTGTAGTCCTAGCTACTCGGAAGGCTGAGGTGGGAAGATCACTTGAGCCCAGCAGTTCAAGGCTGTAGTGAGCTATGATCATACCACTGCACTCCAGCCTCGGTGTCAAAATGAGACCCTGTCTCAAAAAAGAAACAATAAGAAAGAGAGGATGGTTGAGTGGATGGCTGGTGATGACAGGAGTGGGTGACAGACAGCAGGAAAGCAGGCTGATCTGCCAGCAACAGGCAAAGAGGCCAAGGGCCCCATCCACATCTGGGGCCTCTGAGGCAGGCTGCCTGGCAGAGGAGACGGCTTTGTTTTAGGAACAGTGATTTATGCTTCTTGTGGTTTCAATCAAGAGCAACCCAAAATGTTCTGTCAATACAAATATATAGATGCACAACACACACACAGACACTCACACACAGACACACACACTCCTCCTTCTCCAAGTCACAGCCTCCTGTTTCAGCAGCCCAGCAATGATTTGGGGCCTCTCTATCTACCGCAGATTTAGGAGAAAGGGAAAATCCACATTCACACATTCACCTGGATTCCTCCCCTAGTTCATTAAGATAGGGAAGACCTAAGATCTCACACATGTTCCTGGACGTCAGACCCAAGTTTCCCAAGGCAACTGGGATTTGCACAGAAGAAGCAGGGGTTTGTTCCAACCAGCCCCAAGAGTGGCAGGTTGTCGTGGGAGCTCTAGAGCTCACAGGTCTCTCCCAGGCATGGCAGCATCTCTAGGCGTCTGACTTGAGGGTCTCTTCCTCTGCTCTCCTACTTGTGGGATCTTAGTTCCGAGTGGTCACCCTTGCCAGCCCCAACCCTACCCAGAAGCATAGGGCTTGACCTTGGAGCTCCTGCAGCATGGATTCCCTGGGACAGATTTCACAACCCAGCACTGAGTTTTACCACAAGTTTCAGACAAAGAAGGTGTGTTGGAGCCGAGAGCATGCTTCTGCCCGCTGCGTGGGCGTCGAGTTCAATGCCTTCTTGTCAACACTTGAATGTGTTGAACATCACTCACAAGGGCATTCTTTAAGAAACCTATTAAGTTAATTACCCAGGCATTTTTTTCTCTCTCTCTCCCCCTATCCATGCATCTCATATAAAAAGAAATTTGGCTTTCTTCCTCTCTGAGATACTTTTGATGTAACTCTTCTCCCCTCGGCACAATAACATCTTGTTTATTTCTCTAAGTCAGTCAGGGTGGCTGCACTGCACAGACCGACCCCTTTGCTCAGGTCTTAGTTCCAAGGGTAACTGAGAGAGTGAAGCTTGACCCTAGGGATGGGGGAGTGGCCCTTCTGACCCCCTCCTTTCTAACTGCCCAGCCAGAACACAATCACAAGGATGAGAATAGTGAAGGAAAAAACCAAGCTCCCACGGGGTATTCCCTTCCTTCCCATAGAAGGTGAAACAGGAGTCACCCCAATGGGCAGGTCAACAAGTACCTACAGAGCACCAGCCATGTGCCCAGAACCATCCACCTTGATTTTGGAAGAAGAAAAATTTCTGCCCAGATAAATGTTTCCCAATTCCAGCCCCATGCACATCCAAGCTCTTGGGAAAATGAAAGCACTAATTTATCATCAAGAATCACAAACTGAGAATCAGGAGACGTAGGTTCCAGATCCACACCACTGCCCGTGACTGGTTCTGTGGATGCCATGGCCCTGAATTTGCTCCTCTATAAAAGGCAGGGGGTGGACCTGGCTAAAGGGTGGCTGACATCCCTTGCAGCTCATTGGTGCCTGCACAGCTGGCCGCAGCTACCCACCTGGATGGGGAATCTCCTCACAGGAAGGGAAGAAAAGGAAACGCTCTGTTCAGACAGTGAGCAAACGAAGGCCATCTCAGAGAGTTGATCCACATGCTGTGTTTGGTGGGCGTACCCTTGGTGCTGACACCCCTGTCCAGGGAGGGAGGAGATGCAGGGCCTGGGGTGGGCGTGGCTCTCCAGCTCTAGCTGGGTAGGTGGAGGCCGTGAGCCCGGGAAGACAGTTGTACTCCTAGGCTGACATTACATCGATGGGATGTCTTGCCTACGGAGCTAAAACAAGAAGAGCCGCAGAGAGGTCCACAGAGACACGTGGAGGAAACACCAAGTAACCAGGCCTTGGCCTCCCAATCATTGTATTATGGGAAGTCAGGGCTGCCAGCTATGATAAAGGAGGAACACACCCCACAGCTTCCTTGCCAAGACCATACATAAGCAAAAAGCAGTTTTCAGAATTTTCCAGCCATCCCCACTCTCCTTCCTACTTCCAGGAAAACAAGAGCCCTGGAGCAGATGCAGAAACTCCATGAGTGCTATGGGACACCCCTCCTGTTCCCACATCGCACATCCACCCCAGTCCCCTGAACCAGGACTGTCATCTCCCCAGTCCCAGCAGTGGCACCACCCAAATTCTCCGCAGACCCATCGGGGCACACAGAGCAAAAAGCATTGATGTGGTGAGGCCTCTCTGCAGAATCCCAGAGTTCAGAGGTACCCAAGGGGTCCTCTGGGCCAACACCCTTCCCCCAGGCAAGTCTGCGCCTAAATCATCCAGGACTCATGGAGGCCTCTCCTGTCCTCCTGGGGTGTGTAGTTGTGGCCGAGAAAAGGCCTACCCTGCATGTGGGAGCCTCGTAGCTTCCAGGGGGGCTCTCTTTTTCTGGGATGCTCTTGCTTACAGGGAACCCCAAGACTACCAGAAGCTGTTCCACCCACCTCCCCACCCTCCCTCTGACTCAGGACTACTGACAGTCTGGTGAACTCTGAGTCACACCCGCTCCTCGTTCTCCCCCCAGACCACCCCCATCATGTGCAATCCAGTACAGAAGAATGCTGGGGACGGGGAGAAGAGCAAGTGGAGCCCAAGGACTTGACCCTGAGCAGCTGAAGGTTGGGAAATTAGAATCACAAGCCCTCAGTGCCCTCTCCCCGCCAGGCATCTAGTATGCAGTTTCGCTCTGATGCAACTCTCTGCCAGGCGGGTTCTGTGACCCAGCATCCCAGAGGCTTGGGCACCTTCTGGGGCAGGAAGAGAAAGTGTCCTCTTCTCTCCACATTGCAGCCACATTTAATCAATACAGACTGATGGGCTTCTGTCCCCTCACCCTGGAGGGCTCCTCTCAATGGTCCATCCAACCTCACCCATAGGCTTGGAGCCATCATCGCACCCAAGCAGCCTAAGTGCAGCCCCCTCTTGGAGAAGGGCTCCCCTTTTCTCTCCAGATCTGGGGAGATCTGTAAGCAGAGCTTGGCACAGGCTTATTGGTCTGCCTTCTTCACACTTCCCTGCCTGGGTGTGTGCCTGCATGTGTGTGCACACGCATGTGGATGTGCCCCAGTTGCTCAAGTTGACTAAGAGTCTGAGCATTGCATAAGCCAGGGCCCGAGTCCAGGCAAGGGCCAGCCTTTCCTCCGCTCTCCACCCAGGCTGGGACGAACCTCTCCTCCAGCGCCAGGACCCACAGCTCTGTGGGAGAGTCTGCACGCGGCCCCGGGCTCCTGCTCCACAGTGCTTGTGTGAGCACACACTCACACATTCCCTGAGAAAGCCCCTGGGGCCTCTGTGGGAAGGCTTTCCGGGAGACTTTTATGGCCAAAGAGGAAGGAAGTCCATCGTTGGAACAGCCAGGGCCAGGCAGCGGGCAAACGCCGGCCAGGAGTGGAGTCAGGCTGCAGCCTTCCCACTGCGAATCCTTTAACCCTTTTCCTAGTCTCAAGCTGCTCAGTGAGGCAGGGCCAGGTTGAAAAGCAACATCCCCTGGGGTCCCCCTGCCGCCCCTCAAGCCCTGCCCCCATGTGCATGCACACCCATGCACGCCCCACTAGCCCTGCTGCTCACACTGGCTCACCCAGCTCTGATCACAGTAGGCTCCTGCCCAAAGAAACACAAACCTTGAGGCTTGCAAGAAATCATCTTCATTATTTTACTGAAGAGGCCACAGAGACCCACAGATCAGGTGACTTGCCCAAGGTCACCCAGGTTCAAGTCCAGAACCCTGGAGTCTGTGGCCTCTCACGGGCGCCGTACAGGAGGCTGGGAACAGCAGAGACCCTGCATCCACACAGTGGCACTTGAGGAAGGGACAGAGCCTGAACAAGGTGGGGGCACCCCCAGAGACTTCCCAGGAGTCCAGCACTTATTATCACCCAGAGCTTTGACATCTACTACAGTAGCCACTTAACTGCCTGTGGCTATTTCAATTTAAATTAATTCAAATGAAATAATTTCACATGTGGTAGCCCATGATAAATAATAAATTAATAAATAATTCCAGGTGTGGTAGCTCATGCCTATAATCCCAGCACTTTGGGAGGCCAAGGCAGAAGGATCACCTGGGAGTTCAAGACCAGCCTGGGCAACATGGTGAGACCTCTATCGCTAAAAAAATTTTTAAATTATAAATATTAGCTGGGTGTGGTGATGCAGACCCATAGTCCCAGCTACTTGGGAGGCTGACATGGGAAGATCACTTGAGCCCTGAGGTTTAAGCTGCAGTGAGCCGTAATTATGCCACTGCACTCCAGCCTGGGCGACAGAACGAGAGTTAAATAATTCTTTTTACAACTCCATTCCTCCCAACTTTGATGACCACAGGCAGCTGGCAACTACTCTATAGTACAACACAAAGAGAGGACATCTCCACCATCACAGAATGTCGCATTGGACAGCGCCAATCTGGAGGGAGGCAGATTGGGGATCGGATGGTCAGAAGAAATCTGTTCTCTGATGGAAGGCTGAGGTCCTCTGTGAAGGAAAGAGGAAAGAGAGGAGGGAGGAGAGGAGGAGAGAGGGGAGGGAGAAGAGGAGGAAAGGGCAGAACAAAGGAGGGGACGGGGAGAGGCCGGAGAGAAGAGAGAGGACAGGGAGGAAGAGGCTGGAATCGGAGAGAAGGGGAAGGTGGTGAAGGGAAGGAGAGAGGACACAGCTCTGGCTGAGATCAGACTGAACCGGGGGAGACTAACACTCTCCCCACCCCACGCTCCATCCTAGTCCAGAAGGCCAGGGCCCAGAATCACAGATACCGCAATCAGTCAGGGGCCAAAGAGACGGCACCTGGTGGCTTTCCAGACCCAAAGTGAAACTGATCAGCCCTTGTACCCAGAGCTCTCTCTACCCCCAGGGTGGCCTCCACACCTCAGCACCTGGATTCACAGAGAGACACTCCTTGCTCTGTTCCTCTGGGGGCGGGGCAGATCTAACAGGGAGGACCCTGTGGTCCTTTTCATATTCACTTCAGCAAAAATGTCTCTAGCAGGAGAAAAAAAGAAAGTTGAATATAGTAATATGAAAAGGCTTCTCCTGCCACGAGATGGGTGCATTTTTCAGACCACAGGACAATACTTTGATTCAATTCCACAGACACACGAACAGTCCATTTGTCACTTTCTCCCATATTCTTCTAAGCAAACATTTGAGCAGCATCATTGGTCTTGGCAAAGAGCATCACCTATGAAGTCAGAAATACTTGGGTTAAATTCCAGTTCTGCCGCCTAATGATTTAGACAAGGCGCTGCCTCCCTGAGCCTCAGTTTCCTGCCTTGCAGGCTGTTGTGGCGGAAGGAGAGCTCATGGGTAAGGTGGGCTCTAGGGATGTGAGTTCCTCCCCTTGTTCCCCAAATACATCCTGTGTGTCTTTCTCTTGTGTTACGGGCAAGAGATGGAGAACAGGAAAGGGATCCTCTCACATTGCTCTCAGGCAGAGGAGAGGCAGAAGGACAAATGGCTGTGGTCCCAGGCCGAGTGGCGGCCACAGCACAGTAGGGTGAGGGGAGGGAACAGTGGGAGAAGGAAGGCTTCACAGAGGAAAGAAGTGTGAACTGGACTGGAAAGATAAAGAGAATCAGAGTAGTGCACTTGAGACTGAGACCATCCATGAGCCAAGCTCACAAGGAACTTCATCAACTCTTCTCAGTTGAGCTAGACAGGGGCTCTGGAGAGAGGTCTCAGCCTGGGATCCATGAAACCTTTAGCCATGGGGCCCCAGCCTCTGCCCCTGCCCTGAATCACCAGGGCAACCCCATATCCCTGCAGGGCTCACTCCCCCGATGCCTCTGTGGGACCCAAGGCTGGGGACTTGGTGACTCATCATACCACTCTCAGCCCTCCCCCCCACAGTGCACAGGGTCCCCTAAGTCAAGAGGGTGCTGGAGAACATGGCCTGTCCTTGTCTCAAAAGCTTTCTGCCCCTAGGCCCGGGCATAACCCAGGAGAGAGCTGGGAAGATCTAGACGGGCTCTTCCATCCAACTTGAGCAAGTCCGAAGTCTCCAGAGAAATTCCAGCAAAGGGAAAAAAATATTCCCTTCCCTTCAAAATCGATTTTCTGAACACAGCCCCTCTTTGTTCTGAGGTGCAGACAAAAGAACATTAGA
This sequence comes from Rhinopithecus bieti, assembly GCF_001698545.2. Taxonomy (NCBI): domain Eukaryota; kingdom Metazoa; phylum Chordata; class Mammalia; order Primates; family Cercopithecidae; genus Rhinopithecus; species Rhinopithecus bieti. The sequence continues at coordinate 463,942 of NW_016809657.1, forward strand.
CTATGAATCAGGAGACTTAGATCATGGGCCAAGACACCTGCATTCCATTTGCTGATCTGCTGCCGACTGGAACTCCCATCTCGGGCAAGTCATTAACCTCTCCAGAGCTTGTGTCCCCATCTGCAAATGCTACCCTCTCTGCCTCCCGGTGAAGGAGGGTTAAGTGATACAGCAGTGCACAAGGGCCTGAAACCCCTGGAGTGGAGAGTGCTGGATACGGGTCCAGGACTGTTGTTACCATCTAACAACCATGGCACAACCCCCAGGTGACTCACCTGGCCTGTTTGCTCTCCAGTCTCCCCATCCAAGGATGTAGGAGCTGTACCTCTCTAAATGTTCCTCCCCTTCTGTCGTACCCCCGTAGGAGGCTAAGAGTGACCTGGGACAGTGCATTGTCTGTTTTGCATTGTAAGAAGGCGATGTCTGCAAGAAGAGAGGACATGAAACGGGGAGCTTGGTTAGGGGCACAAGGAACCTGCATGCTTGGGCTCCTCTGCCCTCCACTGACCCCAATTATCGGCAACTGGCCTGTAGGCAGGGCTGGGCCCGCGCCTGGCTGGGAACCGAGGCTGAAGACTGACTCATACATGAGTCTCTTTCCACCAGCAGACCCTGTCATGGTGGCCTGTGGATCCTGTCCAGGCTCTGACCGGAAGACCACAGTTAAGCAGTTCTAGAATTCTGGGGAAAGCAGGTGGGTCCATCTCTTCATCCTCAAGGGGATTAGGGAGTGTGATTCTGCCCATCCCACCTCCCTCAGGTGCTACCAGTCACCAAGACTCCCTGGGCACCCACCAGGGGCTTGTTTATGGCTAGAAGATTGCATGTTGATTTCCACTACACACTTTATCCCAAGTGATTTTATGTTCCCCTGACCAATGTCTACAATCAAATTGGGAGAGGGAGGCAGAATTCAAAGAACAACTTGAGTCTCTCAGGAAGCTGGTCCTGGGAACACAGGGCAAGTGTCTCTTTAAAAATACTCCCTGCACAGCAGGTCACACTGGCCTGCAGCCACAACCCCCAGGCTGTGATCTCACCAAGCTCCGAGAAGCCAAACAGGGTCAGGCTTGGCTGGTCCCCGAGTGAGCAGGGAGACCTCCCAAGCAAAACACAGGTGTTGCTGGTGATTCAGCAGGCCAGCCCCACCCTCCACGGAGTCTAGTTCTGCTCAGGTGTTGGAATTGCAACTGGGATGATTCAGGGAGCTCCTATCAGTACCTGGGCAGAGGAAAGGGGCGTGGTGCCACCAGCAGGTGCTGAATGCTCTTTCTGGCCTCCATGTGTGACAAGTGTTGTTTCTTAAGAATCAGGGTGGATGCACTTCCTCCCTCCCTGTCCCCTGCCCATTTCCTAAGGCTGGTTGTTGTCAGCCATTGACCTAAATTCCTCAGGTTGTCTCAACCAGATAAGGGATGGAGGAGGAAAAGGCAGCTCCAAGGGGCTTCGGGCTCAGGAACCAATTAGCCCCCACTCCAAACAGTTGTGGTCTGGGGCTGCCAGCAGGCTCCTGGCTCACACCCCAGGATGGTCCCTTCTGGTTTGGGAACAAGTAAGGATGAAAGGCGTCCATGAAATGAGGGCCGAGAGCCGTCATTAGCCTGTTTTATGAGTACACAGATATTCATTACACCTCAACCCCGTCATTAGAGGCTCCAGCAAGAGCTCAGGCCCCTTCTTTATTACAGTAGAAACTGAGGGGGTTTCTCCCCCAAAGGGAGCTCGGTTCTGCTTCCGGGAAGGAGGTCCCGCCCAGGAGAAGGTCAGTAGCCTCCACTCTCAGGCAGGCCTGACTCTCACTGCACTTGCTCACTCCCCAGCCCCAGCAGCTGGGCAGCCCAAGGGGAGGTCAGGTAGCCCAAGGAAGTGCTGATAAGGGCCTGGGGCTTCTTGGGGACAGGAGGCAGGCATAAGAGGCCTGGGCACTGGAGTCTGGCGTAAGAGAGCATTGGCTCCCCAGCACAGAGCCCTTCACCCCCTACCCCAACCGAGCACCAGTAGCTGGCAGAGAGCCTATGCAGCCTCCTCCAGGAAGCCCTCCCAGCTCCGCTAAGGCTCTCTGCACCTCCTCTTCCTAGTGTTCATCACAGCTGTAATGATCTCTTGACTCTTGTGTCCTGCCAGACTGCAAGCCACCCCACACAGGGACACCACGCTTGGCACGTAGCAGGAACTCCATAGAGGTGGGCTGAGTTGACATCAGCCAGGATCCAGGGTAGGATGTATGAACTGGGGTGGAAAAAGGGGACTCTCTCCTAGCCTCAACTCCACTCTCTGTGTGTTTTTCCACAAGGTGATGATCAGATGGCCTGGCTGCTTTCTCAAGGCCACAGTCGGCGAGTGACTGAAAAATAAATCCTCTGCCACTGTCTAGGCAGCGCCCCCTTACCTCCTAAATTTAATCCCTTCACATGAATCCCACTGAGCAGCTAGACAGGTCTCCCCTTGTCATCAGCCCCTTTCTGTCCCCAGAGGGTGACCACATCACTATAGGAAACACCCGGTGACAAAGCCCAGCAGGGTCAAGCCCACACTTCCAGGGCCAGTCCCAAGAGCCTCTCCTGCTTGACAGGACCGCAGGCTGATGGGGGCAGAGGAGGGGTGGGGGCTCACCCTCTTTCCCATTAGGGCTGGCAGCACCACTGGTAATAGGTTGGAGCCCACCCTGCTGGTGCAGGCCATCGAGGCTGAATGGAGCGTAGCCAGACCCCACAGTGAGGACCAGGGGTGCAAGAGCTGGCAGATTAATCAACTGTCGTTTGCATTCATTAAAGGCCCCTTGCTTGTGTGCACAGCAGCCTCAGATGCCAGGGCAATTAACTGCTCACAGCAAAAAGTTCTGGGGAGAAGTTTCTCTCAGCTCCCTGCAGCACAGCCTAGGGATAGGCCTGGTGTCCTAGAATCCCAAACTCCTCAGGGGAAGGCCTCTGAAGGCCTAGCTTCGAGGGTGAGGCCCTGCCCTCGACCTACAGCACGGTGGGCTTTGATTGGAAGGAGGCAGGGGAGCCCCAGATGGGGCAGCCTGGAGAGTCAGCAGCTGTCCCTTGATCTTCTTTGGGTCCCTCCCTCTGCTGTGACCCTGTCCCCTTTCCTCCCATCTCTTCGTGTCCCTGGGCACTGTCACCATGAACAGCTGGGCCCTCGTCATGGTTGTGCAAAGACTCATTTCAACACACTCTGAGACGGACGATGTTCCCCATGGGGACTTGAAGCCAGGCAGTATGGGCTGCCCCCAGCCCCGCTCTCCTGACTGCCGGGGAGACGGTGGCACTGGCTTCCGAGATGGTCAGGGTTCCTCCTCTGCACACAAACCTTCCTGCCCCCAAGGGACTCAGCTGAGCGGCCCTTAACAGACAGCCGCCCACTGGTGGAGTGGCACAGTGGCCCAGGTTCCACTGGCCTTACCTGAGAGAGCCGTGGTCCTCCCTTCCTCTCCTGGGGCTCAGTCAGTACCCAAAGCATTCCCGGAACATGGGACCAACTGTGGGCTCCAGGTAGATTTCACTGAGCATAGGCTCAGAGATTTTTGCTGTGATTGCCAAGCTCCCCAGATTGGCATTTGCCTGCTGGGCACTGTAAAAGTGCCACAACAGAAAGAGAACAGTCCCCAGGCCTGGCAGACAGCGGCAGGGCCCTGGACGCCGGCAGGCCCTGGTGGGCCACATTCATTGTTCCGTTGGCTCAGACAAATGAATCTGGGTTAACACAGGCAGGCAGGGACATGAAGGCCCACCACACAGGCCTTGGCATGACCAAGGCACGTGAGAACGGCAGCTCAGCAGAGATGGCAGCTGGCTTGGGCACCTCGGAGGAGGGAGACCCAAGGAAGTCGCCTGACTGGTGGCCTCCTGCTGGGGCCAGGGCCCTAGAGTTGATCCTGACCTGCAAACCTGGGCTGCCCCGTGCCCTCCTCTGGTCTGTAAGCAACACAGAAGAACCGCTGTTCTCTCGCCTCTTCCATCCCGTCTGTCTCTTCCCAGACCCTGAGGTCCCTGAATGCCTGGAGGACAAGCAACCCTCCCTCCTCACGTAGGGTAGGTGCGGGGAGCATGATCTGGGGAAAGGAGCTAAGAAACATCTCTGTGTGCCCAGCCCTTGCCCTTCTCCCCAGGAACTTCGAGGCTCAGAATAGCACACCCAGAGTCGCTAACCTGGGGCCACTTTCCCTGGCTCTAAGCAGGGGCGAAGGGAAAGGGCTGTGCCTCCTGCCTTCTCAGGTCTGGCCCAGGCCCTCTGAACACCCAGGAGCCCAACCGGTCTGAAGGGTCTGACTTGAGAGCTGAGGCCACAGAGGAAAGGGGAGCCCTGGGGCGGGGCCTCCAGAAGGAACAGAAAAGGAGACACCATCAGGAACTGGGGCTCAGATGGTTCCCACCACAGCTGCCACCACAGGTCTGATGAGGAGTCCCCTTCCCTGCCCTGGGGAATCAGGCAGGAAGGTTCGGAGAGCAGGAAGTTGCTGTGGTGGTGCTGCGGGGTTTGACAGACTTTAGTGTGCATAGAAATCGCCTCAGGTTCTTGTTAAGAGGAAGCTTCTGGTTCACTAGGTCTAGGGTTGAGCCTGAGAAAGATTCTACATTTCTGACAAGCTCCCAGGACACATTGCTGCTGCTCTGAGGGGCTGGGGAACTGGGGTCAAGTTCACCATCAGTCCCTTGAAAAAGAGCAAGCCGTGATTTGAATAAGACGTAGAATGTTTCTGCTTCTTGTCACACTTTCTAATGAGCATAGCATTTCTTAGAGCTTCCAAATCTCGCCAGCATCTTTTCTTGCTAGAAATTCCTGACCTTTCTTCCGGAGTCCCTCTGTCTCTTTTTCCTTCCATCCATCCTTCCTTCCTTTCTTCCCTTCTGTTCACAAGGCAGCCCCAGGCCTGGGCCCATTGGTGGGGAGGGAGAGAAGAGGCTCCAAAGGGTAGATTATGCTTTCTCTTCCCACCAGAGCCAAGTATGGAAACCTAAAATAGGGCAACGGAGGGAGACAAAGCAGAGAACAGAACGAGGAATCTGACTCCCACCTGCTGCTACCAGCCTTCCCCAAAGAGCCACAGTTGAGGCTCTTGGCTGTTGGGCACTCCCTCCCCCTCCATCCCCCCAGCCCAGCCTTTGTGGCCTGGGTTCCCAAGAACACCTCATCTCATAGATGGCACATGAGGAGGGCAGAGTAAGCCAAGACAGTACCCGTCTTCTGGTTGGCAGTAGAGAACAGGATGGGTCAGGGTTGGGGGCTGAGGGGCCCTTCTTACCCAAATAGAGGGGAGACAGGAGGACTGCTAGGGCTGGAGCTGGGGGAGAATGCTGAACCACTCTCCAGAACTGCGGCAGGGAGTGGGGGCATCACTCAGCAGTCACTGCCACTCAGGATCCCAAGGCATGGGGTTCCAGCTCACTCATAAGCCCTGGGGTACCACTCCCCAGGCCAGATGGATGCTAGGGGGCTGCTGGGCTGCCTCTCTCCAGCCAGAGTTAGGGAGCAAAGGTCTGGTCAGGTCACTTCCTCCCAGTGTATTGGTCCCCCCACTTCCTCCTCCTCTCCCTCTTGGAGGTGCAGCCACCCAGCCGGAAAGACTGGGTGCTGGATGAGAGATGGGGAGTGATAAGAGTTGGGCTGAGGAGTTAGCCCTACAGCTCTCTCCTCTCCAGTTGGGTTGCAGTTTCCCAAGCCCTGTTTGTCTTAGGGATTAACTGCACCCATTTCCTAATTGTTCTGCTGCGACAGGGCAGGCAAGGTGACCTGCAGCCTCCTACATGCAGCACAGGAGGAGGGCAGCACCTGGGGGTGCCCCCCGCCCCGCCTCCTGGTTGACTGCCTCCTCTCCCACCTCTGCTCGGATGCAGCCCAGCTCCACTGGCTCTCAGTCCCTGGGTGGGTAACAGACCAGCTTAGGTCTCACTCACAGACCTCAGTGCTAATCAGTCGTCTGTTTGTCCTGGCCCCCTGCCCGGGGCCTGGAGATTCCCACACCCACTTTTCCTAATTGCATGGTCCCAGCTTCAGCCTGGCCGCCAACCCCTTCCCAAATGCCCCCTTCTTCTGGTCCTCCCCACCATGCCCAGCCCCAGGCATACCCAGTGAAAGGCAGTCTAGGAGAGGAATGTGTGAGTGCATGTGTGTGTGAGCATGTGTGTGTCTGTGTGTACACGTGGATATACGAGCATGTATGTGAGCTTGTGCCTCTGTGTGTCCATGTGTGATAGCATGTGAGTGTGAGCATGCAAGAGCATGCATGTGTGGGTGTGTGAGCATGCTACAAGTATGAGTGTGTTGGGAGTGTAAGTGTGTGAATGTGTGTATATGTGTGTAGATGTGAGCATGTGCCTTGTGAGTATATCATGAGTGTGCAAGTGTGTGCATGTGTGTGACTTGTGCTCTCCTGTCTCTGGCCCTCTCGGACCCAGCCTGAGGTTGCCCCTAAGCCCCCTTGGCCTCATTCTGGTCCCAGCTCCAGCTTCTCCCATCTCACACCCTGCCACTCCCATTCCCACCAGTTCTGGAAAATTCTTCCCACTGCTGCGCTTCCCTTGCTCCCATCACCGAGCAGGTTCTGGCCAAGTTTCCACTTGACCGCAGAGCCAGCAGTATCCTACTTGCTCTCTAGCCCAGGATCTTCTGTCTGACCCCCAAGGCCAGACCCCTCTCCAGAGGCCCCACCTGCTGGACAACATCTCTGACTCTCTCTCCTGAGCTGAGCCTGCCTGTGTCTGTCTGTATGTGGGATCATGCATCTCCAAGGGATGGAGGGAAAGAGGAAGGAGTGAGGAGTGAGAGAAGGAAGGAGGCCGGGCTCAGATGGTGTCATTAGGAGCTATTAATGCCCCTCATCAAGGGTTATTAATAAACATGATGTGCCACTCGCTCTGCACACCCTGGCTGAGTACAGGCCCAGCGGGGCAGGCCCGATATTCACAGCTGAGTAACCTCCAAGCCCACGGCACAGCCATGAGCCTCAGGAGGCTGGCCCTGCCAGGAGACTTCACAGGATGGACTCCCAGGGCTCCAAGGGTGGACGGAGGCAGCATCCCCATCCTCAGCCCCCACACCATCTATTCCCCGGCAGCCACTGAGCCTTTCCCTCCAGGGTCCAGCCAGGAGCTCAGCCCAGCAATGACCCTTACACTTGGACAGCACTGCGGGACTTTAGAATATTCCATTTCCTAATTGCACCTTCACAACAGCTCTGTGAAGAAACCAGGGCAGGTATCGTTATCATCGCCACTTTATAGGTACGGAAACTGAGACGCTGTGAAATTAAATGTCTTGCTCAAAGTCATGTAGCTAATTGGTAATGACATTGGACTGAAGCCCAGGCTGCCCTGTAGGAGAATGGCTGTATTAGACGCTGAGTTGCTCATTGACTGAGGCTGCTTTGACTGGATGGCTCCATTTCCATCGTTCTTGTGGCTGCCAGAAATCAGCAAAGCAGGGCAGCAAGCCTTTGCTCTCCAAGGCGTGGAGAGTGGGGGGATCCTGCACCTTAGCGGGGAATTTCCTGGAGGGCGGGGATCTGAATGAGCGAGCTCACGTAAAGACCCTGGCGAGATGCCCGCACACCACGGGCACTCCACGAGAGGTGGTTCCCCTTTCTTTGCCTGATGGTCATTACATAAACATTCAATTATTGGCCCCTAAGGAGGCTGGGGCAGGTGGAAAGCTGAATGGCCCATTCTTTCTATTTGTTTTTTTTTTTTTGTTTGTTTGTTTGTTTTTGTTTGTTTGTTTGTTGTTTGTTTTTTTTGAGACAGAGTCTCACTCTGTTGCCCAGGCTGGAGTGGAGTGGCACGATCTGGCCTCACTGCAACTCTGCCTCCCGGGTTCAAGCAGTTCCCCTGCCTCAGCCTCCCAAGTAGCTGGGACTACAGGCACCTGCCACCATGCCTGGCTAATTTTTGTATTTTTAATAGAGACTGGGTTTCGCCAAGTTGGCCAGGCTGGTCTCGAACTCCTGACTTCAAGTGATCCGCCCGCCTCAGCCTCCCAAAGTGCTGCAATTACAGGTGTGAGCCACCATGCCCGGCCTTTATTTGCTTCTCAGCTTTGCGATCTCATGCCGTAGTTGGGTGCAAAGCTGGCATCCACGGTGACAACCACAATGGTATTTAAAATCACATAAGAAGACAAGAACTAGTGTTCTAATAAGATGGCTATCCAAAATAAGTAAGAGAAAAGGAGTTGGGGAGCAAAAATATAAGATTTGAGATATCAGGGAAATGTTTTTATGAGGAATACCCAATTCCCTATGACTTCAGATAACTGAGGCATCCTGGCAACCTGAGGTTGATATCAAAAGCTACTTTTGTTCTGAGTTGTCTAGAAAGGGCAGTCTTCAGTTTAAAGTGATATCAGTGCATAGTAATCATATTTAGCAACAAACTCCTGATATTTGCTTTCAACTTAATATTTCTGTCTTTTTTTTTTTTTTTTTTTTTGAGACTCCCACTCTGTCACCCAGGCTGGAATGCAGTGGTGAGACAATATAGCTCACTACAGCCTCGAATTCCAGGCTCAAGTGATTCTCCCACCTCCGCCTCCCAAGTAGCCAGGACTACAGGAACACACCACCTCGTCTGGTTAATTTTGTTAATGTTTTGTAGAAATGGGGTCTCACTATGCTGCCCAGGCTGGTCTGGAACTCCCGGCCCCAAGCAATCCTCCTGCCTTGGCCTCCCAAACTGCTGGGATTACAGGCATGAGAAACTGCACCCCGATTCTTGTCTATTTCTAAGAGGAACAGGCTTAATAAGACCATATATTGTGTTCTTTATCTCTTTCCTTATTCTTAACCCCACCCCTGAACCCCATCCAGAGAATGAGTGACCCATGACAGGCAAGGGTCAAAAGGAGGTGGCTCCACAATTTCCTATGGCTCAGCCTGCTCTCTGAGTATCAGGGACTGAAAGTAACTTGGGCAAGTTTCCCCAAGCAGAAGTTCCCCAAGGGCAGACAGTTGGGAGTCCCAGCCAGTACAGGCCCCAGAGGGACCAGGGGCTTGAAGCTGCCATCTGTGTGACAAGAAGCTTTGGAACCAAAATGCGAAGAAAAGAAGGATGTTCTCAGGGCAATTGTCTCTATGTGGTAGGATCCAGGGAATGCTTTTCTTTCTAGTGCCTTTGTGTGTTTTACAATTTTCTACAAGGAACGTGTAGCCCTTTTACAACCGGAAACAAAAATTACTGTTTGTAAAAGGGAGGTGTTTGGGTTTGGGGATCCAAGAGTTACCTGCTCTGAGTGAGGCCATTGATGACAAAATTCAGCCGCATCCTGCTCTGACCTGCCACGTGGGCAGTGTCCCCAAGTCAGGGACCACCCATGTCCTTTCTTGATAGGGAAGGCAGCTCAGCCAGCCAGCTGTGGTGGTCCTCCTGGGACACAGTTACTGATCATTTGGAGAAGAGAAGAAGCCTTGCCTGGGATCTGTGGACCCAGAGTTTAGGTTGCTGAGAGCTTTGAGTCTCAGAAATCAGAGGCATTGCCTGCCATTCCAGTCTTACCCCCATCCTGCATTTCCAGCCTTCTCTTGAGATTCTTGAAGACACACATGCTGGTTCTGGCTTCAACGGACAGCGAGGTCATTTGAAATATTCTCATATCTCATGCACACATTTATACATTGCTTAGGCAGCTTTCTCAACCTAAGCTGCCCTTCCCCTCCTTTATCTTGTCTACTGGAGAACTGGAAAACTCCTATACATCCTTCAAGTCCCCATATCTAGCCTCCTTTCAATAACTTTCTCTGATCGCTACCCCCAAGCAGTTATCTCTTCCTTCTTCTCTGCTCCCCAAGCATGGCCTCTAGGCCTCAATTATTTAGGCCTGTCATTGTTATTTCTTTGTGATTTATCTGTTCTAGCAGATCAGAGGCTCCTTGATACCATGACCTATGTCTTAATTATATTTCTGCCTCTAACACAGGCCTCTCATTCATTCATTCATCTACCCATCTCCCCAGCTACCATTCCTCAGGGCCAGCTTTGTGCTAGATACTATCTCACACACACACACAGCTGCAAGACGGTGTGACATTTTTGGCAACCATACGACCCAGAACAAAGGGCCTGGAAAGCCTGTACTTTTCAAGACTCAGACATCCTGGGCCTTGGGAAATCTTGTCTCTTAACCTGGTGTCATGGAGGATGATGACACTCTGGGTGAAGCTCCTCCCATCCTGGGTTCAACCTCAAAAGCTCCTTACTCCAAGAAGCAGATCATTCTCCCTCAACCGCACATTGATACATGGCTTAGACAGCTTTCTCAACTTAAGCTGCCCTTCCCCTCCCTTATCTTGTCCACTGGAGAACTGAAAAGCTCCTACACATCCTTCAAGGCCCCAAAATCTAGCCTCCTTTCAATAGTGCCCAACCCCACTTTGGCATCTGGAGATCCAGAGAAGTAACCAATTCCAGATTTGAAGCCAAACTAGGAATCAAAACCCAGGAGTCCCATCGCCAGTCTGTGCCAAGATACTAGGATCTGCCATGCACCCATTGGCATCTCCTAAGATGATATTTACCAAGCTGTCCCCACTGCCCATGAAGGCGCCAGGAAAAGGCCTACCAAGTCTTTGATATGGACATTTCTGGGAGGAAACTGGTCCACAAAATAATTGGCCATCCTACACCCTGGAGTCTAGAAGTACTCAGCTCCTAGGAGGGCTTAGATCTGCGCCTCCTTCTTCCACTTCCCACGGGCTTTATTCCACCCACCTCAGTGGCCATCCCTCCTCTCCCCAACCCCAGGGCAAAAGAGAAGGCCATGGGGTTAATTGACTGCAAGCCTCTCCCTGGCAGCAGGCAGTAGTCTCCAGAGCTGGGTCTTCTCTAGGCTGGCGTTAGGTGGTCCCTGGGGACCTCAGAGCCTGGGAGCTGTCAGTGCCTTCTGCTCACTTACCCTTTGTTAATTGCAGAATATACAGATTGCTGGGTAGCGCTTTCCAGTTCTGTGCCTTTTCCTGGATCCCTTGCCACTTGGCAGCCTGCAGGCAGCTGTGCAAAACAGCAAGGAGCTTTCTTGTTTGATGCCAGTGTCAGAGAGCTTGGAACTCTGTTTTCATTTTCCCTTTTTTTCTCATTTCTTCCTCCCCACCCTCAAATGCTCTGTTTTGCTAACTTCTCCGTCTACTCTCCTTTATCTCCATGACACCTTTCTGTGCCTCACTTTTCAAGTTAGGGACTCTTCTGATGCCTGTCCCCCCATCCCCACCCTCCCCAATTC
>NW_016809657.1:475493-496954 GCF_001698545.2 Rhinopithecus bieti
CAATCCCCCCATCCCCACTCCCACCTTTCACCCAGAGATCAAAAGCAAAACTTCCCACTCTGACGGGGTTTGCACCCAGGCAGAAGAAGACTGAATCCTCCTGTGCAAATGGGAAGAGGTGGGAAAAGAGATTAAATCATCTCCCTCACTCAAGGATATGTGCGACTGACCCTTTGCTCTGAGGGACCACGAGCCTGCGTATCTGGGGCCTTCACAAACGCCCCAGTGGGTGGGCCACTGCCTACAGGTAATTGAAGGGGAATGAGGGAACTGGGCCAGCATCCTTGCTGAGACCAGCACTGAGCCATACCCCTTCCCCACACTGCAGACCTCACACACCAAATCTAGCCAGAGCCTTTACGTAAGGGGTTCCCCAGGTGAGGGAGGAGTGTCGCTGGACCCGCAAGTCTATGAAAGGCCTCAGAAAATGCAGCTCTCTGTCCCTATAGGGACACCCAAAGGATAGAGGTTGTTAAGTAGGGATGGTTCAAGTTGCAAGGGCTGGACGCTGGGCCGGGGCACCCACGGACTTTGACTATACCCACCATGTGCAGAGCATCTTATGGGTCACAAAGATGGGCAGGGTGTAGTCCCCACCCTTGAGGAGCTGAAGTTTCTGTGGTTTCTCTCCTGTCCAGTGGGGTTAAAGATCTCTGCCCTTCCCCTGAATGGGATGTTGTGAGACCAATCAGTTGGATGGTTGCCTGGAGAATAAGGCTGAAAGCCTGTTACAAATGCAAGGTAATAGCAGTGGGGATAGACCCCTGGCTTCCAGCACGGTGCTCTTTACCTGACCCAGATGGGACAAGTCTGGGAAGACAGTCTGCATCACCCTGGACTGAGAATGGGGTTGCTATGACTCTCAGTCGAGCCACAACTTTCCCTGAGTATCTTACTTGCCAGTTCCTGGCTAGCTTGCCAGAGAAGCAGTGGGCTCTGAGGTGGGAGAGAGCTAGAAAGGAAATCTCATGTTCTAGGAACCCAGAAGCACCTCCAAAGTGTTCACAGTGTTGAGCCCCCTTCTCTGCAGTTAGAATAATTTGCACCTAGTTCTGTGCCAAGCAGTCATGCACAAACCCAGTACCCTACACTCACATACATGTGCACATGCATACACACACAGATACACACACACACACACACACAACTGGGGCCAGCTTCTAGGAAAAAGGAGTGACTGCTATTCTTTTTCTTTTCTTTTCTTTAAATTTTATTTTATTTAAGTTCCGGGGAACATGTGCAGGATGTGCAGGTTTATTACATAGGTAAACATGTGCCATGGTGGTTTGCTACCCCATCAACTCATCACCTAGGTATTAAGCCCCGTATGCATTAGCTATTTATCCTGATATTCTCCCTCCCCCTGCCCCCACCACGGGCCCCAGTGTGTGTTGTTCCCCTCCCTATGTCCATGTGTTCTCATTGTTCAGCTCCCACTTATGAGAACATGTGATGACTACTATTTTTCTTATACCCTGAGCATTTAAGAGTCCTTCTAAGGAATTCACCTCCTCCTCCCTTCCCTTGCTAGGAGACTCATGGGTATTTTAGACTCCCCATCTACAGAGGATGCTGATGAGGAAGAATTGCCTTCCCCAGGCCCTCCAGTCCCAGACTCAGAAAGGCCCAGAATGTCCTCCTAGGCACACTACCCAAATACCTCGGTGTTCCTGGCCTTCTCGCCTGAAAAACCCATCTTGGGCTTTTCAGCATTCTTGAGGATGAGAAACTGAACTACATCTATGTTGTCTATAATTTCTATAATTACAGTTCACCCTTAAACAATGAGGGGGTATAGGTGCCACCCCCAACAAAGTCAAAATCCAAGTATAACTGGATTCTCCCAAAATTTAACTACTAATAGCCTACTGTTGACTGGAAGCCAATAACCTAAACAGTCAATTAACATGTTTCATATGTTATATGTATTCTGTACTGTAGTCTTAAAATGAGGTAAGCTAGAGGAAAGAAAATGGTATTTTAAAAATTCTAAGGAAGAGAAAATATATTTCCTATTTGTTAAGTGGAAGTGGATCATCATAAAGGTCTCTGTCCTCATCGTCTTCACACTGAGTGGGCTGAGGAGGAGGAAGAAGAGGAGGGGTTGGTCTTGCTGTCTTGGGGTGGCCAAGGCTGAAGAGGTGGAAGAGGTAGAGGAGGTGGAAGGGGAGGCAGGAGAGGCAGGCACACTCACTGTAACTTTTGTTGAAAAAACTTCTGTTTATAGGTTTTGATTTGACACAAATCAAACCCATGTTGTTCAAGGGTCAACTATATTTCTTTTTTTTAACCTTAGCATTTAAACAAGTTCCTTTTGAAAATGTCAGCCTGTCTTAGCTATAGGAAGGGAAAGGAGATTTGGTCTGTGCTCAGCCCATCTTCAAGAGGCAAGAGCACATCTGGAGTCTGGGCTGGGGGAGGCAGCAGGGTCAAAGTGAGGAGGCCCAAGGTGTGGGGGAGCTCTTAGCAGACCCTGCAGGTTCAGCCATAAACCTTCCCTCCTTGGTCAGTCCTGGAGGGGCTACAATTTCTACCACAGAATCAATACCTAGTAGGGGCCTTTGGAGACTAAATTCTAAAAGGTGAGAAAGCTCAACTTTCAGCCTCCTTCAGGGTCTCCTTCCAAAGCCTGTCTCTTCTCAGACATGACAGGACTGGTGCCTGTATTCCTCAAATGCTGGGCTGGTACTCCCTCCTCCCTGGGCACTTTCCTAGCCCAGCAGCCCTGAGCAGTGCTCAAAACTACAGGTTTCTCCCTCTTACCTCCTGAAACTTCCTTGAATCTCATCCATCCGTAAAGAGTTTCAGCTTTCTAGTGTGATCACAGGCTAGAAGTGACTTTCTAATCCATATATTTGTTTTGAGATAGGGTCTCACTCTGTCATCCAGGCTGAAGTACAGTGGCACCACCTTGGCTCAGGATCAGCTCCCTGGGCTCTGGTGATCCTCCCAGTTTTGTCCCCTAAGTAACTGAGACTACAGGTGTAGACCATCATGCCCAGATAATTTTTGCATTTTTTTGTAGAGATGAGGTTTTGCTATGTTGCCTCAGCTGGTCTCAAAATCCTTGGCTCAAGCAATCCGCCCACCTCAGCCTCCCAAAGTGCTGGGATTACAGGTGTGAGCCATTGCACTTGGCCATCATGAAGATATTTTAGAAGATCTAAAGTCAGGTGGCAGGGTCCCCATTTTCACCGCAGCCCCAGCCCTCCTGATAATATCTCCGTATTTTAATCATGGTCTTTGGAAAATGATGCCTCCCATAGAAATGCTGGGATTGTCATGGTGTCACAGAAAGAGCACAGGATGGCACTGAGGTCAAAAGGCATGAGACCTTGAGTCAGCTGATGTTGAAGGGCCTAAGGTCCAAGGTCTCATTCTCCTTGAACATTCTGGGGTTTTCCCTCTCTGGAACCCAACTCTCTCACCTTTTAGAATTTAGTTTCCTAAGGCCCCTACCAGGTGTTGATTCCATGGTAGAAATTGTAGCCCCTCTAGGACTGACCAATGAGGGAAGGTTTATGGCCAAAGGGAACTTAGGCAATTCTTAAGACAATCCAAGTCAATCACAGCTTCTGACCCCACACCATGTGGGGGCCCTTCTGCCACCAGGTCCTCCCCCATTCTTTCTGCCAATGAGGACCAGCACCTGTCTGTGGGACCAGCTCCGGGGGGGGGGACCTGAACAGTCCATTTGCCATCAGTGCCCCAGTCAAGCACAGGGTCTGCTGAGTGACTAGGAAGGGCCAGTGGCTTGCCTCAGCAAACCCACCGTAAGGATTTGCAGAGCCTTTGCCTATGCTGGCCCCAGTTGATAAGGAAAGCTCCCCAGAGTGAAAGGATGAAGAAAGGGAGCCTTCCCACCCCATCAAGGCGCCAGATCAGCCTTTCCACCCGCTGCGGCTCTGCACAAACCAGCTCCCTGATCTGACCGGCCCCAGCCCCCACCCTTACCCGCTCCCTGGACTCACTCTGAGTGGGACCCAAGCCTGGGGGGAATTGAAAAGAAACAGCCAGCTTAGGTTGCTGTTGTTTTGTTTAAACAAACCGCTGGCTGGACTGACTTGGAAAGGAATAAGGGGAGGATGAGGAGCTCAGGGCAGACCAGGCTGGGCGGGTCTTCCCTGAGCTCAGCCCCAGAACTCTCCATCTTGCTAGGGTGGCAGAAGAGCTCTGCAGGGAGAGTGGCTGCTGGGCATCTGTCAAGGCCTTCCCTCCTCTCCTGGAAGAGATGGGCATCAAGGAGATAGGTTTCCATTCTCCAATCCCTTAACCTTGTGGGCCGCAGCCCTTTGGCCACACCTGGGCCTGGATAATGCCAGCCCTGGATAATGCCAGGCCCAAAATATGGGGAGTTGGGGGACCGCGATGAAAGGGGAGCGAGACAGAGCTGGAGTGTGCATGACCGTATGGGTGGGACCTGACGTTGAAGGCTGCCCAGATTCTCCTGAGCAGAAAAGAACAGGATCAGGGAGAATGGAAGGAAGTTAAAGGAGAAAGATCTTGGCTGAGCATGGTGGCTCATGCCTGTAATCCCAGCACTTTGGGAGCCTGAGGCGGGTGGATCACTGGAGGTCAGGAGTTCGAAACCAACCTGACCAACATACTGAAACTCCGACTCTACTAAAAATACAAAAATTAGCCAGGCCTGGTGGTGGGCACCTATAATCCCAGCTACTCAGGAAGTTGAGGCAGGAGAATCACTTGAACCCGGGAGGCGGAAGTTGCAGTGAGCCAAGATCGCACCACTGCATTCCAGCCTGGATGACAGAGCGAGACTCCAAAGAAAAGAAAAGAAAAAAGAGAAGAGAGGAGAAGAGAAGAGAAGAGAAGAGAAGAGAAGAGAAGAGAAGAGAAGAGAAGAGAAGAGAAGAAAAAGAAAGAAGGAAGGAAGGAAGAAAGGAAGGAAGGGGATCTCACCTGCATCAGGTGAAGAAGACGAAGTACAAGGGGCTCATGGGTGAAGGCTCTATCCTTCCACAGTCTCCTGCTCCTTCTTCCAACCAAATGAGACCTAGGTCTATGGGAACCAGCCTTGGAAGAGGGATATCTGACCAAGAGGCCCAAAGTGAGGACAGTAATATAGAAGCTGCAGTTCAAAGGGGAGGAGATCTGGTGGGTTCTGGACTGGGCAAGTAGGACTTTAGTTCTATAAAAGGTAAACCACAAGCTAGGGAATTGGATCTCACCTACCCCTGCCCCCACCTCAAGCAGGGCCTCCCACCTCTCCCCCATCCTCCCAGCAACCCATGAGCCCCTCTTCTAGGCTTGGTGAAAAGGTAGCCAGGGCACAGTTAGGTGTCGGCAGACTCAATTAAGAGTCACGCTAATCACCTTCATTAAGGCTATAAAACCCCACACCTAGGGGCCTCGGGGCTCCCTGGCATGGCCTGGGGCCCCTGAGCCATGGCACAGAACCAGGGGCCCGGCTCCAGTCTCTTTCATCTGAGCATCTCCTGGTCCTGCACAAACAGTAATTAGCACCCACCCCCGGGGTCACCTCATTATCCCACAGACACCGAGTGGAGGGGAGGAGGGAGGGAAAGAGAGGAGGGAAACTGAGGCTGTCCCAGTGGCCAAAGAAACTGCCCCAGAGTTGTGGGCTAAGTTAAATGAGGGTGGGGAGAAGCTACCACAGAATCAGGCAGTGTAGCCTCCTCCTGCTTTCCCTTCCCCCACTGGTTGCTCAGAGACCACTGCTTAATATTCTAAAGGTTCCAAAGGGAGCAGAATCCTCCCTCCAGAGAAGATGGGCTCCTTAGCAAGATCCAGAGAACTGCAGATCTAAGCGCTTCCCTTAGATCTGACCAGACCCCACAGGTGATGTCGAGCACCCAGTCTCAGGCACCGATGGGGATCATGGAACAGCTCTTTGGGAAGTGTCCTACAGGGCTTCTCTAGAGGGAAGGTGTCCATTTGCCACCCTCAGCAACACCTGTGTCTGTCCTTTCTCCCTGGATCCCCTGAGGTACCCATTCCAAAACCCCACTCACTGCCCTGTCTCCCAAAAGCAGCCATACATCCTCCTCCTCTCCCATGTTCCTCTTCTCCTATCCTCCTTCCTCTCCCATCCTCCTTCCTCTCCCATCCTCCTTCCTCTCCCATCCTCCTTCCTCTCCCATCCTCCTTCCTCTCCCATCCGCCTCCTGCAGAGAAAGAAGCAATCCCGCAGAGCCCACGTGGCCTGAAGTGTGCCCAAGGCATAACCTACAGCCCTGCTTGTCTTTTCTTTCAGGGCGCCGACCTGAAGAAAGGGAAGATTCAGGGCCAGGAGTTATCGGGTGAGTAAGACCCTAGGGACCCCTTCCCCCAGCCAGGGCATCAGTAACGATCACAGGAATCAAAACCTCATGGTGCTGCTTTGTCGTGTGCTAGCGCCAGCCTGAGAGTTTTCTTGGATGCCCTGATTTCATCTCCACAACTGCCTTTTATGGTCACTGCCATCAGTGTCCCCATTTTAAAGAGGATAACACTGAGGCACAGACCATCCTGTGCCATGTGAACAGCTAGTAAGGAATGCAGCCAGCGTCACAGTGCAGGGGGCCATCTGACTGGAGGCTGTTTGCAACGCCTGTCCACCCCCATCCTCCCCCCAGCTCCCCTCTCTCAGATCCCTGCCCCAGGATGGTGCCCAAAACCTACCTTGAAAGGGATGCTCAGATAGTGGGCTGGCCTCTGGCACAGGACTGGGCACCAAACTTAGCCTTGCAGTTCCATGAAGCAGCGCGGGCTTCGGCACCAATCAGGTCTGGATTCAAATCCCAGCCCCACCACTCACTGTTGGCCTGGCTTCACCTCTCAAGCCTCCAGGAAATGGGAAGATGGAGGAGATGTCATAAGTGAAGGCCTACAGCCCAGGGCCTGGCTCGGAGAAGTAGTCTAGCATGTGTGAACCCTTTCCCCTCCTCCTCATGCCTCAATTCTCTGCCTTTGGAGGTTTTACATGGGGGATTCTTGAGGAAAGCCCTAGTGAGAGGCATTAGTCTCTATCTCCCTTGCGGATAAATTCTCCATTGCACAGATCCAGTGAGTTCTCACTTCAGACTTGTCTGCACAGAACCGAGGTCACCAGTTTTGGGCAGCGTCAAGTGTGCCCACGGTGCAGTGCACTCCACAGCCCACATACCCACCCACCTCGCCCACACTGACTTGCGCACGAGGAGACTCCCTGGCACCCGCCTGTGCTCAGAAGACTTTCTCAGCACTGGTGGTGTTTAGGAAAAATGCTCCTTTACCTGCATTTACACACACACTAACAGGGCCTCCAAAACAGCCTCAGGGTGTTTGCACACTGGCTTTTCGTGTGCACACACCCGCCCCAAGTGGAGACCTCCAACCACACACACTCACATGGCTCCAAGCACATCCAGCTCTGCTCTCACTCTGAGTGCGCACGCGTGCACACACACACACACACACACACACATCTGATCTGCGATCCAAAAATGCAGGGAAAGATGAATCGTCAGGAATTCCCCGGCTGTTGGCATGCTGGAAGCCACCAGTGGCCGGAAGTACACAGTGAGGGACTCTTCCAATGCTCCAAGCAGCAAGTCGTGCTTTTGTTTAATGATCGGGAGAGAAAAGAAGGGGAGATGGCCATAAAGGACCAATACACCCTCCCACCAACATCCTCATTGCAATTGCTTCTTTCCCACCCACCCAGGAAGATTCTTGGCTCCAGCCTGGCTCTCCTCCATGGAAAGGAAAATGGAGAGAGGGAAGGGTAGTGGGAAGGGCTGAAGTATGCTGGGAAAGAGGCCCACCTTGAAAGACCCAGGCCAGGCCAGCAAGATCTTGTCTTTCTGCACGTACTTGGGGAAAGAATGAGGGATGTCCCCACCCCACTTTCCCCCCATCAAGAAAAAACCCAGCCTCCTGGAGGAAGAGGGAAGGAGTGGGAGAGGGGCCTTCTTCCCGGTGCCCCAAGCGCCCAGCTCCTACAGCTCCCATGATCAAACCTTTGAACCCAGTCCCACCCACCCTTGTAACCACTTCCAGATCCTCCAGACGCAGCCAAGAAATTGGCTTCTTTGGGGATTGAGTTCATAAGCAAATGCCGAAAAAATAAATAAAAATCCTCTGCCAAACACACTCGCAGAGGAAGATGGGCTTCTCTTGAGGCAGGAAATCCATCAGGATAGACTAAAGCAAAAACAGGACAATGCTAACACCCACTGGCCCATAAAGGCCTGGGAGCCACACCAGCACTCAAGGCCTTCAAGCCAGCTCAGGGTGTTTCCTCTCGGACCACCTCCTCCCCCACTCTCACCCCCACCAAAATATGTACTTCTTAAATGAAGATACTGAAGCTGAGATCCCGCCAAATACAAATCCTAATGGTTTGCATGGGTGAGTCCCGATCCGGGGCCCCAGGGTGGTCAGCAGGACCATGGGAAGACAGAGAGATCTGCCCTGGGTAATATGGGATGCTGATGCCCACCTCTCTCCTTCTTCTACCTGTAGCCTACCAGGCTCCCTCCCCACCACCACACAGTGGCTTCCATCACTACCAGTTCTTTGTCTATCTTCAGGAAGGAAAAGTCATCTCTCTCCTTCCCAAGGAAAACAAAACTCGAGGTAAGACCTTCCCATCCTTCCATCCACCTCCAGGGTGAATTCTGGGGTGGAACCAACGCTTCATGCATTTATGGGGAAATTAGGGCCTTGACCCCCACTCATTAGCCTTGGAGACTGGTGTCAAAGGCTGGTGTTTCTTGGGAGCAAACTGGAAGGAGTTCCTTAAAGATGTTGGCATCAGATGTGGTCTCCCTTGAGAAGTAAGCCCCACAGACTAATGTGGAGGCTCTAGCTGAGTGGGTTGCTATGTAAGGCAGGGTCTCAAAGTGGGTGACTGGAGCCAGGGAGAAGAGTGCCCCGAAACTTTGCATGGCATGTGCAGACAGCTGCCGCTGAACTTTGGCAAGTCACTGTGTTCTGTAATCGAGTCTGATCTGGGCAAGAGGGCATTGGAATGCCACCCTGCCGGTCTATCCTCACGGTTTGCTAATTACTGGGTCGGCTGTGCCATCTTAGTGATGAGGTGAAGATGTCCCCCACCATCCCCCCTCCACTAGCTTCTCTGAGCAGCCCTCCTTGGCTTCTGGAGCAGACCAACTCCGTATAGCCTCCTAATGGTGAACCCTGCCTGCTTGGCCTCGGTCCTCCCGCCACCAGGGCCAGGGAGCAGGAGCGGTGGCCACTTGGCCACTGCAACATGCCACAAGTGACTCACCTGACCCAGTGTGAGCCATGCCCCCCACTCCACCTCCCACCATCTGAACCTTAGATTTCTCTTCCAGAAAATGGGAAATAAAGCCACCCCTGCACTCTATCACCTCCCCAATTTTAGGGAAGGGAAGACAATAGAGACTGCACAAATGCCATCTGAGAGTGCAAGGAGCATGTCCCCCAGGCTGGCAGGAAGGCAAATGGGAGGGTGGGTGTCATCAGCCATTGCCTCTCACCCAGTGACCTTGACCAAACATCCACCCACTGGGAAGCTGACACAGGTATTGCTACAGCTGCAATGCCGGAGGCCCCAGAGGAGAGGAACATGGAGCCCAGAAAGGCACAGGTTGAGCGACTGGGCCTTTCAGATGTGCTGAGCAGGGCCTACCAATCACAGAGGGCTCCAGGCCACCCCGGGAGTGGAGCTGGTGCAAACTTTCCACCGGTGAACCTTCCCCAGGTGCCCTCAGCGCCTTGCCAATCCATGAATCTGTTTAAATGGCTTTGCCAAAGACACACTTTTAAGTTTTGATGCCGAGAGAAGGAAACACAATTATGTATCTTGCCCAGACCAAGAAAAACTGTCTCCAGCACTCTGGCTACCAGTCTCACCAAAGATGTCAGGACCTCAGCCTATGACATTCCCCCACCCATGGGGTTCTCATAAAATGAGGCACTGCCTCTGAGCCCCACCATGAGACTCCGGGGTTACCATGCCTATGCCCAGGGCAGGAGCCTCTCGTGGGGTAAGTGCCTTCTGAAGGCAGGATGGAGGCAAGGATAGAGCATCAGGAGATGCCATGAGGAGGGACAGACAAGGGAATAAGAGAGCTGCGTACACCAAAGACGCTTCCCTACTCTGTGTGCTGGGGCTCCTGAGGCTCGACGGCAGCCTGTCTTCCAGAAACCACAGTGGCCTGAGGTACCAGCAAAGGCCTGACCCACCCCTCCCAGGATGTTGATGACCAGGCAAGGAAGCCAAAACACACTGGGCCTGAAACCCATTGTTTGGTCTTGTGTACTTCCCCACCCCACCCCTTGACCCACCTTTCGTCCATGGGGAACTTAGAAACTGGACTTGCATCTGGACAGAGTTTAAAATGGCCCTCCCAGATGAAAGCCCCAGCCAAGGTCCCAGTCTTGCCATATGATGCCTTCCATGTGCCCAGCGCTGTGCTGGGAACTTCAGAGAAGACACAATCAAGGGCACCAGGAATTTTCCCTGCCCTCAAGCGGCTTACAGTCTGCTTTGGAAATAATTAAATAACAATGCAGAGCAGGTTGTAATTAAACACTTAATTGTGTGATTCTAACTGTAAGGACAATTGGAAGTCTGTGGACTCAGGAATAGATCTCTTCCCTTCCTACTATGCCCTTCCCTCCAGAACACTGTGCCCTCTCCAGCCAGAGAGGGTATAAAGGTGTTTTATTGTAGAGTGAGGCAATCTGGACTCCCCTCTCTCTAGTTAGTGATTTCACTTTGAGGCCAATGAATGAACCTTGCTGGGCCTCGGTTTCCTCATCTAGAAAATGAGGGGTTGGCTCCAGATGATCTACAAATTTCTCTGGCCCTGAGGCCATGGGGAGGAGGTTGGAGCAGGGCTGGGCCCTAGAGAAGGAGGAGAGCTGAATCCTTGAGTGAAGGAAGAGGGAGCTCTGGGTTGGAGAAATCGTGTGTGTGTGTGTGTGTGTGTGTGTGTGTGTGTGTTTCAGTGAGAAAATGGAGGGGAAGGGGGAAAACAAGGTTCTCAAAAGTCTGGCAGAGGAGTGGCTTTTGTGGGTCGACTCTGGGAAGCCATTCAAGATTATTTACCGGAGAAGCAACACTCAAAAGTCACTCTTTGGAGATGATGAACCTGGAGGGACAGGCAGAACTGACGAGAATGAGAGGACAGGACACCACCAGAGGGGTCGAGACATGAGACAGTGAGGTGTGGATGAACCCAGGGGTGATTGCAAAAGCAGAAACCCCAGGTCCTTGCACAGTGTTGAAACACTCAGGGTCTGGTGCTCTCTGAAGCACCTGGACAGTGCCTGGGGACTTATGGAGCCCAGGGCTGGACCAGTGCTTGGGAGGCCAGAGCATGGGGCCCTGCCAATGAACACAGGCCCCAGGACTTGCATTGATCTAGATTTCTCTCCATGGGAGAGAATCCGTGGAGGAAGTGGGATGCCAGGGGTTGGGCGGGGCGGCGGTGGGGGCAGTGTGGTGTAACCAGCTGCTTGTGTCCCCCGGGTGAACAGGCAGGAAAAGCTTCTAGAGACTCGAGGGGAAAGGTCAGCCTACAGGAACCAGGTAGAGGGGTGTCTATGGCAGATGGGCCCCTGAACCCCATCCTATTCAGGCCTCTTCCCTCCCTGGATCTTATGGGTGAATGACAGGCTTAGGGTGAAGAAGGGAGCTTGAGATGATTCTAGTAGAGCCTGTCATGACTATGTAAAGGGGTGTAGGGATGGCATTGTTCAGACCCAAGGAGGTGAAACCCTTCCCAGAATTCCTTTTTTTTTACTGTGACTCCAGGACAATGTACATGTGGTCAGCAAATGAGATCTTGACATCCCGACTCTGATTGTTTGATGTTGGCTGGGTGACCTCCCCTCCCTGTGCCTTGATTTTGACCTCATCAAGATAAGGGGTTGGACTAGTTGATCTGCAACTGAATGATCTGAAATTGATTTGCTCCCAGCTTCCTGGGCTGTCCTCACCTCTCTGTTCTGCCAAATAAATGCAGGGACCAGCTGATGAGGCTCGACTCTCCCGGCCAACCCTGACATTTCCTAGTAGAGGTCTTCCATCAGACCCCAGGAGGCCAGGAGCACAGCAAGGGCCCCAGAGGGGCTTAGAGCTACCCTGCTTCTAGCTGATGAAACCCTGCCCTGCTATCCCACTCCTCCTACCTTTGCACAGCTCCTTCCTCTCTGGCCACTTTCGAACCACGCTTGGCATAACTCAGTAATGCCTTCTGCATTCGCTCAGCTGATGCCAGACACCTAGTGTGTGCTTGGCGCTGTTTTGGGTGCTGTAAGAAGTCACCACGTGATGGTGTCCCTGCTCTCATGCATGTGTGGAGTCACCCTGGTGTAGCTCTGTGGATAGGCGGTGCTCACTGAGACAGTTAGGGAAGATATTCAAACAGCGCAAGCATAACTGGTCCCCAGTGCGGGAGGAGCACAGACCTCTGAACTCTAAACAGCCTTAACTGGTGCCTCTGACAAGGGCTGGCTGGCCAGCATCATAGGAGAGCTGTGCGACGCATGTCCCAAAGGCCACACTTTACCTTTCCAGATTTGCAGTCACCATTATCTCAGGCCTGTGACATGCTAGGCTTTCTCCCTCTGATTCTAAGTGAACACCCCTCTGAGGGGGACATCTTCCCTTCCAGGCAGATTTCATTTGCACCTTGTACCATTGCCCTTGTGCGCAGCACACTGCCAGAACATCCCTGAACTACTTCTTTGCTCACATCTGCCGGCCCACCACTGCCCATCTGGGCACCTCATTCTCCCCTACCCAGACCCGCAATGCCTTGCCCACCTTCCAAGCACCAGTATCCCCTACTGGACCTTCATCACGCCCTCTGGAACAACCCCCTACAGAGCTGATCCGCTCAGCCAGGCTTCCTCCCGCCTGCTGTTGGCATCTCTAGTCTCTATCGTCTTCTCTACTCGCACAGCATTTGTCGTGCCTCCCCAGACATCTGCTTTGATCTCTTCTGTATTCCTAAATCACTTGCCGCTCGTGGCGGCCCCCCTTCCACCATGAGACTATCAGTTCCTTAAGAGAAGTGCTCACCTCTGCCTTCTTTCCCTTCTCCCACCTGTCCCTGTGCCCAGCCCACTGTGGGCTTTCAGTCAATGAGTGTGTCTGTGTGTGGGACACACCCAAGTATGCACATCCACAAGCCATTCACACACATGGATCTGCACGTTCTCACACCCCCACATTCACAAACACACATCAGCTTCCCTCAGCACCTGAGAAGGCAGCTACCTCTGTGAGGACCATGCCCACAAGTGACAGTCTCTGCACTGATCCATGTTCTCCCTGTCCCGCCTCTCCACCAGCCTCCCTGACCTCCCTGGCCTTCCCCTTGCCAACCATGCCAAGGGGGCAGGACAGTGGCCATCACCCCTACCCCGGGACAAATGAGGAAAGCAAAGCCTGAAACAGTGAGTGGCATGACTTACCAAGAGCATCCACAGTTAAGAGCCATTTGACTTTCTTCTGACTTCCAGGGAAGGGCTGTTTGCACCTGCCACCGTCTTGCCTACATCCCCGTTCTCCTGACCCAGACCACCAGACTTCTGAGCCCCATTGGGGATACAGACAGAGTGCATTTGCATCCTGCTGTCCCGGGCCTCCTTGGCCAGCAGCAGCTGCCCAGAATGGTCCATGCACATGCCCCCTCCCTGGCTGTGGCTGAGCCTCAGACTACTGGGGAGCTATGGTCTGTGCCACACCACACCTCAGTCACCTCAGCCAGAGGTGTCACAAGCCAGTCTCACACTCCTCTTGCAAGCGAGCAGGGGAAATCCCCTCTCTGCCCCACGAGAGGACATGCCACAGCTTGCTCCAGAAGCCACTCCAAGGCCAAGTGCCCAGGATGGTGTCACCGTGCTGGAAACTAACAGGCAAGAGAGGCTCTGGTCACCACCTCCAGAGCAGCCTCAGGGCCTTCAGAGGGGAAACTTGTTCACTGCAAAATGGAAGTCCTGGACCAGGCAGCCATAAACCACTCCCTAGCACCACAGGCACCCAAATTCAGCAGCTCAGAGGTGGAGCCACCCACCCACAGGGGTCAGAGAGGAGAGACAGGCAGGGACTTGCCACACAGGGGGTTGAAGTCTTGCTTGTGGCATCTGAAGGCATGCAGGCCTCGGTGCGTGAGAAAGAAGGGGAATCTTGGGGCCAAGGGCAGCAGAGCCCCACGCAGCTTCAAGGGTACGCGGTGTTGCCGCAGAGGGATGAGGCTGGGAGGAAATCCACCAGCCTGGTAGCAGAACACAGCAGCTCGTGGTGTCAGGAAGCATGGAGGGAAGAGGTCTGAGAGGAAAGGAGGCCCTGCCTGGAGAGCAGCCTCCGCCCTCAGACTGCCCCCCACCAGCGCACACACAGACAGACACAAACACTCAGCCCACCCCCATGACCTCCCATTGTGGTTCACCTGGCCCAGCCCCAGCATCCCCCAGGGCCCAGCCCCTGATCACTGTGTGGGCTTGTGGCAGGAGGCGCTCTTCCTCCAAAGGGCCCCACCCACCTGGCCAAGCGGGTAGAACTGGGGGCCTGGCAGCCGCCCAGCTGGGGCCATCCCGGGCAACACTCAGACAGGCGCCCAGGCTGGGAACCACCTGAAATCTCCATGAGCCCCAGGTGGACCTCCTCAAGAAGCAAGTCCCAGTCCAGCCAAACATCAGCCGTCCCGAGCAATACTGAACACATCATGAAGAAACCACAGATAAGCCCCCAGATTCTACCCAAAATGTCAGCCAACTGTCACCACTACCAAATATTGGAATTTATCACTGGGAGCTAAACTGGCAGCTTAGAGTCTCCCATCCTCCTGATACCTTTCGTGTCCCACCCTCAGCTGCAGAAGGGCGGAGGAGGCCTAGGAGATGCACTGGCTGGATAATTAGAACCAGCTTCTACTCTTCAGCCCTCCTGGGTCCTCTCTCCAGAGGAGATGTGGGTCCCCTCACCACCCCAAACTCCCCTGGCATCCCCACCCTCTCACTCCTGCCAAAGTCACAGTGCCCCCCACTACCCCAAAGCCTCTCGAGCCCGCAGGATCAGCCACTCAGCAAATCTCCTCCAGGAGTAATTGGATGTGATGGAACAAGGGCTTTTCAGGTCCTGAGTAGAAGTCTCCGGATGTCATTTAATGGCACAAAAAATAAAAGGCTCAGGCCTCCCGCCTACCACCGCCAGGACATCATTAATCTTGGCAGAAAGGTATCAGTGCTTCTATCAATGTGGCTGGTCTCGTGATGAGCCAGACAAATTACAGACCTGAGCCGGGCTCTCTGTGGGGCGGTTATTAGGCTAGAGTTGAGTTTTTGTTTTTTTCTTCAGGGCCACCATCCCCCAACAAGAAGCAGTGGTACCCTTACCTAACGGGAAAGGCAGCGAGGCCAGGAAAGAGGGTGACCACCTTGGGTAGATACAGATCACCAGCTGAAGGAACAGGGCTGTTCGGAGCCAGAGCCAGTGGGCCCTGTCCTTACAGAGACTGCCCTGGGACAAGATGCTGCTGCAGCTCCAACCTCAGGGGCTCAGCAACCCACTCCCTATTCTCCAGTCCACCCGAACAGGGGCCCATGGGAGAATGGAACTGGGGTGAGGAGCTTCCCTACCCCACTTCCCAGGCTAAGAGGGAAATACATCAGGACGGAAATACTGAGGACCAAGTGACCAGTCAGGTGGGAAACGTCCCTTGGCTACAGCAGGGTCACCCAGGAAGTGCTGTCCTCGGCTGTTGGGGAGTCTTAAGAGTGGGCCTGGCTGGGCTCGGTGGCTCACACCTGTAATCCCAGCACTTTGGGAGGCCCAGGCAGGAGGATCACTTGGGCCAGGAGTTTGAGATCAGCCTGGGCAACATAAAGAGATCCTGTCTCTACAAACAATTTTTTTTTAATTAGCCAGGTGTGGTAGCACACAACTGTGGCTCCAGCTACTCAGGAGGCTGAGGCAAGAGGATCACCTGAGCCTGGGAGGTCAAGGCTGTAATGATCAGTGATAGTGCCACTGCACCCCAGCCTAGAGAATGGGCCTGCTGACAGGAAGCCAGGGGTGTCACTGGGGGTGGGGAACTTGTCTGCTAGGGACCCAGACTACAAAGTTCTACTGCTGGCCAAGGCCACTCTTTGAAGGACCAGACCGTGATTAGTTTAGTATTACTTGTATTATATTAGAAACTCGCCGAGGGCAGGAGGTGAAACGAGGCAGCTCCGCTGACCCCATGCCTGGCAGAGGACGAGGGTGATGGCTGCCAGTGTTAAAGGGGCTCTGACCTCATCTAAGAGCTTGCACTTCTGGCAGGGGAGCAGACTCCTCATTCTTCCAAGTCCTGCAAGGGGGCCAGGGTCAGCTGGACTTGGTGGAGCACCTCTCAGTTTCTCGGATGCCTGCTTAGCCCTGACTGGCCCAATGGAGCCGTCCAGATGCATGTAACAAACCACTCCCAAATGGTGGAAAGCCAGCCCCACAGATTTGGGAAGCTTGGCGTGGAGAGAGTGACTGTCAAGACCTGCCCCAGGGCCATTCCCAAACATTCCTGCCATCATCACAGTCCCTAGGACTAAAGCTCCAAGGAGGAGACCCTTCCCCAGCTGCTGAAGACAGGGGACATCTTTCCCCCTAGAACCTAATAGGAGACCAGGCACAGAGTGGTGGCCCAGAAACCCCCTGGTGGCTTTAGATAAGGTTATCACACTCTCCCCTTGGCCCCCATCTGGAACAACGCTGAAATCTAACATCTCTCATCACTAACATCTTTCCTATCAGCACTGACCAGTAAGTGAGAGTTCCAGGGCTGCTGCCTCTGGCTATGCAGGATGAGAACGGTACCCCCTATGGTTGTGCAGGGATCAACCTGTACATCATATGCGGCAGCCCTGTCCTGAAACACCCAGGCCTCTGTGTCCCAGTCACAGGGCAGGTGGCTCATGAGACAGGCATCAGACAGCTTCCTCCTCCTTTCTCCCTTTAGCCAAGGCCTCCCACCACAGAGGCCTCTGAAGTGCCTGCACTGCCCCTGCCCTCATCCCAGGAAGAGCCTGGCCCGGGTGCGTCCATGGTACAGTGGAGTGGCCCAAGCACAGACAGCAGCGCTGCCCTCTTCCTGCCTGGCCGCGGACTCTCTGCCTCTCAGGGACAGCAGTGCCATACAGGAAGGGGCTTTCCTCTGAGCGGTGACCACAGAAGCCGCAGTCTCCTAGCTCTCCAGCTCTCCCCACACACCCCAAGGGCCTGACTCACCCCCTCTGCCTTCTAGAACTTGTCCTGTGTGGCAGGAAACAGGGGGTGTAAGGAGTTGCGGGCGAGCCAGGAAAGGAGGCAGCAAGAGGCTAGCCGGCACGGGGACTGGGTTTCAGGAGCTGGCCAGGGAGCCCGAGAACCACAGGGCTGTCGACTTGGGACTGGAAAGGAACCACGAGGTCCCCAGGGCACTGAAGGCTCAGAGGCTTCCGAATTATCGAAGGGAGCCAGCTCTCGCTCTGGACGCAGGGGATTTCTTCCCCACAGCTTGCCCTGGCCTCGTGATGGGTTTCAATTCCCTTCCTGCCATGCGGGTTCCTTCCTGCCCTACGGTGGGGAAGGCCCCCTCGTCCCTGTTCCTGTCACACACCAATTCACCCATAAGCCCTTATTACCCTGGCATGCACACACACCAGCATACACACATATACACACATGCACCCACACATACACATGTGTGTGCACACACTCATTCCCAGGGTCGTAATACCATAATTCCTTTCCTTCCAGCCAGCTGGGCTCCTGGGGTGCAGAGGCTCAGGCACAGCCCCTCTGAAAGAACACTCAGGTAACACTGAGACTCCTAGGAGAACCCGGCTGCAGTCAGTACACCTCCAGCGGGAGAGGCTTTCTCAGCACCTTGGCCACACTTTCTGCAAAAGAACTCCTGGAACCCCTTGCTTTCCAGCCCCCCTGGGCCCCATCTGAGCATGCAGTCACTGAGTCGGATAGGATTTGAGGGAATCTGCAAAGGCCTTTCCCCCATCCCTTCCCCTGCGAAGCTTCCTTGCCAGTACCCCACTTTGTGCCTCAGTCATCCCATCTGTGAACTGGGAATGGGAACGGTCCTCCCTTTTTAGGATTGGTGTAAGGATTAAGCGAATTATGTGTCAAGCTCTTAGAGTAGTACCAACACATAGGAAACACAGAAATTGGGGTGTTACTGCTATTATTATTTGCATTATTGTTATTGTTATTTTGGGTTTTGGATTAAAAATTATCCTCTCCTTGAGAACATCTTTGAAATGTCAGCAGCCTCTGGGAGGCAAGAACGCTTCAATGGGCTTGCTATCTTAATTGCTATGAAAAGGGTGGTGGGTGCTGACCAAGGAGACAGGTAGGTGAGAGGGTGGGTGGCCCATGAGCCTCAGGTGAGGCTCTGAGAGCGGCCAGCCCCTTGCCTTCTTCTGTCTGGGTATCAGAGGTGACTGCTCTCCATTAATCCATTGTATATCGGCCACTGCCTAGCTCTGCTCCAGACAGGGTCTTCCCCAGGCACTCTGTCTCCACCCTGGGAGGTTGCTGCATTTAGCAAAAAACAACAACAAAAAAAGTAGGATGCCCAATAAAATTTGAATTCCAGATAAACAACGAAAAAAAAATTCGTGTTAAGTATGCTCCATGCAGAATGTGGGACACACTCACACCAACAAACGATTTGCTATTTATCTGAGATTCAAATTGAACTACTTCCTGCCTTTTCTTGGCAAGCATCTGCCCAGGGTGCCTGACACCCAGGGTTTGGGAAACAAGAACATGGGAATATGCCTCTGCCCACTTCCCTCAGCCTCACTCCATGCCCCGGGCTGTGCCCTCCTCGCCCTGCCACGAGGCCTGTTCACACTCGCCCCAGAAGATGCGCCTCCCTGTACACACTTGTGTTTTCCCACCCTGAGGAGGAACCCCTCTGACCTGGGCACTGTATGGGCTTCTGCAGGCCCAGCTCCCCCGCCAGGGTCCAGGGGCTGCCCCTCCACCTCTGCCACAGGGAAGGCACCCTGGTGCACGCCCTGTCCTAGGACAGAGAGGAGGAGGTTGGTGGGGTTTAGTGGAGAAGATTGAAAGAAGAGCACTGATACTTCCGCCAATCTCAGCCCCAATCTCAGCCCCTGCAGCAGGGGTGAGCAGGTGTGAAGGAAAGCAGTGGTGAAACCTCCCATCCTAGGGTCAGGGGAGCCTGCAGGGAGAGGGCGTGAGTGGAGGAAGTGGGCAGCCCACATGATTGGGCTTCCTTTCTGCCCGAGAGTGAGAAGGTAGCTTTGCTAAACAGAGGCGCTGGGGAAGGAGACTCAGGCATCCTTGACTTGGGCTGGGCTCTCAGTCCCCATTGCCTTCTGGAGAGCAGGCAGCTCTGCTGCTGTTCAGAAGCTCTGCTAACATCTGGGGACTGCCTCTGCGGCAGGAGCCAGAAACTCCTACAGCCACTACGCACCATGGCCATCACATCACCTGCTGCCTCCGCTCCCCTGAGCCCTCCCAGGCTCCTGCTAGCTTTCAAGTCCATGGCTCTTTCTCACTGCCTCCCTATGGTCTGTTTGTCCTTCCAGGCTCTTGGAAAATGGACATATTTCTGAACCGCTTCCACCTGGGCGAACCTGAAGCAAGCACCCAGTTCATGACCCAGAACTACCAGGACTCACCAACCCTCCAGGCTCCCAGAGGAGGGGCCAGCAAGCCCAAACACAAAACCAGGTGGAGATAGCTGCCTGCTAGATGGCAGGCTTCGCCGTCCAGGCACGTGGCCACCGACGATGTGGGTATGGAAGCTCCTCTAGATACAGAACCCCTTCTTTTCCAAATTAAAAAAAAAACCATCCAGGGCTTGGTGCTTTGCTTCCTAACTTGTATTCATTTGAAAAGCAACAAGAGGAAATCGGTCAATATTCAGCACTGGGGACTGAGGCTTTCCTGTAAATGCAAGGGGTTGGGTGGGGAGTGGGGAAAATAGACGGACAGGCAGGATATAGTGATCCCTATACCCGAACTGTCACTGAGTCACTGTGGGACCTCAGGGAAACCTCTTACCCTCCCCAAAGTTCTGCTCCCTTGGCTGTGACACGGAGGTAGGAAGAAGCGGGAGAGGGTGGTTGGTTTATTACCATGGGCCTTTCCAGGTCTGACATTTGATAACATTCATTCAGCAACTATTGTTGCATGTGGGATGCACCTGGCCTTCCTCCAGGCACTGGGGATGCATGCCTGCCTCATCCCCATGCATGGGTAGATAGGGCAGACACAGCGTGGTGCTCACCTCATGGAGCTTCCAGTCTAGCAGCAGAAGAAAATATCCCCAACAAATGATAAACTGTGATAAGTATGTTGAGGGTGCAAAGGGGGCCTGATTTCTGATGGAGAGGAAGGGTTGAAGACTCAGGCAGAGCCCTGATGTTTAACTTCAGGGCTGAAAAGTGGGCTAGGGGTTACCAGGTGAGTGGAGACAGGAATAGAGAACATTCCAAAGCTCCTCCGAGCCCTTGTGGCTGGCAGGGGCACGCATGGCATCTTCCAGGAAATGAAAGGCCCCTGGTGTGGCTACCGCTAAGTATGAAAGGGCAAGAACAGCATGATGGGTGGGCAAAGGCCAGACCATGCCAGGCCTTGTTGCCATGTTAAAGCTCTGGATTGTATCCAAAAAGCAATGGGAAATCATTAAATGATAAGTAGATTGGGCCAGGCATGGTGGCTTGTGTCTATAATCCCAGTGCTTTGGGAGGCCAAGGCCAGAGGATTGCTTGAAGCCAGGAGTTCAAGACCAGCCTGGGCGGCATAGGGAGACCCCCCCCCAACCCACCAAAAATAAGAATAAAAAATTAGCCAGGTATGGTGGTGGATGCCTGTAGTCCCAGCTACTCAGGAGACTGGCATAGGAGAATCACCTGCACCCAGAAGTTCGAGACTGCAGTTATCTGTGAATCTATGATTGCACCACTGCCCTCCAGCCTGGGCAACCGAGCAAGACCTCATCTCTAAAAAATTAATAAAATAAAATAAAAATAGATTGGAGGGGCAGATGGCATAATCAGATGTATGCTTTTAGAAAGCTGTGAATAAGGCCAGGTGCGGTGGCTCACGCCTATAATCTCAACACTTTGGGAGGCCAAGGTGGGCAAATCACCTGAGGTCAGGAGTTTGAGACCAGTCTAACTAACATGGTGAAACCCTGTCTCTACTAAAAATACAAAAATTAGCCAAGCGTAATGGTGGGCGCCTGTAATCCCAGCTACTTGGGAGGCTAAAGCAGGAGAATCACTTGAACCCTGGAGGCAAAGGTTGCAGTGAGCCGAGATCACACCACTGCACTCCAGGCTGGGTGACAAAGTGAGACTCCATCTCAAAAAACATATAAATAAGTAAAAAATAAAAATAAATATGCAGCTGGTATTCATATAAACTGGTACGTTTTTCTGAACAGCAATTTAGCAATGTGCCAAAAGCCTTAAAAATATTTACTTCCTTTGACTCAATATCTAAC
>NW_016809657.1:496964-517407 GCF_001698545.2 Rhinopithecus bieti
GAAAGAAAGAAAAGAAAAAAAGAAAAGAAAGCCGTGAATAAATTCTTTGGTATCTGTAAGGAAAGGACTTTTGCCATCTAACTTCCCTGGGCTTTCTCTGCAGGCCTCTTGACTTCCCCATCCAAGGACTCCTGGGGACCCCTCCCTGCTACAGTCTCATTCCCAGCCTAAAGTTTTGGAGGCCCCTCACCTCCCCACCACCACTCCAGTCCTTTCAGCACCCCTAACACCCTCTTCAGTTCGTTTTCCCTCAAAGAGTTAATAACCACCTCTCCTTGGCTAGCATGCAGCGACATTGGTGACTCATGTGTGCAAAGTGCTTTGAGATCCCCAGATGAAAAGAACAAGCTGCACCTGGGTACAGGGTTCTTACCATCTTAGAGTCCTGCCCCTCGCTAGCTGGAAGGCAGAGGGCCCTAGATGAACCCTTGGCCCAGCTGAGCACGCTTTTAACTAGTGGAACAATTTTAGTGGTGGGGATCTGAAGAATACAGTGGGGCTGAAGGTTGAGTTTATGAATGGGAGAGAATTGAATGATCCCCCCTTTATTGATAGATTCAGCTCCCTGCCCAGGTAAAGGGCACCAAATTCTGATGCTCCAGAAGGGCATTTTATGCCAGCCCAAGGTAAAAGGAAACCTGGGCAGTAGAAATTGTGGAGCCTCCCCACTTCCTTCTACCCCACCAGGCAAGCCTGCAAGCTGACCTAAAATAAGAAGCAAAAGGAAGTGTCCATTTGCAGTGCCATGGAAGGCAGCCTCGCAAGGGACTTTCTGGGTCCCCTATTCCCTGGGACCTTCTCCCCACAGCCCCCACCCCACAAGACTCAGAATGTAATTGGCAGCTCCGGTTGGTGCCCAGGGCCAGGATAAATAGAAGGTCAGCTTCCTAGAGCAGCCCCAAATCGAGACACATCCTCCCCTCTTCTGCTTTTAATTCATTGTGGCTAGCATGTTTATTTTGGGTGAGGAAAAAAAATCGGATGTTTATCCTTCGAGGAAATTATCGGCTTGCTTTCTTTCCTTCCCCCAACCCCCTCCTTCCTTTTGACTTGACGTTTTGGGCTTTGAGTTTAGCTGCTGGAGAGACCCCCACCCTCCTGGCCCCAAAACGTGAAAAAAGAACAAAGCTGGCCTAGGCTCTAGGCTGAAACCAGCCCTGGCCAGGCGATCCCTGGAAACCACAGAGAAGGAGGTCCCAGTTGTGGAGAGGGGAAACCTGGAGGCCACGGGGACCTTGGGGAAAACCCAGCCTTGATGGCGCTTTCTGTCTGCAGAACACTTTGGGCCTCTCATCCCTTTTCTTTGCACCACCTCCTCCAGGAAGAAATAAGATGAACATCTAAATTGCTTTGAGATCTCCAACGAAGCAGCTAAGAAAAATATAAGGGAGCATTAGTGACCCCTTTACCAGGATAAAGAGAACTGACATAATTATTATCATCATTGTAATCAGATGCATTTATTGAGCACTTTCTGCATACCAGGTACTACACAAAATGTCTAATGTATGGTATCTCACTGAATGCATCCCCACACTACTTCGTGGCCTTCTGGGGGCCTTCATACATGTTCTCTCATTTGATTGTCACAACACGCTAATAAAGTGGGTGTTATTCTTATTTTAGAGATGAGGAAACTGACATTCCCATAAGTTAAGGAACATACTCCCTATTCCCTAACTAGTCATGGTGGAATCTGGTGTTAACTCAAGCCTCCTCAGGTGTAGTATTTAGAGGAAAACTGTACTCTAATTTTACTCTCTTGGCTATATAAGATAAAGGCCAGATCAGGATCTGGAGTGGGACAAAGAGAGAGGGCTGGAAGTTCCAGAAGAAATTAAGGGGACTCTTCTCCAAGTGTCTTTCCTTACTCCAGGTTAAGCCATCCTGGACCGTGTGTGATTTGTATGGATGGCTAGGGTTCCTGGATACTCAAGGCAATAGCCTGGCCCAGCCCAAGGCCATTACCATCCCTCCCCACCTGCCCACAGCCACTACCCCAACAGTTTACCATCCTTAGTCCATGGAATGACCCCTCTCCCTCCCCATCATTCCTGTGTGATAACTGCTCTTAGGTAAGGCAGAAAGGTAGAAAAGAAGGAAAAGTCACCTAGAAAGGCTCCAGGGTGAAGATATTGATGAAGGTGATGATGATGCTGATGATGGTGATGGTGATGATGAGATGATGGTGATGATAATTATGGTGATGGTGATAATGAAGTGATGGTGATGGTGATGGCAATGGTGATAGTGATGGTGATAGTGGTGGTGATGATGATGATCATGGTGATTGTGATGGTGATGGTGTTGATGATCACAGTGATATGATGGTGATGATAAGGTGACGGTAATGGTGATGATGATAATCATGGTGATGGTGACGATGATCACGGTGATGGTGGTGATGAGGTGATGGTGATGGTGGCGATGATGATCATAGTGATGGGGGATGGTAATGGTGACGATGAAGTGATGGTGATCATGATGATCATTGTGATGGTAATGGTGATGATGAGGTGATGGTGATGTTGATGATGATCATGGTGATGGTGATGGTAATGGTGATGATGAGGTGATGGTAATAATGATCACGGTGATGGTGATGGTGATGATCATGGTGATGGTGATGATAATGGTAACAGCAATGGGTCCAGGTGTCAGCACTCAGCAGTCATGGGATAGGAAGAAAGCCTAGTACATGCATTCAGTGATGCCATTTAAAGACACAAGTTTTCTTACTGAGCAGATCTAAATTCACATAGAATTTTTACCATTGATAGCTCCGTGACCTTGGCAACTGCTCCAGACCTGTGTTTCAACTGAAAAAAAAAAAAAAAAACAAAACGCAGTATAATGAAAATAAATGGAAACAAGTGCCTTCCTCCAAAGATGTGTTGCAATGGTTAAATGAGATAACAGGGAAGTCATCTGAGCACAATGCCTGGCATGCAGGCTGTTCAGTAAATGTGCATGTTCCTCTCTTTCCCTGCCTCCACCTCACCTGTTCTCAGCTTGGCTGGAGCAAGCAGTGAGACTTAGGATATTGAGAAAGAAGCATGTCTCCCAGAAGAGAGTCCTTTCCCAGAGACCCATCAGAGGTTCGGCAGCCCCAGGGAAAGGACCAACTGCCAAGGAAGCCTCAAGCCTCAGCCCAGCATCCCCCTCCCAAGCTAAGCAAAACATTGGGAGGCTTGGATCAGGAAAGACAACCCAGTTCCTTAGCAACTAACAAGAATTTCCCTGTAAAGACAAAGACCCTTCACTCAGGATGCTCCCTCCCCCTAGCCTCCCCAGGTGTCTGATCTGCTTTGCAGGAGTGGGGCTGGGGGCCTATCCAAGTCCCCAGGACATCTAGAGGCCTCTTGCCTCACGCTCCTGGCTGTCCTGATATTACCTGCAATTATCCCAGAACACCTTTCATCCTGGTGCTAATTAATTTTTCCACTTACCCCCAGGAGCTCCTGGGAGACACGTGAGATACACACACATGCACACACACACACGCACACACACGCACACACACGCACACACGCACACACACACATGAATGCCCATATTTTCCTTCTGAGACTCTCCATTTGAAAGATCAGAAAAGTATGGTTAGTGAAAGGAGCCCATTTTTTGAGGGGTTCTGTCTGCTGCCTCCCTGGTATTTGAAAAGAGAAATGAGAGTTGAAAACGATGGTTCAGGGAGAAGGAAGGACAGGGTCCCAAGGTATCTTAGGGGATGAAAGACAACAAAGGGCTTTTACAAGGACCAAGGAAACCCATACTGGGACAGTGGTCTCAGTGCCAAGGGCCACCTCAGAGCCTCCAGGCACAAATTGTCCTGCTTAACACAGAACATTTTAAAGAAAAAAAAGGAAATGTTTTAATAGTAAAGGAAAGTTCGAGCAAGAGTGGGAAACAGAAGGAAATAGAAAAGAAAAACATGGCTGTCTAGCCTGAAAAGAACCACTGACCATGAGTCAAGATCTGATTCCAGTGCCACCTTCACCATTTACTGTTGTGTGAGCCCGGGTTAGTCAGCCACCCTCTCTGGGTCTCAGTTTCCTCACTGATAAAATAATTTGGGACAGGTATTCTCTGACACCTCCTCTAGCTGAAAGTTCTGCGATTCTATATGGGGAGTGGAAGAGAAAGCTGTGACCACTCACTGGGGCAGAGAGTGAGTGGAACCCACTAGAACAGATAGAATGACCTTTTCCAGAATCCAGAATGAAAGAGAGCCAAGTGCATTTGGCTATAGGAGCCAGAAAGCCCTCCCTAGTGGGAGGCCCAGGTTAAAAGAAGTTTACAGATGTGGGAGCTGAAGACCCTGGGAGTTCCCAGAAGCAGCAGACGGGCCAGTCTCCCCCAAACCCAGGCCAGAGAAAACCCATTCAGAGACTCTCAGCACCTCTTGGAGGGAGGATGGAGGAGTGCATAGGCATGGGTCTGCACGCAGAGATGGAGAGCAGGATGCAGGAGCACACCCTGTATTCCTCATGAGCTGGGCTCCACACCATTGGTGTAAGTCAGCTGGGCAGAGAGGTGTGGGTAAAAGGGAAGAGGCTGACTGTGTCATGAAGGAGGAGCAGCAAGGCCACTGAGTCCTAACCTTGCTTTCCAGTCCCATGATGGAAGTAGGAGAGCAGCAAAGTGTGCTTCCCTTAGGGACTTGGCCATAGGGGCCTGGGAAGNATGAAGTGATGGTGATGGTGATGGCAATGGTGATAGTGATGGTGATAGTGGTGGTGATGATGATGATCATGGTGATTGTGATGGTGATGGTGTTGATGATCACAGTGATATGATGGTGATGATAAGGTGACGGTAATGGTGATGATGATAATCATGGTGATGGTGACGATGATCACGGTGATGGTGGTGATGAGGTGATGGTGATGGTGGCGATGATGATCATAGTGATGGGGGATGGTAATGGTGACGATGAAGTGATGGTGATCATGATGATCATTGTGATGGTAATGGTGATGATGAGGTGATGGTGATGTTGATGATGATCATGGTGATGGTGATGGTAATGGTGATGATGAGGTGATGGTAATAATGATCACGGTGATGGTGATGGTGATGATCATGGTGATGGTGATGATAATGGTAACAGCAATGGGTCCAGGTGTCAGCACTCAGCAGTCATGGGATAGGAAGAAAGCCTAGTACATGCATTCAGTGATGCCATTTAAAGACACAAGTTTTCTTACTGAGCAGATCTAAATTCACATAGAATTTTACCATTGATAGCTCCGTGACCTTGGCAACTGCTCCAGACCTGTGTTTCAACTGAAAAAAAAAAAAAAAAACAAAACGCAGTATAATGAAAATAAATGGAAACAAGTGCCTTCCTCCAAAGATGTGTTGCAATGGTTAAATGAGATAACAGGGAAGTCATCTGAGCACAATGCCTGGCATGCAGGCTGTTCAGTAAATGTGCATGTTCCTCTCTTTCCCTGCCTCCACCTCACCTGTTCTCAGCTTGGCTGGAGCAAGCAGTGAGACTTAGGATATTGAGAAAGAAGCATGTCTCCCAGAAGAGAGTCCTTTCCCAGAGACCCATCAGAGGTTCGGCAGCCCCAGGGAAAGGACCAACTGCCAAGGAAGCCTCAAGCCTCAGCCCAGCATCCCCTCCCAAGCTAAGCAAAACATTGGGAGGCTTGGATCAGGAAAGACAACCCAGTTCCTTAGCAACTAACAAGAATTTCCCTGTAAAGACAAAGACCCTTCACTCAGGATGCTCCCTCCCCTAGCCTCCCCAGGTGTCTGATCTGCTTTGCAGGAGTGGGGCTGGGGCCTATCCAAGTCCCCAGGACATCTAGAGGCCTCTTGCCTCACGCTCCTGGCTGTCCTGATATTACCTGCAATTATCCCAGAACACCTTTCATCCTGGTGCTAATTAATTTTCCACTTACCCCAGGAGCTCCTGGGAGACACGTGAGATACACACACATGCACACACACACACGCACACACACGCACACACACGCACACACGCACACACACACATGAATGCCCATATTTTCCTTCTGAGACTCTCCATTTGAAAGATCAGAAAAGTATGGTTAGTGAAAGGAGCCCATTTTTTGAGGGGTTCTGTCTGCTGCCTCCCTGGTATTTGAAAAGAGAAATGAGAGTTGAAAACGATGGTTCAGGGAGAAGGAAGGACAGGGTCCCAAGGTATCTTAGGGGATGAAAGACAACAAAGGGCTTTTACAAGGACCAAGGAAACCCATACTGGGACAGTGGTCTCAGTGCCAAGGGCCACCTCAGAGCCTCCAGGCACAAATTGTCCTGCTTAACACAGAACATTTTAAAGAAAAAAAAGGAAATGTTTTAATAGTAAAGGAAAGTTCGAGCAAGAGTGGGAAACAGAAGGAAATAGAAAAGAAAACATGGCTGTCTAGCCTGAAAAGAACCACTGACCATGAGTCAAGATCTGATTCCAGTGCCACCTTCACCATTTACTGTTGTGTGAGCCCGGGTTAGTCAGCCACCCTCTCTGGGTCTCAGTTTCCTCACTGATAAAATAATTTGGGACAGGTATTCTCTGACACCTCC
The DNA here is from genome assembly GCF_001698545.2 of Rhinopithecus bieti. NCBI lineage: Eukaryota > Metazoa > Chordata > Mammalia > Primates > Cercopithecidae > Rhinopithecus > Rhinopithecus bieti. Next base: position 503,523 of record NW_016809657.1, read on the forward strand.
TCTAGCTGAAAGTTCTGCGATTCTATATGGGGAGTGGAAGAGAAAGCTGTGACCACTCACTGGGGCAGAGAGTGAGTGGAACCCACTAGAACAGATAGAATGACCTTTTCCAGAATCCAGAATGAAAGAGAGCCAAGTGCATTTGGCTATAGGAGCCAGAAAGCCCTCCCTAGTGGGAGGCCCAGGTTAAAAGAAGTTTACAGATGTGGGAGCTGAAGACCCTGGGAGTTCCCAGAAGCAGCAGACGGGCCAGTCTCCCCAAACCCAGGCCAGAGAAAACCCATTCAGAGACTCTCAGCACCTCTTGGAGGGAGGATGGAGGAGTGCATAGGCATGGGTCTGCACGCAGAGATGGAGAGCAGGATGCAGGAGCACACCCTGTATTCCTCATGAGCTGGGCTCCACACCATTGGTGTAAGTCAGCTGGGCAGAGAGGTGTGGGTAAAAGGGAAGAGGCTGACTGTGTCATGAAGGAGGAGCAGCAAGGCCACTGAGTCCTAACCTTGCTTTCCAGTCCCATGATGGAAGTAGGAGAGCAGCAAAGTGTGCTTCCCTTAGGGACTTGGCCATAGGGGCCTGGGAAGAACCCTGGAAGTTCAAACACCCTTCCCCTACCCCCACGACCCCCCACACCCACCAGCATACCAGAACAGCTGGACATGCACCTTCAAATCACTGTAAAGAAACCAATACGTCGCACACATGCTGTGGCTGTGAAGCCAGTGCACAGTCAGCCCTTCTGCAGGACTTAGGGAGGCTCAGCTATGAGCCAAGAATTGAATGCACCACAAAAAAAAAACTTAGGTCTCTGCCTTCTTGGCCAAGTGCAGTGACTCACACCTGCAATCCCAGCACTTTGGGAGGCCAAGATGGGTGGATCACTTGAGATTCAGAGTTTGAGACTGGCCTGGGCAACATAGTGAAACCCCGCCTCTACTAAAAACATAAAAATCAGCCTGGCATGGTGGCAGGCACCTGTAATCCCAGCTACTTGAGAGGCTAAGGCAGGAGAATCTCTTGAACCCGAGAGATGGAGTTTGCAGAGATCACACCATTGCACTCTAGCCTGGGCGATACAGCGAGACTCCGTCTCAAAAAAAAAAAGAAAAAGAAAAGAAAGAAACTAGGTCTCTGCCTTCTGGAAGCTTTTCTGCTCTTCCAGTGTGGTAGGAGAGAAGATGGACAGACCCAGAGGTAGCCAAGAGTTGTGTTGACGGTGACGCCTGTGCAAGAGGTAAGTGCCAAAAGAGATGGATAGGAAGGCTGGCTAACAAGGGAGGAGGGAGCATTGCAAGATGGGAGGGGACAGGAGGGGATGTAGCAGCCTATTGAGGGGGAAGGGAGCTTGAAGAGAGAGGCCTAAAATAAAGGACAAAAGAGTTGCTGGCCCCAGGCTCATAGCTGCAGTTCACTAACCTGCCCTTAAGCCCTGATCTGCTGAGGGCACCTACAGCCCAGTATTTGCTCACATGGGCCCCAGTCACCATTGTCCAGAGCCTACCTGTCTTCCTTCATCACCCCCTGAGAGGCAAGCCTTGCCTGTCCACACATAGACAAGTGTGCGTGCACACATTGACACACACCTCTACTCTATGAAACTTGCACATGCTTACTGTAAATACAACAGCCCACACAAAATCACATGGTGTATGCACCCGCTAGACACTCCAGGATATCAACTCTGCCAAGCTCTCTCTAGACATCCATGCAGGCTGTGTACACATGCATTGCTCATCATCCACAAATACATGGAATTTGCATGCACATGTGATCTCCGTATATGCACACCCACTTCATTCACAACCTGTACACACCCCAGCCCACCACTGATACAGAGACACACCTCTGTGTGGATTAGACTGAGGACTAGGCAAGGCCTAACCACAACCCTCACTTTACATCTTCTGATGCAGCGAGTGGATTTTTGACAGCGGCAGGGGAGGTTTCATGGAGGGGGGGCACTGGGAGGAGTTTGGTGGAGGTAAAGGGGAGGTTCTGGCAGAAGAAGGGAACAAGGCCTTCCCTGAAGTCCACCAGGAAGGCACCCAGACACATGCCCTTCTCCACAGCAGCTCTACCTCTGGCCCCTTGCCTGCTGCCAGGCCAGGGAAAGGAGAAGCTAAAAGTGGCCAGTCTGAGTTGCTAAATTGGACCTTGGCAGAGAAGGGGAAACGCGTCAGTTCCCTGGGGAAGTGGCGGAGCCCAGGGCGGCCACAGGCCCCTGGGCTTCTACTCCAATGGAACAAAAGTTGCTCAAATAGATCTGACGCTTTGTTTTCGAACCCAAAATACCCTGTGGTGGCCGCCGGAAGTGTGACCGCGGGAGGGAAGTGGGGCAAGAGGGGAAGATTAGTTCGAGTTTCCATTGCGGCGTACTTTTTCTTTCGTTTGGGGTCTAGAAGCAGCTTTCCTACTGCTTGGAGAGAGTGTTTGTGTGAGAGGAGAGTGCCGCTCTGAGATTTGGGGCTGGGGGAACCCGCAGCGAGGCAGTCACCCTTCTTCCGCTGCCATCTCTCCCCAACAAGTGGCCTCTGAAAACAACCCTGTCCTCACGCACTGTCAGAATTTCATCTCTGGCCACCTGGTGGCAGGGTGGCAAAGCCCACCCAGGGGAAGAGGGGCTGATGCCGGGGGAAAGGGACATGTCGCAGGTGACTTTGCCTTCGGAGACCAGACTTTCCCTTGTGAACTTTGATGCTTTTTTTTTTTTTTTTAATCTTTTCATAGAATTTTCAAAGAGCACCCAGTAAATGAGGCCATAGCTGGACCAAAACACAGACCCACATATTCAGACTCAGTCATTTAATGACTATCAATGCTAGCTCCAAAATGCAAGGATTGCAGAAGAATTACAGGATCTCAGCTTGTACTCCCCATCACCCTCTGTGCCCTCATCCCGATTTATTTATCTTCACACCACTTATCAGCCCTCACATAGGTATGTTTGTCTGTGTCCACCCTGAACACACATTAGACCTGGACTTTCCCCACTGGAAGGACTTGGACTTGGCTTTCATCAGTGCCATATCCCCAGTGGCTGACCACACAGTAGATGCACAATAAACAATTCTCAAATGTTAGGAAAAAATGGGAGAAAGAGAGGTCATCAGAAAGTTCTCTTGTCTCATGTGACTTGTAAATTCAAAACTGCTTCGGCGGCTCTACCCTAGCCTCTGGTGCCATTATCAGGGTGCAATGGGGCTCCAGAGGGGAGAGTTGGGGGGTATGATGGGCAATTCAATACAAAATCAGGCGCTCTGGCCCTTGTGGAACAAACTTTTGGGGGAGGAGGGTGAGACAGACATTTATCAAAGGATACACAAATAAATATCGAAAGGTAACTAGGGAGGATTTGGGGCAACCTAGGAGAGATATTTGGGGTAACACCTGGAAGAGGGTACACCGGGAAGGCTTTTCCGTGTGCGGAGATTGACGGATGCTTGGGGTTTGACTCTGTGAAGGCCCCAGCCCCTACCTGGCACCGCGTGGTGCCGGGTGCGGCGGGGAGTGCCTCCCCCGGCACCCGGACACAAGGGATTCGAACTAGTAGCCAGGGAGGCCGAGCGGCGCCGCCCGCGGCCAGGGGCCTGTGAACCCGGGCTGCAGTTCAGACGTGGCCGCGCGGCCTCGTCCCTGGGTGCTATTTACCGGCTTTTAATGACGGCAGGGTAATCACCCTAATGAAAAACGCCCTCGGGGCTCAGGGCAGCCAGACTGTGATGAGGAAACCGGGAGGCATCTCGGAGCCGCCGGTGAGTCACAGTGAGTGTGCTGCGCGCCGGCCTGCGCAGGGCGCAAAGGACGCCCGGGTGCCCTCTCAACTGCGCGCCACTCCCGCGCCGCCGCTGGAACGCGAAGAACGCGGCTGCGTGCTGCAGGGCCGCGGGGTCTACGCCCCGGGCACCCCGACCCACCCTGGGAAACCCGGCGCACACCAGCCAAGCCTCCTGCAGACCGAGTTCTCCGTTGCAACTTTTAACCAGGCCTGCAAGGCGTTCCAGCACTACCTTCCTCCCTACTCACGGCCTGGCTCCCCAGGCGCCTGGATTTGGGAGAGGCCTCTCTCTGGTGTGTTCAAGACACCCCTGAATATTCCAAGCTCTGCTGGGCTTCACATCCGCTCTCCTAAGGACCATCTTTCTGCCAGTGCCTCAGTTTCCCCAACTGAGTACCAGTAGCATAAGATTCTCCACACCACCCTCCGCACCCTGCCCCTGGGTGGCGAGAGTATTCATCACAGTTTGTTCCTGGCTTTGAAGATGAAAAATACCAAGGATCATTACCACTCAATTAATGGAGCTGTTACCACTGGAGTTTAGGTCTGATTAATCTGCCCCTGCCCCTGCCATGGATCCGTGTTGCCCCTGATGCCCCTTCCTTGGACTCCTGCAGGCTCCTTCTTTCTCCTGGATTTCATACATAGAGTTAGCCCCTTTCCTGTTCCTGCCAGTACTCTCCAGTGCTGGAAGAGTGTCTGCCACATTCAATCTTCAACAAGTATTGTTGAGCTCCTGGCAAAGCCAGAGGCTAGATGCTGGGGCAGGGCAGTGAAGGTCACAGACCCAAGCCCTTGCCTTCCTGGAGCTCACCTTCTGGTAGGTGCCCAAATGTCTAAGTGGGATCTGGTGTATGTCAAGGGCTTCCTTCTGCCTTCCACCTCTCCCCCCAGGGTTCCTCATTCAGACACAAGATGGGCAGGCCTAGGCCAAGCACCACAGTCCTGGGTGGACAATGCTAATGGGTTCTAGTTTCAGAGATGAAAACAACAAAGTTAACATAAAGAGGAGGGGAAATGATCACAGTGCCTTACATGAACAACCCCCACCCTTCCTCTCCTCTCCCCTTCTAATGGCCTCAGCCCCTCCTCAAGGTCTTGGTCACGAGCCCCTTCTTCTATAGGGCTTTCCCCTTGCCCTGAACATCCCTCTCCTCCAAGCCTGCAGTGGCCCTTACCAACTAGAATTTCCTGCTTGTATCTCCTCTGGACACATATCATGTCTCATATGTGATATTTCCACTGAGCCTCATTCCACACTTCTCATTAAACTGCCTGCTCCCTGGCAGCAGATTCCAAGTCTCAAGTTTGCTTCCTTCCACCAAGAATGCACAGGCGTTCTCTGTAGATGTTGCCCTCATTGAAATGAGAGCGCTAAGGCCCAGACCCGGGAACCCCGTACGCACCCCAAAATGGAATTCTAGTGGTCAAGAGGCCCCCCATCCTGTGCTGTGAGGGTTAGGAGAGTCAGGGGATGTGGGGATAGAAGTAAAAGGACCAGGTTCAACCATCCTTCAGAATTGTCAACTAGGACACTTGAATTGGGTCCACAAGTTCTTACTGAGTACTGATTGGGGCCGGGCACGGTGCCAGGCACTGGGGAGACAAAGATGAGTGAGATTCAGTCCCTGCCATCGGGGAGCTTGGATACCGTCTCTTGTCTTCAGTAACTTTCTGGGTGACCATAGGCCAAGTAATTCTGAGCAACCCAAATAATTCTCAGTGTCTGAGAGAGATCATACCCCTCTTCCTTCGCCTATGCACCATGAGCCCTGGCAGGGAAGCCCACGCCATCAATCAGAGCTTCCTAGCCAACATGCAGCCCTCCAGTGGGTTCCAGTTGGGCCAATATTGGCCTCAGGGGCCAGAGGCAGCCTTGGTTTTTTACTGCAGTGGCTGTAAAAAGAGTTTCATTTTCTATGAGAACTGCAGCATGACAAAGGTCGGGAAGCCCTGCCTAAGCCACCTGGTGAAAGAGGTTGCAAATGCCACAAAGGAGCTCCAATTCTGGGTCCCAAAGAGTCATTAACTGCTGTTTCCTGGATCCCAGAGTTTTGACTGCACAGAACAGCAAAGAAGAAACCAAAATTCAGCCTCCATCCAATTCCTCACCTGGGTGGATGAGGCCAACACCTAATTGTTTTAGGCTGAGGAGGCTCCTAAGGCTAAGAGCTGATAAGAGACAATGATCTAGGGTTTACAACTCTCTCTGGTTTCCTGAAGCTTTTTCTCACAGGGCAGGGAGAAGAGGAATCTGCCAGCCTTTGGACTCAGCACCTGTCCCATGGGCAAAGCCTTCATCCAGCAAGAAGCCAGCTATGTGGCAAACAATGGAGGTGAGAACGTGCTCTCATCTCTTTCCTCTCTAACCCTCCCTCTTCTCTCTCACTCCCTCTTTGCTTCCCCTGACTGCCTCCCGCACCGTCCCCCTACACTCACGCCTTTTCTGGTTCATTTCAAATCACAAAGTTCCTCTTTCCAAAAAGCCCCATCCCCAGAGAGTCCTTTCTGTAAAGACACCCGACCCTGCTGGCTGAGAAGGGGCTGTCCCAGTGGCCCCCAGGGGGAATGATCAGGCCCTTCGGAGCACATGACCCCACTTACCCTCCCTGAACCCCTGAGCTAAGACAGTGAAGTTCCCACTACAAGCACTCATCCCTCCTCCTTCTCCCTGAAGACCCCAGCCCAAGCCCTACAGAGCCCCTAAATTTGATTAGGAACTCTAACAGACATCTCCTCTCAACCCTTCTGCAATAGAACCAGAAACTCATGGATTAACAAAGCTGGGAGGAACTTAGAGGAAGTTTATCACAGTCCAACCCCTACCTAAAGACCAGGAATAAGAAGGCCTTGGCCTAAAATCGTAGCTAATTCATAGCAGAACCCAGAACTCCTGATTTGCAGGCCAGGGCTAACATCTGACATTTACCCACACACCACACTTTGCACAAGTCTCACCTTCTAAGATCTTCCTTCCTTTCCCACCCTAGCCCAGCCAGCCTCAAACTCTTATCTCTGGACCTCTGGACTACCCCAGGCAGCGACTGACTTGTATCTTGAAAGAGGTCTCCAGGACAACCCACTTTGGGCACCTGTCTCTCTCAGTAAATGGTACTTTTTCTGGCCAGACGCGGTGGCTCACGCCTGTAATACCAGCACTTTGGGAGGCCAAGGGAGCCAGATCACCTGAGGTCACGAGTTCAAGACCAGCCTGGCCAACATGGTGAAACACTATCTCTACTAAAAATACAAAAAAATTGGCGAGGCGCGGTGGCTCACACCTGTAATCCCAGCACTTTGGGAGGCCAAGGGAGGCAGATCACCTGAGGTCATGAGTTCAAGACCAGCCTGGCCAACATGGTGAAACACTGTCTCTACTAAAAATATTTAAAAAATTGGTGAGGCGCGGTGGCTCACATCTGTAATCCCAGCACTTTGGGAGGCCAAGGTGGGCAGATCACGAGATCAGGAGTTCGAGATCAGCCTGGCCAATATGGTGGACACCCTGTCTCTACTAAAAATACAAAAATTAGCTGGGCGTGGTGGCATGCACCTGTAGTCCCAGCTACTCAGGATGCTGAGGCAGGAGAATTGCTTGAACCTGGGAGGCGGAGGTTGCAGTGAGCCAAGATAATGCCACTGCACTCCAGCCTGGGTGACAGAATGAGACTGTGTTTCAGAAAAAATAAAAATAAAAAATAACTGGGCATGGTGTCGGGCGCCTGTAATCCCAGCTACTTGGGAGGCTGAAGCAGGAGAACCACTTGAACCCAGAAGGCAAAAGGTTGCAGTGAGCTGAGATTGCGCCATCACACTACAGTCTGGGGGACAAGAGTGAGACGTCATCTAAAAAAAAAATTACTTTTCTTTTCTTTCTTTTCTTTCTTTTTTTTTTTTTTTTTAAGACAAGGTCTTGCTCTGTTGCCAAGGCTGTAGTACAATGGCACAATTTCGACTCACTGCAGCCTCTGCCTCCCAGATTTAAGTGATTCTCCTGCCTCAGCCTCCCAAGTAGCTGTGACTACAGTAGTAAGCCACCATGCCCAGCTAATTTTTGTATTTTTAGTAGAGATGGGGTTTCACCATGTTGGCCAGGCTGGTCTCAAACTCCTGACCTCAAGTGATCCTCCCACCTTGGCCTCCCAAGGTGCTGGGATTACAGGCATGAGCCACCTCATCCCTTCAGTAAATGTTACTGTGTAACAAGACATTTTCTCTTTGGTCACTGGACTCTACCTGAAATTGCTTAAAGTGTAATCAAAAACACTCTTGTTTCAACATCATTATTATGCATTAGTTTGAATTTAGGCACAAACAGTTGTTTAGAAGAGAAGTATGTAATTGGCTTGGAGAGGATCCCGTGGCCCCTGAGACAGCCTAGGAAAGGGGTAGCCAGGTGTAGAGTGGCACAGTGGCCATTGCACCTACTGAGAGGCCCTGGCAGAAACAGGTCCTCCCTGATTCCCATGGGAATGGTGAGTACCCTTACTCTCCCCTGGGCTATGGCTCCTCCCCTGCCTCCATGCTGGGTCCAAGGGGGTGCTGGGGTAACACCATTCAAGCTTGCCTTTCTCCCACACATTGATTTCTCTACAGGCTTCATCCTGATTCCTCCTCTTACCCACGTCTACTACCCTGTTTCTTTCCCTTGACATTCACAATGGGGACAAAGGACGGAGTTAAGAGCATTCATTTTAAAGTCACACAGATGAATTCAAATGTCAGACCAGCCACGTAGCCTCCAGTAAGCTACTTGAACTCTTAAGACTTGAAAGGACAACCCTAAAGGCTTCCTCTCACAGGATTGTTGTAAAGAATGAAGAAAATTATGGCCTGGAATGGTGGCTCATGCCTATAATCCCAGCACTTTGGAAGGCTGAAGCAGGAGTATCACTTGAGGCCAGGAGTTGGAGACCAGCCTGAGCAACATATCAAGACCCCATCTCTACTAAAAAAAAAAAAAGTGTTTTTAACTAGCTGGGCATAGTGATACCCACCTGTAGTCCCAGCTACTCAGGAGGCTAAGGCAGGAGGATTGCTTGAGTCAACGAGATTAAGGCTGCAGTGAGCCATGATCATGCCATTGTGCTCCAGCCTGGACAACAGAACAAGACCCTATTTAAAAAAGAAAGAAAGAAAACTGAAGAAAATGAAATGGGTCCACAAGGCCTGGCCAAGGCAGGCATCAGATATCAGTCGCCCCATCTTCCATGGCTACAGCCCGGAAGCTCCTGCAGCTCCCGGGACTGGGCTCAGCTCCGACTCCACCAGAAGCAGCAGCCTCAAGGTCTTCATGAAGCCTGTGGGAATCTGTAGGGCTGCCAACAACATTCCCTTCCTAAAACCTGTAGGCAAAACCAGCCTAGTCTCTGAGTTAGCTGTCATTATCCAAGAAATGACAATGACCTCTAGAACGCCAGGCAGGACTGGCCAGGAGGATTCCACTGTGACTTGTCTGTCACCTATGAAGCCCTGTGGCACACCCCAAAATGGAAAACACCTGAGGACCCTCAAGACAACTGCCATTCAGGAGCAGTCCTACCAGGGTGGGTTCCATACACAGGTGCTTGGTGTGACTGGAGGAACCCAGACGCTCTCTGCACCCCAAGTCTCCCACTCCTTGACTCTGATATGCCACAACCAGATGCCATTTCACTAGGATTCATGAGCACCTACCACTTTCCAGGCACCATGCTGAGTATTGGGCTTGATTCCTCTGGATTATATATTACCACCCCTAAGTGTTTTCTTTTAAAATGCAAACACCCTCTGAGAAGGGCAATGCAGTAATTAGATTGCTCACACCGCAGATTGAATTAATTCAGGGTATGGGGAGTTCTTTATTGTAAGATAGCAGAGAAGGACTAGGTATCTTTAGCAAACAGAGCAGCTAAAGTTCAGAGGGCAGAGGTGACTATAGAAAAAGGACCAAGACAGCTGTAACTTTGCATTTTTCTTCAGTGGATTTCAGGGATCACATCTCCTCCCTCCTTTGTCCTTAATCAAGACAAACACGCCCATGCCCACAACAAGTAGCAGCAGTCCTCGTAAGTGCAGCTGATGAGTTGGACTCTGTAGGAGAGAGCGGCCAGGGGCAGGCGGCCCTGGCTATGCTGCAGAGGAGCCGGCCTGCTTTCACCATCTCCAGGACGAGGACGCCCTGAACCAGTGCCTACTCGCTTCCCAGCAAGTTCAGGGCTTAGAGTTCAGGTAATTAGGCCCTTGGCAGTCTCACCTGAGCCCGCCAATAAAACAGACAAACACCTTCAGCTCCTGTTCAGGAGGGAGAGAGGAAACCAACAGGGAGGAAGGGAAGGAGGAAAACTTTTTTCTATTCTAAGACTTGGCAACCAGAAGGGAGAATTCATTTACAAAGCAGCCACTCCAACACCCCACTCCTGCCCCACACCCAGGGTTGTCCCCTCCTGCCACAGAACCCTGGACTCCATCTGCCACCATCATCGAGGATGACAGGGGACATCTGTGCAGGCTGCAACCTGAGCAGGCACTGGGCACTGAGGGCCTAACCTTGTAGGGCAGGACGTCACCAGCATGGTTCCTTCCAGCAGAGGAGAGAAGGCTCTCTCCCACCCCAGGAGCCACACCACCCCCCGAAAAATGTCTGAAAGGCTGCTCCAGAGTGTTAGAGAGCAACTGAGTGACTTCTTTGAACCCTGCCTTGTGTCACCATCAGATGTTGAGGGCTCAGCTCAGTTGGTGTCTGGGCTCCTTCAGACCGGGGGCCATTCCTTAACCATCCCTAGACTGGGGCAGTACCCAGGAGATACTAGGCACACAGATAGGAATTTCCTTTTCCCCCTAAATAATCAACATTATTAATACTTCTTGCATATGATCATGCTGGTCTGTGATGGAGTTCCATACCTAGCCTTTTTTACCACCTATATCATCTAAATTTACTCCTGCCACACACGAGAGGGAAGGGCATATCCGTCACATGGCAGGGTGGGGAAGAATAGTTTAACAGCAATTGCAGTTGATTGGGTGCTTGCTTAAGGGATTGGCAAGTACTCTATGAGGATTATCTAATTTAATTCTTCCTAAGGGGTAGATACTGGTATTATCCCAATTTACAGACAAGGAAACTGAGGCTGAGAAAAAAAAATACAGACATTTGCCCAAGGTCACAGTGAAGCTTTAATGAAGATTTTAATTAAAGGCTCCCGTTTTATGCAAATAACTAGTAGAAAGGAGAAGGAAGGAATCGTGTCCCCAGACTCCTATCCAATCTTGCTGACGGGTAAGCAAGTCCTGGTGCAGGTCGGCAAATCTTGCCCCATGTTCTTCTACTTGGGAGCAACAAGTCCAGCGAGCCGAAAAGTGTCGGGAGAGCAGCCGTCTCCTCCAGTTGGGAGTGGCTGCACTCCACCGCCTCTGGGGCCCTGGAAGCTTAGGATCCCAAATGCTTCCACTTCCTCTGCCTTTCCCAACGCAGGCCTCAATCGAACAGGATGAGGGCTTCTAGCTCCTCACTCTGCAGCCCCTCCTGGGGAGAGATCCTGACAGGTGGAAAGTGGGTGCATCACGGTGGGGTCCTCCGGAGTTGAGCTGGGCGGCCCGGAGGCCTCTCACTTCCTTCCCACCACCCCCGCAGGCTGAGCTCTGCCTCGCGCGGGGAGACATGGGCACTGCAGGCTTCGGGCCTGCAGCTCGCTCAGGACCGCGGACCCCACAGTGTCTCGCGGCCCCAGGCAGGAACCCGTGGAGACCCTCCGCAACCTCCGGGTGCACGCGCAGCAGGAATCATCCTAGAGGGGCCAGGTCTGGGACTGGCGCGCCCGAAGCTCGCTGGTCGCCGCCCCTCCCCGGCCCTCTCCTACTGCCTCGCTCTACGGCCAGAGGCCAGAGCCGCTGGCTAATTTTTCACGCCCCACCCCACCCCACCGCCTCGCTGGGTGACGCTACAGCCTGTGCGGTTCCTTTAAAGGCTGCGGGTTCCGTTCTTCTTTCCTTTTCCACTGGATGCCAAAATATGCAAATCTTGGGACCGGAATCTGCAGCCAAATCGAGAAGGAGAAGGGGCGCGGCCGGCGCGTCACCGGATCCGCTCCTTGTATGGCTCTTCCCGGCTTGGCCCGCCGCCCCGCGACCCTCCCTGCAGCCGCCCGGGCCCCTCCCGCACCTAGCCCGGCTCACACCGCCGCCCACGCCCCCCGACCGGCCTCGCGCCCCCCCCCCCGGGAGGGAACCGGGGGCGGGAGGCGCAGCCTGCCCTGATTCTGACCGGAGCGCGGGACCGCTGCAGCGCGCTCCCTCCCCGAGCCGCGCGGGCGGAGGAGAGCCCGGGGGCGCTGTGGCTCCCTAGTATAGGAGTGGGGAGCCTGGCGGGAGAGGCGGCGGGGTGGAGAGAGGGGCTCGCGGGAGGCGGGAATCCCTCCTTTCCTAAGAACTAGAGAAGATGGGGGGAGGCCGGGCCCTCCTGTCCCCAGCCCTACACCGAGTAGAGGGGAGGGGAGGGGAGGGGAGTGAGGTTGTCATCCACCTCCACCACAACGTGCAGCTTGGGAGTTCCTCCCACTCGTCCCCTGCCCGCGTGGCCCTCCCACGGCGTGCGGCCCGGGGATCCTCTCTTCCTCCTTGTCAACACTCCCACTCCCCCCGAGCAATGCACGTTCCCCCAACCCCGACTCCCCAGCAGGGGACGAGGGATTCACCGCGCCCACGCGGCCACCGAGGAGGGAATCCTCCCCCGCCAAGCCGATGTGATTTGGGGTCGCACCCCATGCTCCCGCCCTCTCCCCCTCGCCCGCGGGCCGGCTGCGCGCGCCTTGGGAGCAGGCCCCAGGGAGCACAGCAGCCGCCCCCGGGATCTGCTGCCGCTCCGGGAGGTGACAGCGCTCCGGGTCGGCACACAGGCCGCCCCTGACTGCGGAGCTCCGGCAGGCAGCAATGGGGACAGCCCTGTGGAAGGCGAGGAGGAGGGCAGAGACTAGGGGAGACCGCCAGTGGCTCAGAGACTGTGGGTTCGGCGTCCTCCTGCTGGCACTCAGTGGCGGGCCCTTCGCAGGCAGCAGTAGACAGCGACTGCGCCCGGGCCTGCTGGGCCCTCCTGCCATCCTGTGGCCACAGAGGCTGCTTGGAACCGTTAGGGAATTTACTGGGGATTCAGTGCACGTGTTTATCCCTTAAACTTCATTATTTCCTCTTCACCACCAAAACCGCACATCCTCGACCCCAGATGGATGGGGCTCTTTGGCGCAACTGCTGGGGTGCTCCGAATCTCCTCGCCACTGCGCTCAGCCTGGAGTCAGCGCCGGGTCAGGGGCCCAGGGAGGGGCAGAGGCGGCGAATCAGAGTGAAGTTGGCACAAAAGTTCTTGGGATATTGGACCAAGGAATTCTGACACGTTGGAACCCCCCCCCCCAACCCTGCGCGCAGCCCTCCTTCCCCCCACAAAGGGAAGCACTCCCTTTCTCTTAATCTCGGATAGGATCCCGAACGCTGGAGCCGCTGCGGTAGCAGGGGCGCAACGCACGCCTTCCGGGTTCCCCAGCAGTTCCCGGGCTGCAAAGGGACTTTGCCAGGTGTTTTCAACTCTCTTTCTAACTGCTAGGGTGTTGGAGACCACTTGCAAACAACCCCACCCCATCGCCCACCACCCCCCAATGCGCTCTCCTAATGCAAACCTCAAATAAACACAGACAATGAGTTACTGGCGTTTCGACTCCACGCTACTAGCTTTGCGCTTTGCATGCAGCTGTAACCTTCTTTCCTCTCTCTCGCATTCTTCTTCTTTCTTCTCCCTTTCTATCTTTTTTTCAAGAGCCGCGAGCGGTGCGGGCGCCGCACGTTGGCTGCGGCCCGCTTCCTGCTTTCTAATGTTCCATTGTGAGGAGCTTCCATTGTGACGTCGCGCCCCTTCGGCTGGGCTTTGTCTGTCCATATATGGGCAGCTACGTCACGGAGCTTTCCCGGGGCTCAGATAAATAGGCTGGTGGAGTTCCCTGGCCGGGAGCTTTTGGGCAGCAGTGAGCTTGCTAGGAAGCGGCGGGGCTGGTGGTGGTGGTAGCGGCGGCGGCAGCGGCGGCAGAGGCGGCGGCGGCGGCGGCGGTGGCGGTGGCGGTGGCGGTGGCAGATCGGGGGGCGGGG
>NW_016809657.1:517614-531504 GCF_001698545.2 Rhinopithecus bieti
CCCCTCCCGCCCCCCAAAAAAGAGAAGATCCCCTCTCCTGGCCCATCCCTTCCCTTCTTCCCTCCCCCCTCCCCCCGAACTTTCCCTCTCGCATGCTTTTCCCCTGCACCACGGATCGCCTCTCGGATGCCGCTTGCCTGGAAGCTGCGTTAGGAGCGAGCGGCGGCGGTGGCGGCGGTGGCGGCGGCGGCGGCAGCTCGGGAGTGCTATGACCGGCAAACTCGCCGAGAAGCTGCCGGTGACCATGAGCAGTTTGCTAAACCAACTGCCTGACAATCTGTACCCCGAGGAGATCCCCAGCGCGCTCAACCTCTTCTCCGGCAGCAGCGACTCGGTAGTCCATTACAATCAGATGGCTACAGGTAAGGGCGGCGGGGAGGCGGCGAGGCAGCGAGGAAGGAAGGGGAAAGGAAGAGGAGGAGGGGACGACCTGGTGATGGATGGATGGATGGATGGATGGATGGATGGATGGATGGATAAATGGATGGAGAGATGGGGGCGCGCTGAGAATTTTGCGGGGGGCGAGTTGCTTTTCCCACCCACTCCTCCCGCCCTCCTCGATCGAGAAGGCTAGGTTGGCGACGCCACGGTAGAGGCTTCGGTTCTCCCGGGTGAGGGCAGCCGCCGACCGGAGGGAGGTAGGTGCGAGCGGCTCTGGGGTTCTCCCTCACCACGCAGGGGGCCCGATCGCCGGGCTACGCGCAAGGCGTGGTGCTGTCGCCCCCTTCCCGGGAGGAGCTCGGCGTCTTTTTCACCCGCGCTCTCCCCCCTTACTCCCTCAGCCTCCCACCCGGGATGGAGCCATGTGCGGCGTGGAGTCCCCGCGGTGGGAGAGGTACTGCGACGCTGCCTTTCCGGGGCGTTCAGCAAAGCCGTGGGGGTGTGGGGACGGCGGGGAGAAGGAGGGGGCTCACCCGCGGGGTGAGGGCCTGCCACGGGGAATGATCTCGGGGCCGGGGAGCTGGGGAAGGGCGGCCGCTCCCGCCATGGAGACACCGGCCGGTTTTCCGCCGCTCTCCACCCTCCCTAGCTGGGGCTAGGCTTTTCCCCTTCAGCAAGAGCCTAAAGCTCCTTCATGCCGAGGAGGCTGGGGCTGGGGTAGGTGAAGGGAGAGCTCCCTTTGAGGGCGGCACCCTTCTACGCTCCGAGGACAAAGCGTCGGAGCGCTCTGGGTCGGCGACCCGGGAGCAGCGCGCGTGGGGGGCATCGCCGGGGAGGGAAAGGCGCGGCGTCCTGGAGCGGACAGGGCCAAGGGAAGAGGCCGAGTTGTGTGCGGTGGAGAGCGAGAGCCCAGCGCGCTCCGGGTCTGAAACTACCTGTAGCTGCAGCTACCTGCCCGCCCCACCTCGGGAAGAACAACAATGCTTCTCGCGCGCGCGCGCGTGTGTGTGTGGTACGTGAGTGTGTGCGCGGCTTGTGCGGTGTGTGTGCAGCAGCCACTCCACACCCGGATCCGTAGTATTTTGCTATAGCCAGGTTGCGCCGGGGAGCGCGGCACCGCCCGCTTTGCGCCGGGCTCAGCGTTCCTCTTACCCCATGCGCTACGCACTCCACCCGGCCGCACCCTCCGCACCTGGGCAAGGACCTGGGCCCCGTGGCCCGGAGCCGGCTCGGCTTCACTCACCCCTCCCCTCTCTCCCCCGCTCTCCGCAGAGAATGTAATGGACATCGGTCTGACCAACGAGAAGCCCAACCCGGAACTCTCTTACTCCGGCTCCTTCCAGCCAGCCCCCGGCAACAAGACCGTGACCTACTTGGGAAAGTTCGCCTTCGACTCCCCTTCCAACTGGTGCCAGGACAACATCATTAGCCTCATGAGCGCCGGCATCTTGGGGGTGCCCCCGGCTTCAGGGGCGCTCAGCACGCAGACGTCCACTGCCAGCATGGTGCAGCCACCGCAGGGTGACGTGGAGGCCATGTATCCGGCGCTACCCCCCTACTCCAACTGCGGCGACCTCTACTCAGAGCCCGTGTCTTTCCACGATCCGCAGGGCAACCCCGGGCTCGCCTATTCCCCCCAGGATTACCAATCGGCCAAGCCGGCGTTGGACAGCAATCTCTTCCCCATGATTCCTGACTACAACCTGTACCACCACCCCAACGACATGGGCTCTATTCCGGAGCACAAGCCCTTCCAGGGTATGGACCCCATCCGGGTCAACCCGCCCCCTATTACCCCTCTGGAGACCATCAAGGCATTCAAAGACAAGCAGATCCACCCGGGCTTTGGCAGCCTGCCCCAGCCGCCGCTCACCCTCAAGCCCATCCGGCCCCGCAAGTACCCCAACCGGCCTAGCAAGACCCCGCTCCACGAACGGCCCCACGCGTGCCCGGCGGAGGGCTGCGACCGCCGTTTCAGCCGTTCGGACGAGCTGACCCGGCACCTGCGCATCCACACTGGCCACAAGCCTTTCCAGTGCCGGATCTGCATGCGGAGCTTCAGCCGCAGCGACCACCTCACCACTCACATCCGCACTCATACGGGCGAGAAGCCCTTTGCCTGCGAGTTCTGCGGTCGCAAGTTTGCGCGCAGCGACGAGCGCAAGCGCCACGCCAAGATCCACCTCAAGCAAAAGGAGAAGAAGGCGGAGAAGGGCGGTGCACCCTCTGCATCCTCAGCGCCCCCGGTGTCGCTGGCCCCAGTGGTCACCACCTGCGCCTGAGGATCGGGCCCCCAGATCCCCACTTTTCCCCTCCAGTGCCTCCCGGCTGCTAGCCTGAAAGCAGCGGGAAAGCCAGCCACGGAGGCGCAGGGGCCGCGCCCTGGCCTCTCCATGGACGTGCGGCCCCTTGCTCCCCTTCGATGCCCCAGGTTCCCAACCTTTCACGCCGGCTAGCGGTCAGGGGCCAGGGCTGGACGCGCCTTCCCCTCGCGGTCCCCCACTGAGCCAAGGCGTGGGGGCGGAAAGGTGGCGTCTAGCCCGCTTTGTTCAGTTCGGATCGCCTTGATCCAGGGGCCGCCGGGCCGCGCCAAGGACCTGCAAGGGACTGAAGGCGGAGCCCATTCAACCCTCGCCCGACCCAAACACCTCATTGTTTCCCCCACGTCTCCCTCTGTCACCCCCTCGAAGACTCGAGAGGGGGAGGGGGTAAGGAGCGCACCAAAGCGCAGAGCTTGCTGCCCGCCGCACGCACGCGCGCCTGCGTGCGGGGTTGCGCGCGAGTGTGTGCGTGCTCGCGTGTGTGTGTATGTGCGTGTGTGAGTGTGTGTGTGCGCGCGCAAGCGTGTGTGTGTAAGACTCTTGAGCTGAACTGGGCTGTGTTTACCCCAAACTCTTCCCCACCTCGGGTCCCCAAGCCGCTGGAAGATATCCCAGGCTGGGGGTCCGCACGTGGCTGGAAGAGGTGGTCTTCCATCCGCTCTGAAATCATGTTTCTTAGAGAAATGCCTCGGATGCCGCCGACGCGGTGCTGCTGCCGCCGCTTCGGGTTTGGCCCCTCAGAACCCCTCCTTTTCTGAGCGCTTCCCTCTTAGGCCTCAGGGCAGTTTGATCTGTGGGGAGAAAGAGCAGCCATCGCTGAATCTGCCTTTTAAAATATATGTGTATTTCCCTAGCCCCACTCTAAGAAATCCACGTTCCTGAGTTTGCCCTCTGCCCTCCCCCTTCTTCCCCTTCTCCCCTCTAAACCTTCTCCTATCTCTTTCAAAATATTTTCCCAGAAAGGCAGGCTTCAACCAGCCACTCCAGCTTTGTGTCTTCTCTCAATTACATAGCAATTTCTCCTTCCCACCATCATGGGGAAGCTGGCTCTGCTTTTGCCCTTTGTCATCACCAACACAACAGATAGAATTTAAATATATGTATATGGTGTGTGTGTTTATGTATGTGTATGTATATGCATGCATGTGTATAAAAATGCACATGCATACATATACATAACATACACACAATATGTATTCCTAGCAAAATAAAATCTCTAAGGTACTTGGTTATCCAGTGCAGTGCACCGGAATAAAGAGAATTTGTAGGCGTATACAGCTTTAAATGATTTATTTTTTACGAAAATGTTAACTGATGAGATTATATCTACATACGTGTGTTATGTGTGTGGATGTAGATACACACATATCCGTACATATACGTGAGTGTACATGTGTACACATATACACATATATGTACAGATATGTGTGTATACACATATACGCGTCTCTGTCCAAAATTTCCTCAAAGATATGAGGATTTTTTCATGAATCCATGTTGATGAATGAGGTGTCTCCTTTCCATACCCAGTCTCACCTTCTCCCCACCCTACCTCACCTCTTCTCAGGCACCCCTCTTTCCCAGCTGTCCTGCCAACCCTTCTCGCACAGGGTGGCTCCTTAGAAGTGGAGTAGTAGGGAAGGTTGCTCTCTGCCACAGCTTCCAGCGCGGTCTTGACTGAATGTACTGTTCCTGTTAGCGTTATTTCTCCTGTGGTCAGTAAGCTGCCCAGAGAGAAGGAACAAAGGTCTGGAGTTTACAGAATGTCTGTTTTTAAAGTCACTTTATGCGTTTTCCCTGTTTTTTTTTTTTTTTTTTTTTTTTTTTAAGGAAAAGAAGTACCATTTTGTTTTGTTTTGTTTTGATTTTGGTGGTGGATAAATAATACTAAAAGGACTCTAGTGAAAAGGGGGGAAATCGAAGAGCAGGGGTTGTGAATATCCAGGTACTTGGACTTTTGTAGAAGGAGAGAGAAGAAGATGAAGTTTGCCAGGAGGGCCCATATTTTTTCAGCTGAAGGGTAAAATCTTTCTTTGCAGAGACAGTATTTTGCTGAATACTTTTATAATGTGATGATTATTAAAAAAGCAAAATTTTGGTCACTTCCAAGCTAGAAGGAGGAATCAGATACCCTTTAATATTTTTTCCTCGCTCCTTCTGGTATATGCATGTCACTGCATGATAATTGAGTTTTCCTTTGTTTTAATAAAACTGTTCTCAGACATTAAGCTAAACTAAGAGAAAAATAACTTTGTTGCCAAAAGGTTGTGCTATCCAGATTTTTTATATGTCTGCATGTTTTAAAAAAAAAAAAAGCAACAAAAGAAAATGCACTCTAACTTATGTGAACTGAGAGAAAAAAAATCAGGTTTTAAACAGGAAAACCTATGGGGAATGATATTTTTTGAAAGACTTTTGTATAAAGTTGAGTACTTAGAAAAAAGACAAACCAGATGTAATATATTTTGTGGATGTTTTTATTTCTTGGATTTATAGTACCTTATACTAAGGTTAAAAAAAAATGCTTGATATTGTGAAAAGGTGAAATTCTTCACCAACATTTCATTTGCTCCTTTGTCATATTGTAATGCCAATATAATATAGTTAATGAAAACAGCATTTTTAAAAACCGAAATATTGAAATGGTGTAATGTTGTACCATTTGCACTGTGAGCAAATGCTAATACAGTAAATATATTGTGTTTGCTGACAATCAGCCGGCCTATAAATCTCCTTATTTTATTTCTTGTTTTTATAGCATAAAGCTTTAGTTTGGCCTGGTTTTTGTCTTGGTTTGTTTTGGCTGGTGATTTGTTTGATAGGTTGTTACGCCTGGTTGTGCCATTCTTCCTCTGAAAACTCTCAAAGTGGAAATGTGGAACTTGGTGTTATTGGAAGCAGGTCAGAATTTTGTGCAAGGTTCTGGTGTTTCAAATAGTTTTTAGTGTTTACTGTGGTACCAGGAAAATAGGCTTTCCCTCCACCCTTCTGTAAGCCTCACACTGCCAGAGGGGTAAGGCGGACGGGTTAGGTAAATTCATGGGAGTCAGGGCTGGTGACTGGGAATCTTCTAGAACCTTCTTTCCAGTTTCCAATGGATATTTGGGGGTAGAAAGGAGGAGATCTCCTGGTTTATTAACAGTTGCTCTAGAGACAGTCCTAGGGAACGCCAGAACAGGACACTGGAGGGCCTGTCAGCCACACTGAGTAGTTCTCTTGCCAAAGCTTTCGAAGCCTGAAAAGCAGGTGGAGACTTGACCAAGGTTCTTCAGGGTTGGCAAGATGACCAGAGAGATTGGAAGCTCTTCTGTGGTCAGATCACTGGAAAAAATCAGATTTTAAACTTCTACAACTTTAATCCCGCTTGGACTGGATTCCTCTAGGCCTTACTATTTGGAGCTGCCTGGTAAAGGTGAACCTCACTGAAAACCAGCGCCTATGAATGACCCAGGGATCCAATGCCTTGAAAGGAAGAAAGAATATTTGGGATTTGGAGAACACACGGGGAATGTTTGCATAGCCTCAAACTGCCGTACCTTATGATTTCTACCTCCCATAAAAGCAATGCTTCTCCTATCCTCCAAGCTGTCTTTTCTAGAACATTCCTCCTCCTTAACTTAGTTTATTTGCCAGCCCTAGAGCTGTCTCCATTTCTCTTGAGGAAAATGTATCCTCCACTTCCTTCTTGTGTCTGCGTCTCTATTTTGCACCCCTCACCTTGTTCCCCATAGTCCTTAGAAGACTTTATCCCTTGAGGCTTATTCTAGAGCTGTCTTTGGACAAGTCATTCCTTGCTGCCTCCCCTTCTTCCTGCCTGCCCTCTAAAAAAAAACTCACCTGGGTTCCTCTGCAGTTCATTTCACATATGATCTGCCTCATCCAGGTTTAGGGGCCTGGTGTATAATGCTGTGCTATGTAAATGCCCCACCAGATTGTGACTGGGGTCTGTGTCTCAGACCCTGAGGTGCAAACCAGGTCAGCCACAAAGCAACAGAAATGCCGTGTCCCTGCTCAGAAACTGCTCTTCGGCACCCCCAAGGCAGGCCCACCACAGAGAAAAATATGGGTGGTATTTCTGGTTGGCTATAGTTACCAAGAAGTTGAGGCCAGACCTGGGTGGAGGAGGTAGGCTGTGGCCCTAGAAAAGAATGTTTTTGAAGTGAGAGATGAAGAAGGAGAATGCAGTATGGAATCTTAAATTTTCCCACCCACACAATTTTAGGTCACCGGCTGCCATCATGAATTCCCTTCTCTTACTTCATGAAACTTAAATTTCAGACTGAGGCTTCAATAGCCTCATAGAAGTATCCTTCCTTTTTAACAGAGGGAATCCAAGATGGCAGAAAGGTCCTGACAATTGAGCATATAGTCCATCTCTTTGCTAAACTAGATGTTTCCTTCCAGATTTCTATGTTTCTCAAGTGAGTAGTATGGGAGGAAGATACTGTCCCTGAGTGTCTTCATAGTCAGCATCCAGCCCCACCTGCACCTTCTCCAATCAAACCAGGCCTTCGGTGTTACACTTTCATCAGCAGTGTACTATGCTGCATGATTAACAAACTCACTATCCATTGGTGGATATTACTCAACCCAACCTGGTTCAACCACTGGGTTACTTGGCAATATGGCAGTCCGCCTGGCTGGCACCAACCCTGTGTGGTGTAATCACTGATTCACACTTTGTAGCTAGATAAGACTGTCCCAGATAGCATCACACCAGCTACCCAACCCGCCTGGGTTTTGTAAATATGGGGAGAGGAGACTCAACCCTGAAACTCAGGGATGAAGTAGGGAGAAGGTGGAGGGAAGGCCTAGATGGGGCTATCATGGGAGGGAATCAGTAGAGGTTTTGCAATGAACAGGCCCTGGGCCCTGGGGCAAAATCAGGCATCAAAGTATGGAAGGGTTAGAGGCATAGCTCCTTCCAAGAACCCCTGGGGTGTTTGGGGATGAATGAAAGGATGCCCCACACACGCGCGCGCGTGCACGTGCACACACACACACACACCTTGGGAGTGGTGTACTGAAAGCGATGACTCTTTGCAAAATTGTACTTGGTGAACTGGGGTTGAGTGTAAGTGAATCACTTGGAGAGAACATGGGGCAAGGCATGGTATATGTTTTTGTGTGGTGTGTGGTGGAAGTGGTAGTGGCGAGTGTGCAAGTGTGTCTGTATTCACAAGCATATCAAAAAGAATAGCAAGGTGGATTCTGGTGAATGAAAGTAATAGCTCATGACCAGTTGTTATTGATCTCCTTTTGCTAATCCATAATTTGCTTGTCATAGATGAGGGGGTTGTGAGCTGCCTTTTCCTGCCCCTGATTGGCTTACCTGGTGTTCTGGAACAATAAGCCTGAGGAAAGCAGGAGGCTTCTGTGTGTCCCAAGAGCTAGAAATCATACTGGCAAAATCTTAAGGACAAAGGGGAAATAACTGACTGTCTAAAAGGTGCCATGGAGTTTTAAAAATAGGTCATAGTCTCAGATCTATCCCAAGGGGTTCTTTCCAGAATAACCATTCTTTGTGCGGAGAGGAGAGGGTTCTCCAGAGGAAAGGGAAGAAGGCCCTTGATCAGAGCAGTCCCTGGTTCAGCCCCATGGACCACACAGTCTCACTCACTGGTCAGACATCCGCAGAGGCCAGGAGAGCCCCTGGCCCTGGAGCCTTCTCCCAGCATGTCAGCTCTGGAGTGTCACTATTCTTTTGGCTTGAATGTTTCCATCAACTCCATCTCTAATATTTTTTTAAATTGATCATTTTCACAGCCCCATGTGAGCAGGAGTAGGCCAGGGTGGGAGATAGTGTCATGAAGCTTTCCCCAATTTGCAGTAAAGCCTCTGACGTGTCCATGCCCAGGCAGGATAGGACCAGGCCCTGACTATTCCTGCTCCAGAAGAGTCCCCATCCCCGTCACAGCTGGTTCCTCTCTAGCCTGGAATTGGGGCAGTTCCTGCCACCACCTCTCCTGGCTTCCAGCAGCCTCTGACCCCAGGCTGGGAACACTATTTCTTCCCCTCTAGCAAACACACAGATGCCTAGAAGGATGTTTTCTGAGCAATTTTACCAGGGAGCTAATGCAAACAGAACATGGCTACAGAGCTGCAAACAAGAAGAATGTTAACAAAAATGTTCTAACTTCTAGGCTGGGTGGGCGCCAGACTGTGATTCCATACAGCTTCTTTCATACTGCCTACCTGCTTCTGGGTCTTGCCTCCTCCAGGGAGGCCCCCAGTGCATTCTCTCAGGACATGTGTGGCTTCTCTGGTTTACCGAGACCCAGGGTCCCTGGATGAGGAAGGCCCTTCCTCTGGGCCTCAGAAGTGTTTTCTCAGGCCCCTAGGTACCCCGTGCTACTCCTATCAACCCCTCCTTCATCCCATTCCAGGGGAACTCTGGGGTTCCACACCCTCCAATCCTATCCTTGCTCTGATGGTGCCCCTGAGCTGAGCCCTGCTCATGCTGCTTGGAACATGATGGCTGTCCTTTGGGTTGGCCCTTTCCACCAGACCTGCCCACGGCCTGCGGCCTTCTCTGCTTGGGTCTTTTGTTGTGGCATCATGACCCAACCAGAAACAGACTGCTCAATGATAGATTTGTTGCTTGGGATTCCCTTTTGGGTCACCCACTGAGTTCCTAGCTAGAGTCTCAGGAATGCCTCCAGCTCTCAGCTCCCTGGAGGAATAGAGATGTCTGTCACCCTTGAGTCTGGGGACACCCCAAGCCCTCTTCAGTGGAAGTTACCCTTGTCTGTGGGCCTGTATTCCTTGAAATGGCTCACCCCAGGGGTGGCCATTCACTCACCTAGAATCTGTCAGTACCCTGTTCTCACCAAAGAGAGAGAGGTTAGTGGCCAGAACAGAACTGAGGCTTTGGGCCCTTTGGTATCTTTTCCACAACAGGCTGCAAGAGCTCTCACACTTTTTTCCTTAGCGTCACCCTTCCACGTTGTCCAGATGCCTGACAGTCTTCCATTCCTCCCCATTCCTTTCTCTGCACTGCTTAGGAAGGTCAGGTTGGTCCAGCAGGAAGGACAGAAGAAAACTTCCAGGACCCATGGAACCCCAGGGTGCTAATGAAAGCCTTCTTTTGGGTACTTGTTACTTAGTTAGGTTTCAGTCCTAAAAATAAAGAGGCAGTTTGATAACCCAGCAGCTACTCTAGTTTTTCTCCTGGGGCCCTTAACCCACTTTGGGACCATCACCTCCCTCCTACATCTGAATCTCAACTCTGCCACTTTCTGGCAGTTTGACTCTCAGCAAGTTCTTAGTCTATCTGATCCATTATTTCCTCTTGTCTTATCATTGCTGTTGCGGAGTTTAAATGAGATACTGTGTATGGTGCCTGGTTCATGGTGGGTGCTCCATCAATGTCATTTATCTTCCAGGTCCCTTACCCCTGTCCCCATCCTCCAAACACAGTGGCAAGAAAACAGGCTCTGTCTCCACTGGGGATCAGTACATCAATTCAAACAGCCAGGGGACCTCGCAGTCCCTGCCACCACTCCCAGCCCCTACCATCCACTGCATATCTGTGTTCTGAAAATAGATCCTCTCCACCCTACCCGCTAATCCACTCGAGAGAACATGAGTCCTTTTTCCTCTTGGCCACAGCCAAAGTTCATTGTTGTCATTTCCTGGCCTAATTCCTGACCCTCCTCAG
The DNA here is from genome assembly GCF_001698545.2 of Rhinopithecus bieti. Taxonomy (NCBI): domain Eukaryota; kingdom Metazoa; phylum Chordata; class Mammalia; order Primates; family Cercopithecidae; genus Rhinopithecus; species Rhinopithecus bieti. The sequence goes on from NW_016809657.1 coordinate 527,977, forward strand.
GTCCTTTTGTCCCATCTCTCTCGCTGAGATGGGTGGATGGGACATCTTCCTGATCCAGTATCATCTGCAAAGTTAATTAATGTGTCATCGGGCTGTTGCCTGCTTCCTGATCCTTATCAGGGATTGAAATAAAACGCAGCAGCCCCAGTTCTGCCCCGTCCATCTCTTTCCCTTCATCTTGGTCATCAGTCCTTGATCTCAGTCTTCTGGCTAGTTCTTAGCTTCCAGCTGCAGGGCTGGTCTGGGGGCAGAATGGACATGCAGGGCTTTAATGGGATGCAGGGCTTTAATTCTGTGAGAGAATCATGGACATCAGGGCCCTTACCTCAAGGTCCCACCTCCTTGGGTGATTCCCCCTAAATTTTAGTCATAAGAGACCTTAAGATGCCATTTAGTCCAACAGTCTCCCCTTCGGATAAGGAAACAGAGGCCTAAAGAGGTTCGTGACTTGTCCAAGCTCATACCTCCAGGAAGGGCAGAGCTGAGAATTCAGATCCCGCCGATCCGTGGAAGGTCCTGCAGAAAGGTTAATTGCTTCGTTTATTTATTTAAATATGTGTCAAGGGCCTGCCATGTGCAACATGTTCTAGGCACCGGGGTTATAGCAGTGAACAAAAAGTCCTGCATTGTCACAGCTTACCTTCTCCAGGGTAGAAACAGATGAAAAACAAAGAAGCAAATATGTGTTGTGTCCCATTGTGATATGGAGAAAAATACAACAGAGGAAGGAGAATGGCTAGCATTGGGAGAAGGGGATTACAATCACATACGGGTGAGCTGGGACGGCTTCACAGGGAGGGGTCTTTCAGCACAGGCCCGGGAAGTGACAGGATGGACCACGTGGCCATCTGAGGAAGAGCTGTCCAGGTGCAAAGGTCCTCAGGGGATGATGGTGTTCTTGGAAGTTCGAGGAGTAACATGGAGGCAGAGTGGCTGGAAAGGAAGGGAGTTGACAATAGGAGATGAAGTCGGAGAGACAGTATGGGACCAGGTCACAGGAACGCTTTAAAGGAAATGAATGTGTCCAAAAGAAGCAAACAAACGCTGAAGGCTAATGGTGAGGGAAAGGCCCCACGACCCCTGAGCAGAGCCCCAACCTGTACTAACTGAACTGCCAGGCCAGCCCTGGGCTGCGGGCACCCTGTCCTTTCAACCCTCAATGCCCCCATTCCTCTGCTTGGCTCTGTCATCCCCTGACTGCCAGCTCCTTAGCCTTTCTTTCACATCTGAGATGTCAAAGACCACCAATGATTCCTAAACTCCAGCCTGGCCAAGGAGAGACAGAAGTGCCTCCTTTGAGAACTGTAACCGAGAGCCTTCTCTCTTCCTGTTGACATGTGCCTTGGTACCAAGTTCCTAATGAGATGAATGACTCTTCCTGCTGCCCAGCCTAGGAGTGGGAATCTCGCTTGGCCTCATCTCTCAGAAATCGCTCCTGCAAAGCCAGCTCCCTCTTTTGTCTGTAACTAGATTGACCATGTTCCCTCCCTTGGCAGAAAGCTGGTGGATGGTCAGGTTCTTCCAATACGGTCACATTCTCACCCATAGGCCCTGAGCAGGCGAGATGGTACCCCAAAAATCGCTTGATCCACAATGCCACTTGCCACATCCTCTCTTTTTCCCTGGATTCTGGCAAATCTCCATCTAGTAGCATCATTTCTGTAACCTAGTCTAGGCAGTTTCATGCCTGAGAAAAAAACATTTCTTCCTCCCTCTCCCCACCTTTTTTGGCCTTCCATTTCATGCCTCCCAAAAGTTCCCCTCAGTTCTTGGCTTTCCCTTGCAACTTGGCATTATCCAGAGCTTCTTCACATCTCATTCATTCATCCATGAATTTAGCAAAACTATTAAGCCAGGTAATGTTCAGCATGGGGGTGGGGTGGTCACAGTCCAAAGATGAACAACACACAGTCCTTGAAGATCTTACACTCTGTCAGGGAAGCAGACACATAAACAGATGATTTCAATGCACTGAGACTGGTGTCATGATCATGGTTCATTCTGATAGGAAGGCACCTAAATCAGAGTTTGGGGATAAGTGGGAAGGATAGGGTGGGGTAGGGAAGCTTCCTGGAGGATCTCAGTCTTCTTTCAAGTCCCACATCAATAACAAAACCACTAAGCTGCTGAGGACTTCCTACGCACCAAGTGCTGTGCTAAAGGTTGGACATGTATTATCCCATTGGACTCTAGGTAGAGTAGAACTACCCCAGGGTGCTCACCAGGTAACCTGTGGGGCTGTTCACTCTGTCCTTTTCCTGGAGGAGGAAGAGAAAATCCCAGTGGCCCACAGGCCCCAGGAAACAACAGAGCAGCTTGGCATCTCTGGAGTATGCCCAGCTGGCTTAGTGGAAGTTGTCCAACCCAGATGACATGTCCCTGTGTTACATTCTGGCTCCTTCTCCTTGCTACAGAGCAGAGTTTTCTGGAGTTTGGGGAGGGATAAGCCTCCATCTTTGGATTCTTTGGATACAGGTACAACATCCCTCCAGGTGACCTCCACCTACCATGGCTCTGTAGGCGCTAGCTCCTCAGCCCATGACCTGAGGTGGTGAGCTGGGAGGAAACGCACCAGAAGTGCTTTTCTTCCCGGGGTGCTTAGAATCAGGTTCCACAGTTCCAAGCATGGCCAACCTCCACCTTCCCCGCTCTCAGCCCATCCACCTGCTTCTCCTGTGCTGTTGGTTGAAGAGATCAGATAAAAGACCAAGCTGTGGCTCCAGTTCCAGCACTGCCTCTCTCTGTGCATCAGACCCTGAGTTAGTTTCTTAACTTGGCTGAGCCTCTATTTTCCCATCTGACAGTGGGAATAATACCCTTCTCCACAGAGTTGTTGAGAGGATCCACTGGAATGTAAATTATGAAAAAGAGCTGTCCTTTCCAAAGAGCCAAAAGAAGACTGCTGAAGGAGGAGGTGGGCGATGCTCTTCTCCTTCGACAGGTGAATATACTATGGGGAGACATTTCTAGGTGGAGCTAGAAGCCCGGTCTGAACTCAGTCACTATTCTTACTAGATCAAGTGAGAAGACCACACAGGATTCAGATGGCTCAGAGGTGACAAGCTCAGGAATAATCCCTGCTTCACTGTTAGAAACTGTATTTTCTGGGTCTTAAGACATGGAAATCTCCATCCAATGAGGATGTAGATCATTGAACAGATGTACACCCTCTGCACTGCACTGCATCAGGCATCAGGAGACCTGGTTTCTAGTCCTGGCTCTAACATGAGAGCAAAGCTCTATGACATCTGCAAAGTCACAGCCCTTCTCTGGGCCTTGAAGTCCCTGTTAGAAAATCAAGTGGTCCCACTGGAGAATCCATATGATACCTTCAGTCCTAAAGGGCAGAAGTCCCAAGACTGTCGCTCTGTGCAAGACCCACCCCCATGTCACAGCTGGGGACTGAGCCACGGCTCAGCAATGCTAGCATGAGACTCAAATGAAAAGATCCTGCTTCCCATTGCCTCAAAGCACCCTCTCTCTCGCTCGCTCGCTCTCTCTCTCTCTCTCTCTCTCTCCCCACCCCCC
>NW_016809657.1:531898-607935 GCF_001698545.2 Rhinopithecus bieti
CCCCCCCCCCCCCCCCCAAAGAGCCTCCAAGGCGCTATTGGCTTCCTGGGGCTCTGAGTCTGCTGGCCTCTTTCCCTGACTCCAGTTTCTTCTGGCCTGAGCCAATGGGGCAATGTTCTGTGACTGCATTTGTATCTTGGATTGTGTTTTTAAACCCATTTTCTCTCATATTTGCCTGAAAAATATTTAGAAACTGATATACAACGCAATCCTCTGGTTTGGGATCCCATTCAACCCAATGCCAAAAATGCTTCGCAGTGGTTTGCGGTACTCGGATCACTTCCTCTCTGAGGACTGGAAAGCTCCGTGGACTGGTAGGCTCCTGAATGCAGCTTCTGCTCTAGTGAGGGAGCAGCAGGGGCCCCAGAAGGCTCAGAATCTCTGTCTTTGGGGCCCTCCTGAGAATTCCTGCTGCTGGGAGTCTCCCATTTTGGGATTTCAGCCTTAAATCTACCATCTGAGCCGCTGCCCTACCTGCTGGGTTTCTCCTCCCAGATCACCATCACAGGTCCCTCCTTCATCTCAGGAAAGGACCCAGTGGTCCTAGAAGCTCATCCCTCTTTTCATCCACAAAGCCCAAGTGTGCCCCACCCTATCCTCCTCCCAAACTCTGCCCGGAACCAGCAGCCCCTCCCTGCCAGCACGCCCTCTTGCCCTTATCTCCGGCATCACCCATTTATTCCAATCCTCACCCCAGTGGAGCGTCTGCTGAGTTACCCAACCTCCCCTAGGTCAAGCCTGTGTTGGATGAGTTGAGTCATTACCTCCATCTCCTCCCAACCCTCCCAGGTCTCAGGAATTGGGCTGGTTTAGCAGGCTGGGAGGGAAGCCTCCATCTCTTCCATGGAGGCAGCCTCCTGGGACCAGGATTTTCCTGGTATTGAGCCTAACTTTGTCTTTCCCGGAACACCCTCTGTCACCAATTAGACCACCCAATCACCCACCTGAGTTTGCTCACTGCCCGTCTCCCCACACCAGCTCCTTCTGTGACCAGTCATGGAAACTTGGACACAGCAATGAAGCTCTCTGGGCCTCAGATGACACATCTGTGAAATGGGGGATAATGATACCTCTCCCGCCCCAGGGGAGGATGCAGAGCTGCTACTATCCCATGGTCCTCCTCCAGCTCCCCTAGGCTGCTCATCTCAGCTCCCTCCCTCTCCCTTACTCTTAGAACACCTCATCTGCAAGCACTTAGGATTCTTAGGTCACTATGCAGCCTAGTCTCTGTGCCACCGGCTCTGTCCTTGGCTCCTACCTCTCTCCTATCCACATCCTCCCACGCTTGGGGTCTTGGTTTGGTGACAGCCACCAAACAGGAACTGCAGACAAAGCCCCCAGAAGTTCAGGCCACGTCTTCCTTCCTTGCTCCAGCCCACACTATCCAGGGAAACCCAGAGGTTAGACAGCAAGGTCCAGATTCCCTCTGGGGACAAGAAGCCAGGCTCTGTCCTTGGTTTTCACAGCATTCTGGAGCTGGCAGGGCCCAGGATGATCCTTTGTATACAACCCGGGCTCTGTGGCTCCCATCTTTGTGCACGCCCTGCACACACATGCAGGCAGCAGCCCTACTCAATTCTCCCACGAGCACACGCTCTCCTGCTCTCCCTCCCCCTTCTCTATTTCTCTCTCTGAGCTGTGCTCCCAGAACACACCCTCCCAGCCCACCAATCCTACACACGCCACTGCGCTTTACAAGCATCAGCTCAAGAATCTCCCAGTTCCCTGCTTGCTCCCTCCACTCCATCTCTCAAACTCCTCCACCCGCAAACGGTGGGCCCTGTCTGCCCACAAGACTAAGATGCCTCAGCTTCTCCAGGCCTGCCTTTGTGGGAAGAGTCTTTGCTGGCTCCTTGCAGCCCCTCACCTCCCTTTCTCTACAGGCAAAAGCAGCCCAAGGCCCCCACAGCCCGGGCAGGCCCTCCCCAGCATCTGGTGAGAGGACAAGAAGAAGGAAGAACTGTGGGTTCTTTTCCCTGAGACTCCTAGATTTTGTACCAAAATGCAGGGTGTGCTCCTGTTTGCATTTTTTTTTTTTTTGTTTCCTTTCTGAAAATAACCATGAAACTATCATTTCCTCCCACTGCCTTTTCCCTATCTTATTTGGATTAGCAGAGTTGCTGCAAGAGGTGGTTTGGAGCCGCTGACAGCCTCCTTCCCTGACCTGGGTCCAGGGAACTCACAGGTGGCTTTGGAGTGGGCACTGCCAGATGGGTGCTGCGTCCTCTGGGGTGGCAAGAAGGAGTGCAGGCACTGGGCACCCTGGGGTCACCATGACCTCCTCAATCAGAGACCCCTGGGAAACCAGGTGTTAGCCTGCCTTGTGCCCACATTGGTAAATATCAGGAACAACCTCAGGCCTGGCTTTCTCTCTGTAACTTTTCTGGAATGGGGGAGCAGCAGCTCAGCCCCCTCCCTTGGCTGACAGGTGGAGAAGATGCAAAGGATACAGCCTCTCTATGTGGGAAGGGGACCAATACAGAAGAACTGGTGCTTATACAAGAAGAAAAATGGGGTGCATGGTGAGAAGGGGTGCCTCTCTTCTCCCTTTGTTTGTATCCAGTGCCTCCTCCCACGCAGCTGTTCCAGGCCTTCACGCTGCTCGCTGAGAAGCAACCTCAAAAAGATCCAGCTTCAGGGTTGGGGACAGTCAGAGAGACCCCCCAAGGAGCCTGCCTCTTATGCCACCCAAGGGCCTACAGGGCACAGCCCACCGAACTCCACCACTTGCTTGAGAAACTGAGCTTCCCTGTAATCCCAACATTTTGGGAGGCCGAGGGGGGAGGATCGCTGAGGCCAGGAGGTCGAGGCTGCAGTAAGCTATGATCACGCCACTGCACTATAGCCTGGGTAAAGAGCAACACTCTGTCTCAAAAAGATAAAAAAGAAGGCTGGGCGCAGTGGCTCAAGCCTGTAATCCCAGCACTTTGGGAGGCCGAGACAGGCGGATCACGAGGTCAAAAGATCAAGACCATCCTGGCTAACCCGGTGAAACCCCGTCTCTACTAAAAAATACAAAAAACTAGCCGGGCGAGGTGGTGGGCGCCTGTAATCCCAGCTACTTGGGAGGCTGAGGCAGGAGAATGGCGTAAACCCGGGAGGCGGAGCTTGCAGTGAGCTGATATCCGGCCACTGCACCCTAGCCTGGGCGACAGAGCAAGACTCCGTCTCAAAAAAAAAAAAAAAAAAGACAACAAAGAAAAACAAAAGAAAGAAAGAAATGAAGGGGGCAGCAACGCAGGCCTCCCTGCCCTGAGGATGGTTCTTTCATGAGGCCCCTTGCCACAGGCCTTCAACCTGTGAAGCCCACCACTGCCTGACTTGTTTCTGATTGAAGAGGACCCCGGGGGAGGGCCCCTCTGCTGGTGCTGCCATGCCTGGGGCCTGGCCAGTTGCAGTTCCATGAAAAGAAAAGGATGGCTGAGGCTGGAAAAGGGGACCACGGACTAAAGTTGCTTGTCCTGACCTTCCTGGCAGAGGGCGTTGGTGCCCACGGGAGCCTTCCTGCGCTTGTTTAGCCTCTCTTCCCTCCTGCTGTGTGCCTTCTTTGGGAATTCCTTCCTGATTAGTCCAGAGGTACAGCAGGCCAGGGCTGGAGGGTGGCAGCTGGCCTGGCCTCAGTGGCACCACTGTCTCCTCCTATTCATCAGTGAGGCCTTCTCCGTATGCCCCTCATGCTAGTTACCACTTTTTCACTGTGACCAGATTTGGCATGTGCCCCATCTAATTTCTCTAGGCCAGGCTGCTGCAGTGGGACCTCATCCCTTTCTTTGAGGGTCCTGGCTTGCCCCAAAGGTGTAGGCCTTGGTATGAAATCCTCCCCCAGCCCCGTAGTCCTTCCTGACACATACACACTATGCATCCCTTGGTTCTGCCTCTTCCTCCCCAGCGGGACCCTTCTCCTCCCCCAGGCTGAGCTGCTGGGCTATTTGGGGCACTGCCGGCCTTGTGGTGTAATCAGTGCCCGTGGATAATTACCACCTGCCCTGCCGGTGTCTGGGGGCTGTCTCCACCACAGCAGCAGGGGGTGGATGCTGGGCAGCCAGGCCTGCAGCAAGGTCAGGCTGGGGCAGTCCTGCCCTCTCCCCAAGCCTGCTGCTCACGCATGGGACTTGCAAGGATTCCCTAGGAAAGCCATGCGTTCCTACAAGCTATGCTCACCTGGGACACTCTGTGGCTTCAGCTGGGGGTGGATGGCTATCCCAGCCAGGGGACAAAAGTCCTGAGGCTACTCTATGCACCCACAGTCAGCCCAAACCCTGTTCTCCCATACTGCTTTCCGAGGTCAGGGGATATCCCCTGGCTGCTGACCTCTGGACAGAGCAACAGCCAAATCAAGAGGGACTTGGATTTGACCTTCAGTTCACCAGGCCTCATCATCTTCCCTCAGGGAGGCGGCAATGGCTAATGAGATGACTGTGAAAGTGAGTCTACTATAAATGCTAGCTTCCTCCCTTTTTGCTACATTATTTTCTGCTCCAAGGCAGCCTGGATTTAAATGCCTGTCCTTTTCACTTAGCCAACTCTGTGACCTTGGGCAATTAGTTCAGCCTCGGTTTCCTCATCTGTAAAAAGAAGATGATCAGAGGAGCTGCCTCACCAAGTTACTGCAGAATACATGATCTAATACATGTAAAATGCTTCGCCCAGTGCCAACGAGACTCTACAATGGTGGGTATTATTATTGGGAGCTGCAAAGGGCAGAGAATGGGGGTTGGGAGCATCCATACGCCAGCTCTAGGATGCCCAGGAAAGCAAAGCGGGGCTGAGGGAACAAACCACAGGCAGCCCCAGGGCTGGACATTCTCTATTGCAGCTAAGATCCTGGAGGCTGTGGTGGGGCATCTCACAGACCTCCATCTAGGAGCACTCACTCCCACTCTTTTGACCTCATTTCCTGTAACGTGGTGCCATATAAGCTTTTTGAGGTCAGAGCACACCAAATACCTGTGAATACTTTATTTTGCAAAGAGAAAGTCAGCAGGAGCTACATCCAGATGAAATACTCGGATCTTGAGAGATGCAGAAATCGAATTATGTTTCTGTCTCTTCCTTTCCTGTTATAGTAAAAAGGTTATTTGTCCTAATGCTTAAAGTTCTTTACACAAATATTCATGGCCCTGTCACTTGAAAGGCCACTCAGATAAATAAATGTCTGCTTTCCAAAGTGAAGCATTTGGGGGTGGGTTGTGAACGGGCTGAGGGGCTGGGCCAAAAGACTAGGACTGACAAGGTCAGCCTGCCCCCAAAACAACCAAGCAACCCAGCACCATTTTCTCCCTGCTTCAGCGCCTTCCCCAGCAGGGCCCAGAGCTCCCACTTCTGACACCTTGCACCAACAGGCTAGACCAGAACCTTAGCTCTCCAGCCTCACCAGTGCCAAGGTGGGAGCAAACAGGGCCGCATTGGGTAGGAACATCAGTCAAAAGTACTAGATACTGCCCCATGGAGATGGAGAAGAAGGGAGAAGGCCAAAGGGTGGGGAGTGGGGCGTGAGCACCAACCTCACCTCCCAGGAATGTCTCAACCCCAGCTAGAGCCATGAGGGCCCCAGCTCAAGGCAGCAGCCTTAGCCACACCACAGCCTGGCATGAGCCCCACATCACAGCCATCCTGAGCCCCACCTCAGGAGCCATGTCTTCAGTGATTTCCTCTGACTTCCCCTTCTGGGTGTACCCTGGAGCTACCTGGAGGAACAGGCCATCCAGACCCAACTCAGAATCTCAGGAGCCTTGGACTCAGTGGTCCTCCTGCCAGTTCTCTCCAGTGGGCACCTCCTATTATGGGTCTGGGGACATCTTAGAGCCTACCTGTCAGGGGGCTGCCCAGCCTGGACAACCCTTGGCCTGATGCCCAGGGAACATATCATTCTGGGGGGATTGTTTTCCCTGCTGGTGCACTCTCCCTCACTCGAGTCTCCTCTTGGGTTCTGTGAGCTAATCAGAGAGAAGGAGGGGGAGGAGGGGGTGCTGCTTGCCTTCCCCGTTATCTGCAGCAATCCACGGTGACTAATGCTCCCAGTTGGTAAAAAGGCAGTGTAATCAAAACACTTTTTTTTTTTAGTCCTTAAAGTTAGTCATTCTCCCAGAGTGGAGGAAAAAAAAAAAAAAGCCCACAGCAGGCACCACGAGATGCAAGCTGAGAGGCCTGCACTGCTGGGTGGAACCAAAGCATTGGCTGTGGCAGCTCCTGCGGGTCAGAGGCCAGGGCTCCTCCTCCTCTGGGCCCTTGGGTATCCTTCCTCCACACCCACATTTGTTCTTGCTTTCCCCAACATCTGGGCCTTCTGATCCCTGAAGGACATCCATGCCATGTCAGGGGCTGCCCTTTCCTCTCACCCTGCCCGGTGCTGCCACCTGCTGGCCTGGTGCTCTCCGTGCTGGAGGAAGCATATAAAAGCTCCCAGGATGAGGCCCAGCTTGGCACCCTGGTCGTAGGGTGGTACTCCCTCCACCCACAACCTGGCTATTTAGTAGCGGTGTTTCTCCTGGTTCCATCTGCCTGCTGGCTTCTGACCTATGCCTTGACAGAACCATAGGTTGTTGGAGGTCAAATGGCAAACTGTAGTGACAAAATCATACGGATCAAAGCTAGGGTACTCAGGTCAGAAACCCCATTTCAGTGCTTCATGAAGCTATACTATAGCTTCATGGCTATACTTCAGCTCCATCATCTGTGAAATGGTAATAATGGTACTATCCACCTCACAGGGTTGTGGCAAGGATTAAATGTGAACTGCAGAGAATAGTGCCTGTCATGTCATGAGTGCTCAATTATTATTAACTTATAATAAAAATAATAACAATTAAGTGGAATATAAACCATCTCATTGCCCTTTCATGTCCAAGGCAGACATGACTAATCAATCACAGAACTTCCCCACTGATGGCAGATTCCCCAGAATCCTCAACACTGCATTCCAGGCAGACAATCAGAGCAGGCATATGGGATGATATCCATTCACCATCCCAGATCTAACCTGGACCTTTCCCATTGCAGTTAAGGAAAATGAGGTCCAGAGGAGGGACAAGACTCCCTCAAGCCACTTGGAGGCAGAGCCACAGGTCAGACAGGCGTTCCTTGTTCTGCCCGCTTCTTGCTGGCCTGGCTTCTGATGTGTCACTTCACCCTTACCTTTGAGCAGTCTGTGTGGGCTTCCTGCCACTGGAAATCTCACCTGATTTCTTCCATCTTCTCCCACCCTTGCTCCTCCTATGTCCTTGCCCCCCAAAGGCCCTGGGAAAGCTATTGTTCTGAGACATCCTACTGAGCAGGTGCAGAGCAGGGAGAAGTGGGGCAGTGAGGCCATATAGAAACCTGAGGCCTGTGTCTGAATATCTGCAGGAGCCTCCCTGAGGAATCAAGACCTTTAGGGCTCCAAGAGAGCTGAGCCCACCAATTTGGCCCTGTCACATTCAGTTTTTCAGCCTTAGCCCGGTGCTCTAATGAAGCCCCTGACAGCCCAGGTCCAGGTTCTGGGAATGTTCACTCTCTACTAATGAGAGTTGGCATGGTGAAAGACTCAGGGGCCAGCCCTAGACTTCTGTGTGGGAACGGCTGGGAGAGGACAGGACATGACAATCCCAGAGATGAGAGTCAGGGAGGGGGAAGTACCTGCTTACCAACTTCTGAGTAAAAAACTCCAAGGAAAAGTTGGGAGCTGATGGCAGAGCAGGTTCTGCTGCTGCTTTTCCTGTCATAAACAGCTTTGCCCAGGAGCAGACCTCTACCACCTGAACACTCTTAAACTTCAGGCTCAGACTTCTGGGGAAGAATCAGTATTTACAAGGCTTGAAACCAGGAGCATCCACCTCTACTCAAAGCGCCTCCGCTCTCAGCTTCTACTTAGAAACCCAATTTTCTCTTTTCCATTCCTTCCCTGCAGGGGCAAGATCAATCTGTATCATGCTGTCCCTTTGGTTATAAATAAGAAAGACATAGCTCCCGACCCCGTAGGCTGAGTTTTTCACAACAGTGGGAAGTGTTTGTGTGTCTCCGTGTTCAGCTCCCCAGGGATCAATGCCTCATGGCACAGCAGGCTCAGGACAGCAGGATGCCTGACTGTCCCTCCTCAGCCCCATGCCCCTCTAGCTGAGTGAATGAGCCATAGGTAAGGAGACCAAGCAGGCACATTCCAGACAGACTCCTGGGAGGACACCATTCTTTTTAGTAACCTCAAAGATCCTGCTGGTGGCATTAAAGATTTGAGGTGACCTGTCAACTGCACAGCCCCAGAAAAATTCATATTTAGCTTTATCCAAGATATCGCCAGTTCCTCAGACCTGCCCAATTCTCTGGGCTTGCCCCTCTGTTCACCTGCCTTTCCCATTCTCCTATTTCCCCAGGGTCTCTAGAGTCAACAGGACAGCTGACTTGGAACCTTGCAATGTTGGAGACTTTGGGGATGTCATCTACCCACTCCATCTTATAGATGAGGGGACCAAGGCCACGAAGGGGGTGTGATTTATCTGAGGTCAGTTACAGTGTCAAAGGTGGAACTGGAAATAGAGCCCCAGACTCCTCCAGACTTGTAGTCCAGAACTTATCCATTCTAGACCTCTAAGATGTGTCTGCTGTCCTCCAGCCCTGAAACAGGCTTCTCCTAGGATATAGCAGTTACCTAGGCTAAAATTTGGAAATAATTATCCCTGTGGGGCATAACCGAGGGAGGCAGAACATGGGGAAGGGAGGAAGCAAGTGGGAAAACTATTCACCGGTGCTAAATGCCAGGAGTCTCCTAAACCCACAACAGCTCTTCCATCCATCACACTCTCTGCAAAGCAGCAAGGACTCTCTCTCTCCCTTCACCCATACTCTCTGCCCAGGCTGCCCTTTGGTGACTTCTCCTCATCCTCCTTACTCTTCAAGGCTGCTCTTGTTCTCATTTTGACCTGTTTCCTGAGGAACAACATGGTAATGAAGCTGATCTGCATGATGTGCTTGGGGACCCAACCTCCATTGGAAACTTTGAGTCGAACTATGGACTCTCAAGAATGGAAACTGAAAACACAAATGAGAGACTGCATCCTGTGGCCCACCCTCCTACCCCTCCTGCTCAAGCCCTCTACTCCACCCTAGGAGGTCAGAACAAATCATACACTACTTTTGCTCTAGGTCATTGATTAGCAACTCCCTAAGCAGTCCCTGAAGCACTCCTGGTCCATATTAGGAAGGAGAATTCCTAGAGAGAAGGTCACTGGGGGCCCAGCAGCACCTGCATGGGCCTCACTGCCTTCTTGTCTCTCTTCTAAGGCGGAGAGGTACTTAGGGGTGAGGAAACCAAGTCAGCCCAGAATCCCAGGCAACTTGTGAGCCACAAGGCCCTGAATTCTGACTTTAGGAGACCCAAGGCAAGTCAGCTGCTTGTTGGACCTGTCTGTGTCTTAGCCATGGTAAGTTCCCTCTGCCTGGAGCCTCCTCACCCCTCATCTCAGATTCACCTGGCTAGCCCTGATTCTGCCTTCAGGGCTTGGCTTACACACTGGCTCCTCCTGGAAGTCTTCCCTAAAACTCCATGTGCTGCCTCAGGGTCCCTTTCCAGGCTGCCACCACACCTCATTCTATCCCATCATATAGCATGACTGTAATTGCCTGCTCGTCTCTCCCTCCAGGAAAGTAGCTCTGGGAAGGAACAAGAGCAGGGCAGATACTTCCTTGAGATGGTTATGTCCTAAGATTGGCTCAGTACCTGACACTAATATTAGTACAACTAATATTAGTTAAATGAAGGAATAGAAAGAATGGGGCAATTTACATCATTTGAGTCCTGTAGAGGAGACCAAAGGGAAGGGCTGAATGGCAGGGAGCAACCCATACTCTGCATCTTCTCGTGTTGAATAAATCTACAGAACATTCCAACCTGAAAAGGATCTATGTATTGACATTCAGAGCCCTGTGCCACCTTGGAGGGGAAATGTCCATTTGTTTGCAACAGGTAATGCATGTGCGGTGTACAAACTGTAAAAGATAGGAAACAGCATTCAGAAAATATAAGTTTTCCACCTTCTCCACCCCCAATGGCGTATTCTCCCATAGACAATTGCTGCCACTGTATCTGGATTAGAAACCACTTGACAGAGAGAACAGGCCGGCTAAGGGCCCTGTGTGGTCCGGTGAAGAGATCTTTAGGAGTCAGTGTTGAAGGCAGAAAACGGCCCCAGAGGTCCCCCTCATCCCCCGTTGCAGCCTGAGTCTCTAAGTTCTAGGCCAGACACAGAGGGTCGCCGGCAAGCGAAACTCCGCAACGAGCACGCTGCAGCAGAAGGGTTAACGCGCCAGGCTCCGCCTCCCAACCGCCTCTTCCGGGCAGAGGGGCGGGCTCACGTCACTTCCTGGAGACTGGCTGAATCCGGAAGTGATCCCAGAGGAACGAGTTGTGGCTGAGGACCCCGGCGGCAGGCCCAGGTTCGGGACCATGAGCTGGTGAGTGAGGCCCGGGCGGCGGGAGCTGCTGGACCCGCGGACCCGCGAGGCCCCTGGCCCTGCTTCAGTGCCGCGTCCCGGCTCTCCCCGGTCCCGCGCGACCCCTCCACCCCAGAGCAAGGCCGGATAGCCCCTGCCCTAGGGTCGTTCCCTCGGTGCTTTCCCGGAGTCGCCATCTCTAAGCAGGACTCCCTGGGAGAGTGGCGGAGGATCCTCTTAGCCTGGGACTCCGCGTCTGACCCCTGTTTTGCCGGACTCGTGTCCTCCTAGCTCCTTGAAGTGAGGGACTTCCTTGTTCCTTCCTTTTTTTAAACACCCATTGAGGTGGAGTCAGTGTCGCCTCTCTCCCCTGTGGGCATCTCTGCCCCGCGCCAATCCCTCCAGAGCTGTGGCCCTCTCTGTGGCAGCCTGGACCCAGTTCGCTAATCAAAACCCACTCCCTTTTGGGTAACTACCCGTTGCACGACTTAACAGTCTTCAAAAGACAAGGAAAACTTGCTTCTCTTCTTAAAGGGGCCAGAATTACACCCCGCACACACCCTCCCACTGTGGGATTGGACTGGTTTTAATCATTCCAGGGCTATTACTCACTGCCTGGCCTCTAAATAGGTACGGTTAAGTTTAAACTTATGGGAACTATCATGCCATAAGAAAAGAAGCCAGGGAGTCTTAGAGTCACAATTGCAGTTGCTGCAGAATGATGTGATACTTGGGTCATAGTAGACACTTCATAATGGTGTATTTATTTTGTAAGACTCAGTTTGCCCAAAAGGCAATCCCCATTTGTTGCTCTCGATTATTTATGTTCACAAGAGAGAATTGTGACTTGCCTGCCTTCCTGGGGCTTTCTTAGAGGATACTCATATGCAGGACCTTACCTTACCGTCAGGCCCAAGGACCTGTGTAGCCATAACCCTGGAACTCAGGGGATTCAACTATAATGTGTGAATAAATTGACCCCCAGAGATGTACAAGATTAATCAGCCTGTGGGCATAGGGAACATATTTGCCACTCTGTCCTCAGAGTCTAGTGTGCTTGTTTATGCGAAGTGCATGATAACCAGTTACGAATGAATGAAAATGGTAGAATATCCTTCAGGAAGACTTTTGCAGTTTAACTTTTGGCCATCAGTGGAGACCGCAAGCAGCTGATGTCAGTCAGTGTCAGGAATAGCGCTCTAAAGTAAAATGCGAAACATCTGTCCCCTCCCCCACCTGTTTCTTAGACAAAGATTGATGGACAAATGTGAGACAATCACCACTAGCACGTGAGGGAAGCCCGAAGCAATGCCCTAATAAGCCCCCACAGGAGCTGCTGCTTCTACCTCCACCATTTGCTCCAGGAGGCCAACAGGGGGCTGGAGCCTTAAAAAGCTACCTTTCCTGTCTTGTGATAACCTAGTTAGTGGTGGGCAAAGCGGCAGTTCTTCAGTTCCCTTTCCTGGAGGAATTACGTCCTTTCAGTGTCATTCTGGACCCCCAGTCTTCGGATATAGATGTCCTCTTGGCTGCTGTGTCTTGAATCTTTAGAGTGTTCTTGCCTAATTTTTCAAAGTGAAAAGCAGGCAGTACAGGTGCTTTATATTGCCTAGATTGACATTTACTGTCTTTGCGTCACAAGTTGGGAGAGGAGCAGAGCAGAAACTAATAAAGGTAAATGATTCTCTGGGTGATCTGAAACAGGTTGTTTTCACCTGTCTCACAGAACGTTTCCCTTCTGAAAAAAATAGTAGCCCATTCCTTAAAGGTTAGCCTGTCAGGTTGGAGAGAATTGAAATTGACAACTGTCTAACAAGAGCTGAGATTTTCATCTAGTAGCTTTAATTTACCAGTACATGCACATCTTGGTACCTCCTCAGACTGAGAGTCACAACCAGAAGGGTGGCTTTGTCCCTCAAAGCTGAGATTCCTTTCTCTTCCCCCTTAAAGGGCTTCTACGTCATCTCTTGTGTGGACCCTGACCCTCTCAAAGAGAGGAACAGCACCGGCGCCTGGGCACACAATCACACTCAGTTCCTAGCTCAATGGCTGGCAAGGAGACCAGGGCTGGGTTCTTCTGATTCACTCCCTGAGCGGTTTTCCTGCCCCCAGAATGAATCCATCCATTCATGTGAGACTGGAATTCTCATTAGGGGAAGAGACCAGAGTGACGTAGAGCCATCATGGGAGGCTGATGCCCAAGGTCAAGTTCACCAAGTACATGGGCTGTGCCAAGCCATCATTAAATAAGGCCCAGGGGCACATGGCCCATGGTCTCCAGAGGGTAACCATTGTTCTGGGCTAGGCTGAGCTTTCAAAATGTCACAGTGAGAAATGTCCAATATTGATGCCCTTTGCACACTGTGGACTTTGCATGAAGAGTAAGAGGCCTTTGTTCCCTGCTTGCTCTGTGCAGGCAACCCGCCCGCCCCGTTTGTTTAGTGTGTACCTGCTGTCTTCCTGCACCATCTACCCATCCACTCAGCCACCACCCATACACCCATCTGCCTTTCAGCAGAGTGACCCAGTGGTCTGTCCTACTAGGAAGAAGGCATTTGATATTCACATCTCACGTCACAGATTCACTTCTTGGCCTCAAGCCAAATGCTTCTCTCTTGCTCGCTCTCTTTCTCTCCCTCTCTCTGCCCCACCTCCTTCCCACATTTGCCCCCCTCCCCACTTTCTCTCTCTCTCTCTCTCTCTCTCCCTCTCCCCTCTCCTCTCCTCTCCACTCATCCCCTCCCTCCCTATTTCTGTCTCCCTCTTGTCTCCCTTTCTCCCTTCCTGTCTCTCTCTTTCCTGTTTTCCAGCATATACTCAGGTGGCTTTATTATGGTATGGAGGGAGAATTAAGTAGAATTAAGAATAGGGATCTTAATCTAAGCTGGCTCCAGGAATTGTAGCCTCCCGTTGAACCATACACCTTGATGATTTTAGGCTTAAACGATGAGGAAAAGGGAGTACTGGAAGAAATCTCCCTATACCTAGGGGTCCAGTAGTTTGACGAGAAGGAAGGAAATTAGAGGCAGAGCAGATAAGTGTGAGTAGGAGTTAGAGTGCTGTGTTCAGGTTCTGGCTCAGCCACTCACAGTGCAGCTTGGTCAAGCATTGAACCGTTCTCTGTCTTGGTTTCTCCATCTGTGGCATGGAGCGTCCATTCCCGCTAACAGTTTGCCACCTGAGCCTGCTGTGAAATGAGTGGAGTGATGATATTTTTCTGACTCTTCTAGGGTCTTCTGCCACTGTCTGCCCTTTGCACTTTGGTGTTCCTCACGCTTGATCCTTTTTGTTTCTTTCCTGTTCTCACCCTGTATTCCCTTGCCATCATCTTCAGGATAGAGGCCCAACTGTGGGCCAGGGCTTCTGAGGCTCTCTGGGCCTGGCTGCCCGTCTTCACTCTGTGTGTGCCATCCTCCAAGCTTGTCCTGCTCTCTCATGCCCTTGTGCCTCTGAGTAACTGTGCCTTCTGCCTGAAATGCTTCTCCTTCACTCGCACCCTGTCCACCAGGCCAGCATGCACTCATCCTTCAAGCGTCAGGCCACGCTTCACCTCCTCTGAGGGTCTTCCCTGAATGGCCCCCCACATCCTGCCATGCTGCACTGGGTGCTGCCTCTCTGACCTTCTCTTCTGACCTTCATCAGCATCTGTACTCCGTTGGCTGGTTTACTTGTCTGTGAGTTCTTGAGCATGGGGACTGTCTTGTGGTCATCGCTATTCCCTAGCACTGTTCCTGGCAGTCAGGAGGTGTTCATTAAATGTATGAATGGGGCCTTTTTTCCCTTTTCCTGACTTGCCTCAGCTCAGGAAAAATGTTAAGATAAAAACGTGCAGAACCTACAAACCACTTCCTAAAATGAAGAGCCTCTGAAAGTACTGTTGTTAAATTGACTGACACAAGTGGCTTCCAGGTCAGGCTGCCTGTGATTTCTCCTCCCCACTCCTCTCTGATCCTCCACTCCAAACTGCTTTACTGGGTTTCTTCTGTACTTCCATAGTGCTTCTACTATAGCGTTTCTGCGTCCTTCTAGGTGTCACAGACACGCACCTCCCTTCCACGCCAACCCCATGAGAACAGGAGCGACATACAGCTTCTTCATCTTTATGTACACATAGTGGGTATCATGCACATAGTGGATATCTAACAGGTAATTGTTAAATTAATGGAATGTAAAGAAAGAAGGGTAAACTTCTGGGTCAAACAGAACCATTATTCAAGTCCTTTCCCCTATGATTACCATTGCTATCTCACATGTGTAGAGTGCTTCTAACTTTTCAGATGGCTTTCCCATCCTTTGTCTGACTTCATGCTTACGTCTGGGCAAGCAGTGCAGTCTTATTATCCCCCTTGGCAACTTACTAGAATTCACTCAGCTAGTACCTGGCAGAACTGGAACTAAAACCTGTATCTCCTGAGTATTCTGTCCCCGTGATCAGGAATATTAGAAGAGTGGCAGACCATTCCCAAGCTGACTGGATCATGGAATTTCGCTTTGCTGGGGTGTGTTGACACTAGCAGGTTGGTAATGAATCACAGGGAGTTGTCAGTCTTCACACACAAGTGACAGAGGAAGTCCTTGTGCCATGCAGACCTCTAGGTGTCCTGTAACTGGCTTAGCTTCTTCTACCTATGGGGCCCCTGCCTGGGGCAGCCTCACCAGTCATGTCCTCTGTGACTTTGGACACACCAAGCTTTTCTTCCTCTCTGGAGAGCATAGTAATGCCTTGAAGACAGGGGCCCTATAAAATGTCTGTGAGATTCTGTATGTGAGCTTGTTCTTATTTCAGATGTTTAATGAGAGGAGAAGGATGTCTCCCAGATCTTGAAGCAGTCAGAAAGAGTCAAGTGTCTTGAGTCCCATAGCTACTTAGTCAGAGGTGTTATATGTATTATACTCTTTAAGGAAATCTGCTGGGGTAGTCTTTAGAGTCAGCTGTTAACCTATTAGAGTTGTTTTCCCAAACTCATGATTTTGGTGGCTAATCCATCAAATAGGGCCCAGTATAGTGTGATGCACATACATGGTACTCAACAAATATTTGTTGATTTAATGCTTGTTCAACATTTATAATGTGCAAAAGTCTGTGCTAAATGTTGAGGAACATTTAAAAGACTTGCATGAGTCAGTCTCTGTCTTCAACTAGAGTATGGAAAGTGCTAGGGATTCAAAAGGACGACCGATCACTAAATGTCAGCGTGGCATCATCAAGAAAGACTTGAAGCAGGAGATGTAATTTTAACTGAACCTTGACTTAGCAAATACGTGCTGTTTCAGTGGGAGTGAGAGAAGGATCCAGGTTAGAAGCATGGTATGAAAAAGGTGTGTGGAGTCAGAATGTGTCAGGAGTGTTTGTGTGGACTGTCAGGAGGCCAGCTTGGAGGTGGTAAACAGTGGTTTGGGTAGAGGCTGCGTTGGGGAGAATTGGCACTCCACCTCAGAGCCATGTTATACAGTGCTTTCAGTGCCATGCTGAGGACTTGAAATTGAGCCTAGGCTTTTGAAAATTGAAGGCTTTTGAGCAGGGAAGTGGCATGGCCAAAGCAATGATTTAGTCAGATTATTTTGGCAGTGGCCTGCAGGATAACTCAGAAGAGAAAGAATGGAGCCAAGGACGCTAACTTGGACAATAGTTTCCTTTTTTTTTTTTTTTTTTTTTTCCAATGGGGGATCTCACTGTTGCCCAGACTGGAGTGCAGTGGTGCAATTACAGCTCACCACAGTCTCAAACTCCTGGGCCCAAGTGATCCTCCTGCCTTAGCCTCCTGAGTACCTGGGACTATACGTGTTAGCCACCACACCTGGACTAGTTTCCACAATTTTTTGAACACAACTCACGGTTAGAAATATCTTTGATATCACAACTCACACACACACTCTTATACTTGAAATAAAAGTTTCACACAGTATGTGTGCAATGCACTCTGATATTTTCTATTCTTGTTCGTGGTTTTTGTTTGTTTTTTGAGACAGGCTCTCGCCCTATTGCCCAGGCTGGAGTGCAGTGGCACCATCTCAGCTCACTGCAACCTCTACTTCCCGGGTTGAAGCGGTTCTCATGCCTCAGCCTCCCAGGTAGCTGGGATTACAAGCATGCACCACCATTTGTTAGTAGAGACTGGGTTTCGCTAGGTTGACCAGGCTGGTTTCAAACTTCTGGATTCGAGTAATCTACCCGCCTCAGTGCTAGGATTACAAGCATGAGCCACTGCGGCCAACCTTGTTTGTTTTTTTAAAGAATGACCCACCTCAGTTGACTTTTTTTTTCCTTCTTCCTGAGGTGAGTGCATATGATTTTTTTAATTTCATGACTGATTTTGATCTATGTGTACAACGGAAGACTGTGTAGCAGTTTAAATGATCTTTGAGTGATAGATGTTCTACAAAGACCTCAAGTTTGAAAACCACCTATCTAAGAATATCATTACAAATAGACTATAAGCTAACATCTTTAACTCCAGCAACTGAAGATAGGGTTGCTTGTATATTTGGTTGTTTCACTGGGTTAAATAAGAAATACAGAAGGGGCAGCTGTAAAGAACACTGGCTGAGTTATTTCTAAGAACTTATTCCATAGATTTGAAAACTGTCAATTGCTTTCCAGAAAAGAAAACCCAAGTGAACAAAAGCTCATACGAAGATGTTTGGTCCTGTTAGTAATCAGGAAAAACAGATTAAACCAACAATGAGATGCCGTTTCACAGCCATCAGACTGGCAGAAATTTTAAAGCCTGACAATGCCAAGTATCTGAGGGTGAGGAACAGTAGGAACTCACATACACTGTAGGAGGGGGTGTAAATTGGAGATTTTGCAGTTGGAACAGTAGCTGTCCCCTACCCCAGAGAAACTCCTGTGCCTCCATGCAGCAGGGGACACATGCGGGAGTGTGAGGGGCATCATCATGTCCAGATGCCCAGCCTCTGGAGAATGGGGAAATAAATTGTGATGTCTTTACATGATGAAATATTATGGGCAACAAAAAAAATGTAGTAGTTAAAATGGGTAAAATAGAGCTTTGTGTACCATTGCGGGCAAATCTCAAGAATCTAATGCTGAATGTAAAAAGCTAGCTTCAGAATGATACATTCAAATAAATAAGAATGATACACTCAACATTGCAGGCCAGTCACGGTGGCTGATGCCTGTAATCCCAACACTTTGGGAGGCCAAGGCAGGCAAATCACTTGAGGTCAGGAGTTCGAGACCAGCCTGACCAACATGGTGAAACCCCATCTCTACTAAAAATACAAAGATTAGCCAGGCATGGTGGTGCACACCTGTAATCCCCAGCTACTAGGGAGGCTGAGGCAGGAGAATCACTTGAGCCCAGGAGGCGGAGGTTTCAGTGAGCCAAGATCACACTGCTGCGCTCCAGCCTGGGTGATAGAGCGAGACTCCATCTCAAAAAAAAAAGAATGATACATTCAACATTGCACTATTTATATAAACATTAGACCTATAAAGCAATACTATATTTTGCATATGGACTTACACAGTAAACATATGGGAATAGTATTAAATTCAGAATAATGGTTACTCTAGGATAACAAGGAAGGAGAGAAGGAAATGGAATCTCAGGGGCCAGCCGAGGTGGCTCACACCTATAATCCCAGCACTTTGAGAGATCAAGGCAGGAGGATTGCTTGAGTCCAGCAGTTGGAGACTAACCTGGGCAGTGTAGTGACACGAGACTCTCTACAAAAAAAATTAAAAATTAGCCAGGGGTGGTGGTGCAAGCCTGTAATCCCAGCCCCTTGGCAGGCTGAGGCAGGTGGACTGCTAGAGCCCAGGAATTCAAGGTTGCAGCAAGCTGTGATCATACCACTGCACCTCAGCCTGGGTACAGAGACCCTGTCTCAAAAAAACTAAGTAAAAAAAAGAAAGAAATACAATCTCAGGGTGTGGCACTCAGGGAGCTTCAACAGTATCTGTACTGTTTTGTTGCTTAAATAATAATATCTAAAGGAAGCATGGCTTTGTTAGAATTTGACAAAGCCAGGTGGTGGACACATAGTATTTATTCTATATTCCCTGTATTTTTGTGTGTATTTACAATATTTCATATTTTTTTAATTTTTAAATCATTGCTGGGGCAGACCTCACTTTCTATAGCAAGAGAATGTTTGCCTGCGCTCCCCCAACCCCCAACCCCAGGGTGGGAACGATCTAGGGAGGGAGCCTAGAAGTCAGTTTCCATCCAGCCGTCTTCCTTCTACCTCTTGCTTTTTAGGGGCCAAACTTTCAGCAGAGAAGAGGAAAAAGGTAGTGTGAGAGCTCTTTATAATTGCTGATTGGTAGGAGACAGGAGCGAAATGAGATTAAAGATGGTACCTCAGAAGCTAAACAGACGGTGTGGTGCTGTCAGAGTCTAAGCCACTGTCAGCCCATCGGAATGGAGATTAGACCAGTGGAGGTTCTCTCAGCTTGTGGAGTCCGCAGGACAAGCCTTTCACCTCCAAATGCAAACCCATATTCTACCTCTTCTTATGTTACAGATTAGAATGAGAATAGGTGATTACTTGTCTGTCAGATATTAGGATCTTCTTAAGGGGCTGCAAAGAAAAATCCAAACTGCCTCCTTGAGTTGCCTGCCTTCCTCTCTTAGGTGCTCCATCAGCCTCCACACTTCTGTCAAAATCCTTTCACTATTTAGGGGGAAGTCGCCACTCAAATTTAGGCAAACTTATCACTTGGGCCTGGTGGTGGTGCATCATGGTATGGGTCAGCTGCTTGCCCCCAAAACAAACAAATAATTTCAGGTTTCCTAACCATTCTTGGCGGGGGTGAATCTACTTATCTCTGTAACTTCTTACAAGTCACCCCTTCTGGACTTGGCTGGTCATCATCTTCAAAATATTACCACCACCTTCTCTGCAATAAAACAGACTGCTTACTGTGTGTCAAGATCTGTTTTAAGCATTAAACTTGTTTAACCTTCATAGCGACCCTAGAGGATGAGTAAATTATTATCCATCCTATTTTATAGATAAAGAGACGGAGACACAGGGAGGTGAGGTCACTTGCCCAGAGTCTCGCAACTGGTAATAGGCAGAGTGAGAATTTGAACCCCAGCTGTCTGGCTCCAGGGTCCATCCCCTGATCTCTTGCGCTCATCCCCTGATCTCATGTGCTGTCTCTCCCATGAAGTGCAGGAGTGGACACTTCAAATAAACTGATGTATCAGCAGTGCCTCTGCAGAGTCCGGCAATAGTAGATGCTCAATAAATGGTTGCTTTGTTGAGATGATCTCCCAGCTCTCGTGCGACTTAATGTTGGGTGCTTCATCCTGTCTTTACTTTTCAGAGGTCAGCCTGTGGAGCAGTGGGGAAGAAGGGATCACAGCTGAGCTGGAAGACTGTTCTGGTCCAAGTCACAAACCGCCAAGTCACAGTCATCCCTTTTATTTTTAAACACACACATACCTCCTCGGACTGATGGCAGGTTGGGGTCAAGTTCTGTGTGTTCTGGTTTTGGATCAAGCTAATTTAGAGAAAGGATTGAGGTGGGGCTGGAGGCTGTGGTCATAAGCACTGGGGAAAGGACTGATTTCCAGCTCAGTTCATGTCCCTCTCTGCTGGGGTCTCCGCCTTGCTTGGGCTGAACTTTCCTTGGCCTTTGGCATTGTGGCCAGCTGGCCCATCAGACAGAGAAGATGGCATCCAACTGGCAGCTGTTCTGCCGGACCTAGATGGCTCTCGATAAGCCCTGCCCGGGCTCTGGCCCTCTGTTGTTTCTCTCCCACCATTAAGGTGGTAGTGGCCTTGTGGGGCCTCAGGCCAGAGCAGGCAGCAAACCAAGGATAGAGTAACAGAAGGCCCCGGGGGAGGGGCTTGTCCTTCCAGCCTGCTGGAGCTGCTGCCTCTCGCCCACCTTCCTGCTCTTGCCGAGACAGTGACTCAGGCCCAGACCACTCCCCGGGGAGCCAGGATTTCAGCCACTATCAACCACCACCGCCTACTCTTTGCTCAGCCCTCCCTCCATTCTCACCTCCCTTACCTCCCTCGCCCCCAAAACTGTGGGTCTCTTGCCCAGCTAGAGATAGCAGAAAGATACGGGTTGGGGCAGACTGAATCACTCCAGAGTTCTTTCCACCCCCAAGCCAGACCGAGGCTTATTCACATTTAGTAGGATTCTGGAGGCCAAGCAAAGACCCAGGAAGCAGGTTTAGGGTTCAGCCTCTTTCCACTCTTTGTCATGAAAGTGGGACTCTCCAAGGAAAGCAGGGACAAGAGCTCTGCTGGGGTGACCAGGGGATCCCCACCCAACTGCCATCTGGGCCTGCCTTTTATCTCTGCCTCTGCAGAGCGGGTGAGGAAACAAAAGATAGAGAAACCTAGCAAATTGAAAATGCAAAAGAGCTGTTTTTGTAAATAGACATTACACAAGAGCAGGGGCTTTTTTGGAAAGGTTTTACTGAGACAGACAGAATTAGCCAACTGGCATCATGCTGCTAATAGAGATATTTACTGTTTGAAAAAGTATATTTGTAGCTTTGGAGAACATCCTGTTGACTTTTTCTTTATTATGAAAGAAAATAGAATCTTTCCCCCCTTTGCCCTCCGTACACACAGAACTTTTTTTCTTTTTTGAGGTGGGGCAGTTGGGGGTTGGAGAAGAGGAGGGTTGAAAGAAATGTTTTCTCCATTTTGTTGCTGAGACTAAAATACCTCTTCTCCTGCCCTCTGGTGCTCATATTTATGGAATGGGAAGCAGAATCAAGCTAGGACTCCTACTCCAGAGGCAGAGAGCTCAGAACCCTCTTAATTTCTTCCAGAACTCAGAGACGCCCTGGGGAGCAAGCCCTGTCTTTACTCTGGCTCTCTGCTCACATCCCTGATTCCAAGGGGAGCACTGAGGCAAGTGTGAGGAGGAGGGAGGAGAGTCCCGAAGCCCAGTTGGGCCTCCTGCCCTGGAGCACTGCCAACCCCGGGCTGCTGTGACCTGGCAGTACCAAGGCCGCTGCTCTCAGGCTGTGGCACTATCGCTCTTGCCCCATGCCCTCCAAAGCAGCTGCTTCTCCTAAGGAAGTCCCCTGTGCCTGCAGTGGGAGAGCCACGGGGATGAAATGGGAACTCAAGGGGAGAAGAGGCACAAGAGTCTGCTGAAGTGCAGTTGTGTTGCCGTTCCTTTCTCCCTTCCTTGCCACCTTTCACTGCTTTCTGCAGGAATGCTCCGTTTCAGTGCAGGGAGAATCTGATCCTTCCATCAGGGCACCTGCCCAGTTTTTTGCCCACTTCTCTGGCAGAGTGGGCTCACATCTGCCATTTGGCAGCCTCGGAATAAACCCAGGAGGCTCTTCTCCTTTCACATATCCTCTCAGGCTCTGTAAAGTATTTTCCCTTAACGCATCGTACTCCAATAACTTCGTCAGGCTTTGCTCTCAAGGCCAAGGGCCCAATCCATTTTCTTGGTCTCCACTGAATGTACTGTTGCTGGACTCCAGCACTGGTGGGTATTCTTTTTAGTTTTTGGTTTTTGGGGTCTTTTGTTTGTGTTTTGTTTTGTTTTTTAGTTACGTAAGGATTGGGCGCCCAAAGACAATGATACTACCTTTCTTTGTTCTTTATGTAGCATTACCTAAGCATAGCTTTCTTCAGAAACCTTAAATCAGAGCATGTTATTTTCCAGGCCCCTTGGGCAATGCGCTTATTTTAGTCATTCATTTAATTATTCATCCAGTGCTTACTGTGTGCTCCGAACTAGACTATAAGCTGCATGAGATCTTAGAAGGAATCTGCCTCGTTCATCCTGATATCCCTAGAACCTAGCATAGTATTTGGAACAAAGGTGGCCCTTAACAAATGTTTCCTCATTCAATGAAAAGTTGAAAATAGCACTGTGCCTAGTACGGTACTTAACAAGGGTTGCCAAGAAGCATGACATACAGTCCTTGCCCTTGAGGTGCTATGTGTCATAATCCGAAAGCAGGACATTCACACATCAGAGTTAATTAGCCTGTACCCTTTACCATGCAGAGTTTACTTAAGTAATGAAAGGATGGCTCAATATTAGGAAATATGTTTACACAGTTCAACACAATAATAGGTCATAGGAGAACAAACTGGTCATCTAAATGCATGGTGAAAGGCATTGGTGGAAATCAAAAACCTAATCTTTGTAACTTTTAGTAAACTAGGAACAGAAAGATATTTACTTACAATTAGGAACCTTCCTGGCTGAAATCAAGAAGAGCTGCCTTCGTATTTGATAGTGAGGAATCAGATGTAAAGCATTTTACCAAAGTCGAAAACATTTTCTATAACTTCAAGCTAATACAATAACATAAGGCAAGAAACGGGTATAAATATTGGGGAAAAAGATGAATTTTATCATATTTTCATACTCTTAAGACTGTCTACCTGGAAAGCCTAATTAGTTATTTTTCTTCTTTTCCAATTGAATTTCTTAGGCTGTATAAATTAAGTATGTAGGTATGGTGACTGGCTACAGAGTAAATGTGCCAGGAAGATAAATTGAAAAAGAGAATCCCATTTACAGTGTAACCAAAAATATAAAATTCCATGGAATAAACCTAAGACATGTATAGAGCTAAAACTTCACATGTGTTACTTTGGGATCTTAATATTTAACAAAGTATATGTAGAGGATGGATACGATAAAAAAAACCTTAAGACCAAGAGAGATAAAAAGACTTGGATGAATGAAAAGAAATATGGCTCTGAATGAGCAAACCAAAAATAGGATCTTCAAAAGTTAATCTATAAATATATTGCACTTCTGGTAATATCCTTATCAGGGGTTTTTAGGTGTAGGAGTGAGAGCATACAGCTAGTGAAATTTATCTTGAATAATTAAAACAGCCAAATTATCTGAAAAAAAATTTAATGATAAAGGATTTGCTTTGCTAAGTATCAGGAACTTTGATACATCTTAATAAATCTGTTATTGGCAAAAGAGTAGATTACTCTGTGATAGGGAATAGTAGATGCATTTAATGTTGATAAAATAATTTTTCAAAGATGGAATTTTTTAAAACTATGTTAAAACACCTAACTAGTCATACACTCAAACTCTAAATACAGCAAAGATTTAAATATAAAAAATAAACCACTAAAATTCACGTGGAAATGCAAGGGACACAGAATAGTCAAAATGATCTTGACAAAGAACAAAGCTGGAGAACTCACACTCCCCAGTCTTAATACTACAAAGCTACAGTAATGAAGGTTGTGTGGTGCTGTCATCGAGATAGACATGTAGATGAATGGAATAGAACTGAGAGTCTAGAAATAAACCCTTACATATATGGACAATTGATTTGTAACAAGGATACCAGAACAGTTCTGTGGAAAAAGAATGATCTTCAGCAAACAGTGCTGGGACAAATGGATAGCCTCTTGCCAAGGAATGAAGTTGGACCCCTACCTCACACCATATTTAAAAATTAACTCAAAATGGATCAAAGACGTAAATGTAAGAGCTAAACTATAAAAGTCTTAGAAGAAAAGACAGGAGTAAATCTTCATGACCTTGGATTTGTCAAAGGATTCTTATATATGACACCAAAAGCATGAGCGACAAAAGAAAAAACAGGTAAATTGGACTTCATCAAAATGTAGAACTTTGTGCTTCAAAGGACACCATTAAGAAAGTAGAAACCCAACCCATGGATGAGAGAAAATATTTCTGATTACGGGCTAATACCCAGAATATACAAAGAACTCTTAGAACAGTAATGATAAAACAGTTTTAGAATGAGCAAAGGATTTGAATAGATGTTTCTCCAAAGATATACAAATGAACACATGAAAATATGCTCAACGTCATTAGTCATTAGAGAAATGCACATCAGAAACACTACCTGATACCCACTAGGATGACTGAAATGAAAAAGACAGTAAGTGTTGGCCAGGATGTGGAGAAATTGGAACCCTTATATACCACTGGTGGGAATGTAAAATGATACAGTTACTTTGGAAAACAGTCTGGCACATCCTCAAAAGGTTAAACAGAGTGACCATATGACCCAGCAGTTTTGCTCCTACATATCCACACAAAATCTTGAACATAAATGTTTGTCACAGCATTCATTAATACCCAAAAAGGGAAACAACCCAACTGTCCATCATATAAGTGGATAAACAAAATGTAAATCCATACCCTGAACTAGTATTCAGTGATTAAAAAAATAAAAGGATGGAGTACTGATATATGCTACAACATGGATGACCTTCAAAAACATTTTGCTAAGTGAAGGAGGCTGACACAAAAGGCCACATACAAATATAATTCTATTTCTGTGCATTGTCCAGAAAAGGCAAATTCATAGAGACAAAGCAGAGTAATGGGTGCCAGAGCTGGGGGAGGGGAGTTGCTTGCTAATAGGTGTGGGGTTTCTTTTTGGTGTGATGAAAATGTTCTGAAATTAGATAGCAGGGATTTTGCATGATTCTGGGAATATACTAAAACCCCAAATTGTACACTTTAAAAGGGTGAATGTTATGGTATGTTATTTAAAAATAAACCAGATTCTGAGTAAAGACGACAGATTGAATACATACATCTAATTTATCTCCCTCACAAATCCTACAAAAAGCACAGTAAAGCAATTTTTTTAAGGCATAAATCCATAGTTCAGGGAGAATAGAAGAGACATTAACAACGAAATTCGGGAATTAGAGTGCAGTTACATGAGGTAACTGACTTAGTTCCAAGAAAGTCAAATCCCAAACTGGCATTTGAGAAAACCAAGAGTTATCCCACCTTACAGAATTCTCAAAGGTTTGGGAGTTGGTGCTAAGTACCTCTAGAAGTTGGGTGAAGCCAAGGGCTGAGATCAGGGTGATTGGTTGAAAACTATGAATAGTTTAGAGCCCTAACATCTCCCTAACTCCTTATCACTGGGAGACTGTTCCCACCCCACCCTAGCAGAAGAATGAAGAGTCCTCCACCCCAACCCCCACCTCCAAAGAATTCTGTACCAGGGGACACAAAGGTGGATTTAAGGTGTAAAACTTGTAAAGGTTAAGCCTCAGGGCCCCAACTTAAATGAACTTTTTCCAAGACCCTAGAAGGAACCCCAGGCGTACCTATGTTGTGGTAAACTGAAACATAAAGTATTTATATTGCAATGAGTTTGGCAAACCTCTATCTTCATTCCTGCTTTTACTTCTTCATACTACCCCTCATGTCAGGCAGTCCTGGAGTAGCCTAGGCTTTTTTGGTGGATGGAACTAGGGAAGGGTGAATTGGGAGTATACTGTTTTAACTGTACTTTGTAAAGACATCTTTGGAAATTGTTAATAAAACAAGAAATCACAGACTCCTGAGTTGAAAATGTGTAAAGGTTACCTTTTGTGGTCAATTTTGAGTTTACCTAACTAAAGAGAAAATTGGATTTAAAAATAATGGAAAACAAAAATGATAAGGTGAGTGCTTAAATATATAGAAATCATTCTGAAATCAAAGCATAATAAAACATTTTCCAATTGTACCAAAAGTGAGTAATCCATTAAGAGAACGAGATCCATTTTAAATAGGAGTGATGATTGTTAGATAACTCGGTTAACAAAGAGGAGGAGCAAATCAGAGGAACACATTGATAAAACATTTAAACTTCCAGCAGATTTAACATGAAAGACATAATGAAGATAACAAAATTCAAAATATGCTCTCCTACAAAGACATTAATGACAAACTGGTCACTCATTAATTCAAAGAACATTTAAGATTAGTCACTATACAAGAAACCTTGAAATGTGCCCTGACATCTTAGTTTATTTGCAGAGGAAACATGAGATTTTTCTAAATTTTACAACAATCCTAAAATTTAGATATTACCAGTAAGCTGAAAAAGGCTTTTCTAAACCATCAGTAGTAGAAAACAAATTTCAAACACCCATACCAGAGGAAAGAGGGAATTATCTTTTTTACTCTAAGAAAGTGATGCTACCAACTCTGTGTCACATCAAGAGGCAACTAAACCCTAAGCAGCCCAGAAATGTAGGGAGACAAAGAGGTGTGTTAGGCAGATGATTCATAAAAATACTACATTCTTTTCTGATGTTTGTGTCATTTATTAGCTTTTAAAACTTGGCATTTGTTATGCTCTTTTCTCTGCCTAAATATTCACTTTCATGCCTAGTTGTATATTTGTAATTTTCTTTAAATGGGACATACAAAATTGTATAAACTTCAAACCCGCCTCTGAGAGGGCAGCCAGCACAGCTGAGGGTGGGACTGCCCTAGTGAAGTCAGGAGGATGAAGTGAATGCATGCCCTCAGAGTGCCAAGGCACACCCCTTCCCCTCCCCACCACACAGACACACATGTGCACACATACATGCACACACAAGCTCTTCCATTGCCGAGTTCCCAGAACGGCAGGAGATTGGAAGAATCTTCTCTAAGGAATTTTACCCGCCCAAGAGAAAAGACTAGAAAGATAGTGACATCAGGGAGTTCCCCACAAAACTGTGCAGCCAGGTTGCAGATTGCCCTACCCAGTAGTTAAACATGGTTCTTGTGCTCAGAGCTTCTTGTCAACTCTTTTTGTCTCCCAGTCATATATGAGAGTAGGCAACCAAGAATTACCACACATCCAAGCAAAGCACTTAGTATGAAACATAAAGACTCAACAAAAAGAAAAAAAGCAACTTGGAGGAAAACTGAAACTATAAAGGGAAGAAGCAACTTTTAATTAAAGCTGTTAAGATCCTCAGAGAGATAAGGCATCCATGAAATAAAACAAGATACCATTTTAAAAGCACATCCGGAAAATTTAAAAGAGCTCTTAGAAATTAAAATCTGATCGCAGAAAAGAAAAAAAAAAAAAAAAACCTTCCTAGAAGCGTTAGAAGATAAAATTGAGAAACAGAAATTAGAGGACCAGGCAAGGAGGCTCAGCATCGAAATTGTAAGTTTCAGAAGTAGGAAACAGAAGACAGAAGAAATCAACAAGAAAATTTTTAAATCCCAGAACTGAAGATGATAAATTGCCAAATTGAAACAGTCCTGTGAGTACCTAGCACAGTGGATGGAAATAGACCCACATCGTTGTAAAATTATACAACACCGTGGCCAACACAATATTTTCTTATTGTGTAAGAAAATAAAAAGCGGGTTATCTACAGAGGATGGGACTCAGAATGGCTTCAGACTTTCCCACAGCAGCAGTACTGGGAAGTTAGAAGATGAGAGCAGTGCCTTTGAAATTCTGTCAGAAATTATGTCCAGCCTTCAATTCTATGCCCAAACTAGCCTGCAGGTAGAAGGAAAAGGTTTTAGGATGTGCAAAGTCTCAAAAATGACCTCCCACACATACTTTGTTCCCACCAAAATAAGGGGTAAACCAGAGGAGGACCAAGGAAAACTCATGAGAGAGAAGTCAAAGGAATCCCAGAAAGATTGGTGAAGGGAGAACTGGGGCTGAGAGCCTCACGGCTGGGGAGCAGGCAGCCAGTCCAGGCTGGAGCCAGGTGGCAGTTGCAGAGCACACTCTCCAGAAGATACAAGATAGCACCTGATATGATGAATGTATTGAAGCCAGAGTTAGACCACAGATTGAATTGGGGATAAGTACGTAGACAATTAACCAAATGAAAGAAAAGTGACAATTACCAATTTTAGGGAAAGTAAAAAAAAAAAAGTATGCATGTTATTATGTATTACTGCTGCATGACACATTATCCCACAACTTAGTGGCTGGAAACAACAATAAATAGTTTCTGTTGGTCAGGAATTTGGGAGTGGCATAGCTCGAGCTTTGACTTGGAAACTCTCATGAGTTTGTTACTCAGTACATCGGCTGCAACTGCAGTGCCCTAAAGCTTTAACTGAGGCTGAACAATCTGCTGGCTCCCAAGGGCAGGATGGAAGAAAAATCACAATATCCTCCTAATAGGTGACTTAATATTGAGCTAACCAAGTTATACTGTAACTATATTGAGAAGAAGAGCTGCAAGTGTGGCTTCATGAAGTGGGGATGGGTACCCAAAAATATTTTAATTAAATCCTCATCTTCCAAAGTAAAAAGTCAATAGCTAAAGTAGCTTTTTAGCGCCTAAAATCCTAACAATCTAGAGGTAGCAATATAAGCATTTATCTTTAGATGTGCAAAGGTAAATACTAGAAATTCAGTTGAGTTGAAAGTGGTTGTTTCTGGCAAATGAGATTAGGGAGTCCTGGGAGCTAAGGTTTTCCTTAAGAAATCTTGTTGCCTTATTAGACTATGCACACTATAACTTTGATACTAATAACTAGTTTAGATTAACAAAGGGAAGCCATAAAAGTAAGTAAACATAGGTGAATAGTTGCAGGTTGATGGAGTGGAGGAAGCAGGTCGTCCTCATTTTGATACCAGAAGAAGAAATCACAAAAGAAAAGGCAGATTTAATAGATTTGATTTCATACTCATCAAAAACTTATGCACATTAAACACAAACATGTACAGAAGTGAAAGGCAAACACTGATCCGGGGAAAAAAGTCCTGCTATACAAACCAAAAGGTGGTTAGTAAAATGTAAATTGTTTCAATCTTTTCAAAAATATTAAATGTTTCAATCTGTCTCTAGGGCAGTTTGTCAAATACAGAATTGATCCTGTATGACTCTTGGTGCACACGAAGATTTAGCTATTAGAGTTTTTGTTCATAATAGAAGAAAAATGTGAAACAGTTGAAATGACCAGCAGTAAGTGATGAGGTTACGGAAATAAAACGAGTGGTACACTTCCATTGTATACCTGAACCACTCGTTTTACTTCTGTAGCTCTTAAAAATCAGGAGAGTGAAAATAATATATTCTCATAAAACCATTCGTGATATATATTTCTTTCACTTTTTAATTTAAAACTTACGTGAATATTTACATATACACATGCACACATATGTACACACTGTGTGAGTCAGGGTATTAATGTTTTCCTTTGGGGTTGTGTGTGAGTGTGTGCGTGCACTTTTTCCTTTGCGTTTTTCTATGTCTTCCAAGTTTTAACACTGATCAGGTGCTATTTTGTAGTCAAGAAAAAAAACAGGGGTTTTTTTGGTTTATTTGAAAAAAAATGTGGAAAGTGCAAAGAAGAAAACAGTAATCATATTCTCACCACCCAGAATTAGCCACTACCAACATTTGGCATATTTGCTTCAGTTTTTCTTTCTGTAAATTTTAAAAATATAAATAACAACACTAAAACATTAACCTTGGCCATATTTTAGATCTGAGAATCATGGCTGGGTTTTTCTCCCTCTTCTTTTCCTCCCTTATCCCCACCCACCCCATCCCCTTTTATTTCTCAAACGTTTTCCTCAATGGAGCATGTTTTTCTATATAATTCGTTTTAAAGTTACTGTTTCTCCCATGTGAATACTTTTTTGAGGAGATGAACTGTAATTAAGCTGTGAAAGGGTAGAATATTTTTTTAAATGCCCAATAGTCTTAGACATTTAAGAAGAAGGTGGCGCCGCGGTGGCTCAAGCCTGTAATCCCAGCACTTTGGAAGGCCGAGACGGGCGGATCACGAGGTCAGGAGATCGAAACCATCCTGGCTAACACGGTGAAATCCCGTCTCTACTAAAAATACAAAAAAATTAGCTGGGCGAGGTGGCGGGCGCCTGTAGTCCCAGCTACTCGGGAGGCCGAGGCAGGAGAATGGCGTGAACCCGGGAGGCGGAGCTTGCAGTGAGCTGAGATCGCGCCACTGCACTCCAGCCTGGGGCAGAGCGAGACTCTGTCTCAAAAAAAAAAAAAAAAAGTAAGAAGTTTTCCTGGGAGCAGAGAAAGCATTCCATAGAGGTGGGGTAGCCATTTGTCCTGGTTGCCCTGGGCAGTCCAAGTTGTTCTGATGACATGTACTCCAAAATGTCCCGGTTTGAGACAGGAAATTATAAGGAGTCTAGATTTGGGGGATTAATGAACAGCCACTTGGCTGAATCATGGCAGTTGTACTGAGTGAATAGGAAAGAAATTAAAAGTAAGATTGAGACCATATTACAGAAGCCTGTTGAATACTAATGTAAGTTCCTCCACTGATTCTAGGGCTGAGGCAGGAAATGTACAAGATGCGCTTGGTACATGTTGTAGTGCCAGAAAGTAAGGAAATACTAAACACACACACATACGTACATACATACATACATACCTATGTTGATGTGGATATGTCAAAGGGACACAGGCCAACTGAAAGAGCTGCCAGTGGTGAAAGCTGGAACAGTTTGAGCATCAAAATAATGTATTGGATTATAACCCAAAATATAAGCTAAATATCTATGAGTCCATGCTGATATTGAATGGTTGAATAAATAAGAAATAGGACTCTGCATGATGCTTTCCTCCCAAGGAGTGCAGTAGGGAAAGGGAGAAGGGGGAGTAACTTCACAGTAGGAAGCTGGGAAAGATGACCTTGATCAGCCTGGTGATCAAGGTTCACATCAGCAGGGTAAGGCATGTTGACATCGTGGACCCTGGGCATGTTGTAGTGAGGATGACTCTTCTGCTCTGTGATCTACCCCGAAAGCCGTAACTCCAGTCTAGTCAGGAGAAAAGCATCAGACAAATCCAAGTTGGCATTCTATAAATGCCTGACCAGCACTTCTTAAAACTGATATGGTCATCAAAAGCAGGGAGAGATTTAGAAACTGTCACAGCCAAGCAGAGCCTCGGGGCACATAGCGACTGAAGGTGACGTGGTGACCTGGGTGGGATGCTGGAACTGAGAAACGACATGGAGAAAACTGAGGAGGTCTAAAGAAAGGATAGTCTTGACCCTGTCTCTGTTGGTTCACTGATTGTGACCAATGTACCACACCAATATCGGATGTTAATAAAAAGGGAAACTGAGGGTGGGCAACATAGGAATTACATACTTCCTTCACAATTTTCTTTGAATCTAAAACTTTTCAATGTGAAGGATTTTTTTAAAGTGTTCTCATAGGGCTTTTGAGCAGGTGAGTTGAAAAATAATTAGAACAGTATGATAGGTCTCCGTGATCGTCAGTAACTGTGATGAAAATACAAGGAGAGACCTGTTCTGTCTGTGTGGTGTACATCACCCCTTATTGTGCCAGAGCACCCAGTTCAGCACAAACTTCCTCCCGTTCATTTCCAGACCCTTAAGAACAATGAGCCCCTTGGAATTCCACAGGACTTTAAAACTAGGTATTTTCATTACATACTTATAACAAATTCATATGAAAAGAGTATTGAACTGTGGGTAGCAGAGAGAAAACTGGGCTGGACAGCAGGGGTCCTGGTTGCTTCTTCCTGGTTCTCTTGTGAGCCAGCAGAGTGACCCTGGGCTTGTCACTGAACCTCTCTGGATCCGCTTCCTCATCTACAAAAGGAGAGGGTTGAACTGGGGAAAAAATTTCTATGGTAACTTACAGTTCTAAAAATACCATGATACTAAATTAAGGTTTAGAGGGAGGCTGTAGCACCACAAATAATGGAATCTACGTTTCTGATTTCTTGGTCCCTTGTCTACAGTACTAAACTCCAAGAATCGTTTTGAAGACCACTCTGAGACTTCTTTAGAATTCTCATCCTACTCCCCATATTCTTGGAGTGGAGATTCAGTTTAGAATTCCAGTTTTAGATAAGCTGAAGGGATTCCAACTCCTTTGTTTCATAGTTTAAGAAACTGGGCTCCAGAGAGATTGAGATTTGTTCAAATCACAAAACGAGTCGGAGGCAGAGGCCAGGTTTTCTGATATCAGGTCTAGAGCGCTTTCACCTGCAGCATGCTTCCCACAGAATACGGGCTGTCTTTTTACAATGCCACCAGGACCTCATTTGCACTGTCTCCAGCGTGGTCCTTGAGGGCAATTGCTGGCTGTCCAAAAACCATCATGTCTGTCAGCTCTAATCCCTGAGAATGGGAAAAGTAACCAGGGTGCAGGGAAGGGACCCATCTCCCGGTGAACCTTTCCTCTTTAGGTCTGAGAAAGGAAACAATTTCATTTTTTCTTTCCCTTTCATTTCCAGACCTTACCTTTCCTCCTTGGTTATTATGTAGCCAGAAATTATTTGTTTACAGAAGATGCGAATCAGCCAGCCCCTGAAGGGTTAACACTCCCAAATTATGGGGCTGGGTTAACAATAAACAGGATGTCCTCCAGAAATTAAATTTAAACTGCTGTGACTCAGGCTGGCCCATCCCCTCCACTGGATCGCTGCTTGGGGTCATTATCGGTGGTTAATTACACCCTTGGGTTTAGCAACAGTGTGTTGGTCAGTCTGGGCCAAAGGAAAGCAGGCTCAGGGAGAAGGAGTTGTGGAGGGAAGGGTGGGACCTGGGCCTGGTGGAGCGGGTCTGGTGTATTGTGGAAGCGGGAGGTTTGAATGGAAGAGCCAAAAGGAGAGGGATGAGCATGGCTGGCTGAGAGCCCTCTGCCGGAGCTGATCCCAGGGATTCTTGACTCACTTCCTACCTGGGGTCGAGAGCCTACCCTTTCCATAGCCACTGGGATGCACTTTCTAGCCTGGCCGCTTTTCTTCCTGGAATCAGAGAATCATAGAATGCTCAGTGCCTCAAGGAAGCTCCTAAATTACCTACTTTAATCTATTCATTTTATGGAGCAGGAAATGGAGTCCTAGTGCCCAGTGCAGCCGTCACCTGCCAAAGGGCAGCCTGCTCAGTGGAAGCAGAGGCCAGGCTAATGCTCAGGTTGAGACTCCTAGACCCATGATCCTCTTTCTGCTGTACCATGCTGTAAAGTAGGGAATCTGAGGTGCAGCTCTTCATAACAAGTCCAAGGCAGACTTGGGCTGGATTTCAGATTCTTTTCCAAGCTAGCAGCTTTTTGATTTTGTGAGTTTTCCCAGGGAAATAATCCGGCCTGGCCAATCATTAATGCCTCTGTTATTTATTACCTCTCCCCAGTCTCCCAAGAAGATTTACAGATCCACAGTTTGCCCCTCTATAGAGAAGCAGTGAAGGACCTAATATAGACCATAGTGGTTCGTGATTTCAAGGATAGCTATTATAGTGAGTCTGCAGTGAGTCTGTAATTTCTGAGTTTGCAACTCCTCAAGACACAAGGTCTTATTGTTATTCACAGGGTGTCTCCCCTTTCCTGCCCTTCTCACCTTTCCTTTCCTTTCCTCCCCTCCTCCTCCTCTTTCTTCCCTTCTGTTCCCTTCCTTTATCTCTTTAAGAGACAGGGTCTCCTTCTGTTGCCCAGGCTAGGGTGCAGTGGTATGATCATAATTCACTCCAGCCTCGAACTCCTGGGCTTAAGTGATCCTACTGTTTCAGCCTCTCAAGTGACTGGGACTACAGGCATGTGCCACCACACCCGGCTGATTTTTGGTGGTGGTGGTTGTTTTGAGATAGGATCTTGCTGTATTGCCCAGTCTAGTCTTGAACTCCTGGTTCAAGCAGTCCTCCACCTGGGCCTCCCAAAGTGCTGGGATTACAGGTATGAGCTGCCATACCAAACTGAATTTTTTTTTTTTTTTTTGAGATAGGGTCTTGCTCTGTCACTTAGGCTAGAGTACAGTGGTGCAATTATAGCTCACTACAGCCTCAGACTCCTTGCCCTCACCTTTTCATTGTCTTTAAATGACAGACTGTCAGTAGCAAAGATGTTCTGGGGCAGAACAATCTGTGTCTGACACTGTAGGTGGGAGGACCTCTCTCTAACCAAGCCCAGATGCCAGTGGTTGTATGCCCAACAGGGCACATGGTCCAAGTACCAAGTAGCAAGCCATGGCCATGCTTCCTCACCCTCCTGGAGGAAAGTGGCATGTACTGTACTGATACTTTCAGCTGCATCCTTCCCCACTTCTCACAATATCCCTCTTTGTCTCTTTCTCTTATAGGATTCCTTTTAAGATTGGGCAGCCCAAGAAACAGATTGTGCCCAAAACAGTGAGTAACTCGATTGTTGTGCTGTGAGATTCAGTTCTGTATCACATGGCCTTTGCGTAGAACCAAAGCTTTGAATCAACACATCTTGGGGCTGGGAAGACGGCAGCCTGGGCCTTATTCCCGCTTATGTAGATCTAGAACCTCACACAGACTGGGGCTTAGAGGGGCCTCCTGTCCTGGGACATTTCCCCTAGGAAAGGTTAGCCTGGGCTCTTTATCGTCCTTGGGCAGGTGGAAGAGGTGGATTAAAAAAATGTAGAGAAAGATATTGCTTCAGAACAGTCCACCTCTAGGGACTGGCTTGCAGTCTACACTTTTCCTAAGAGTGTTCCTGAAACAGAGGCCCCCACCAAAGATATTGCCCAGGCATTTATTTCTGTTACCTCAGCTGCAGAAAAGTCCAGGAAGCTTTTCCCGGTGGCCTCAGCCTGTTTGTCCCAACTTCCAAATGCATTCTTGGCCATGACCCAGAGTCACTCAGCAGGAAGGGAAGGTTGAATCCCACCCCCCTTTAAGCCCACAGTTTTTATCCCTAGAATGTTCTTATCTCCAGAATGGGAAAGGAAGAAAATCGTAGATTCTTGGGAAGTTAGAGCTGGAAGCTCGTAGAGATCATCTAGTCCAACCTCCTGATTTTTCTTGATGAAGAAAATGAGACCCATGGAAAGTTGCAGCGACTTTCTCAAGTTATAAAAACCCCACACTGGCAAAGCTGGAGTTAGAACTCAGGCGTGAGCCCCTGGCCGATACTCTTTCCATTGCCTGATGCTTCCCTGGGCTGTGAAGCCCTCCCATTGTTTTAGAATCCCAGTGCAAAATGGCCTTTTCAACCTCCTGACCCATAAATCTGAGTAGGTCTCTTGGTTTTAATGTGGGAGACCACAACTGTAGAGCCTCTCTGATGTGACAGCTACAGAAAGTCCAGTGCTGTGCTGGTGGCAGAGGCCCTCGTCTGTCATCCCAGCCCCTGACAGTTCTTGTCTTACTAGCTTCTCCCCTCCTTGGCAGAGCTCTCAAAAGCATAGGAAAGAGATTGCTTCAGTCTGGTGAGAAGTTTGGCACACATCTGACCAATGGCCCCATCTCTAGCAAATCCAAAGTAAGATCACTTGAGAGGACACAGGCCCAAGTTAAAAGCACCCTGACAGGGTACAGTGGCTTATGCCCGTAATCCCAACACTTTGGAAGGCCGAGGTGGGGGGATGATTTCAAGCAAGAATTTTGAGACCAGCCTGGGCAACAAAGAGAGACCCCAACTCTACAAAAAAAAAATGCACGCCTGTAGTCCCAGCTACTTGGGAGGCTAAAGCAGGAGGATTGCTTGAGCGCAGGAGTTCAAGGCCACAGTGAGCTCTGATTGCACCACTGCACTCCACCCTGGGTAATAGATTGAGACCCTGTCTGTTAAAAAAAAGAAAAAAAAGCTGGGGAGGGGGGCCTCTCTCTGCTTCATGCAGAGGCAGATTGCTGACCAACTCAGCGATGACCTCTCATGCGGAGGCTGACCATCTGTAGAGGCTCTCAGCTGAAGTCCAGAGAATCTGGGTGTGCATATGTTGGGCTCTAGCCGGCTGCAGGAAGTGGGAAGGTGTGGCTTTGAGTCTCCAGAGTTTAATCCATGACAGATCTGAAAGAGAAGTGGTTTCAAGAGGGGTATTTTACTCTGAATGCTCACTACAAACAAAAACCTTCCCAGCACCCCAATCTTTATCACAATGAACTTTGTTCTCCACAGGAAGTGTAGGCAAACCAGCTGCTTTGCCAGTGTGTTGGTGGCAAGATCTCTGGCTCCGTTCATCTAAGGAGTGGCAAGGACTCACAGTGAGGGCAGATGCACACAGGGCGTCTCTCTTCCCTTCCTCACATCTGTCTTGCTGGAGATGGAATTGTGGTCCTCTGATTATGGCATCTGCTCTCTGATAGACTGGGGGTCAGGTAGGGGTTAAGAAGCCAGGTTTGGGAGGCTGGCGCCCTGGGTCCACATCCTGGCTCTGCCACATGCTGTCTGTGACCTTGGGCAAGTTTTTTAACCTCTAGAGCCTTTGTTTTCTCATTTATAAAATGAGGATGATGACAGTACCTGTGTCACAGATGTTACTTTGAGGCTCACACAAGGTAATACATTGAAGGCACCTAACACGGTGTCTGGCACAAAATAAGTCCCCAGTTAATATTAACTACATCACAGGAAGCTGGTTGATTTGACCCTCTTTATGAACCATCAGGGACTCAGCCTGTCCCAGGCAGCTAGATTTCCCAGTGCAACAAAGTCGGCTAGGCCTTTGATCTCTCACAAGGAATCACAGCTGAGCTACAACTTGGAGTAGTTATTTGCTTCCCTGGCCTAGACCCCTCCACTCCCCAGAGGCACTAAAGTAGAAGTAGCAAGACCCTGCCTCTTCAGTCTCGTTCCCCACCCACCACCCCCTCCCGGCCCCCGAAACAGGCCTGGGCTGTGTGGCTGTCTCAGCATCTCTGGCATCTGCCCTCGGACAGCAGTGACGCACTCTGTTGTTCTTGCCCAGGCACTTTCAGGGAGGGGAGCAGCTGTGGCTGCCTGGGTTATTGGAAGTCATGGAGCCCCTGTCATGGGAAGAAATGCTCATGTTATCTTCAGGGAGTTTCAGGAGGTTTTTGGCTCAGGGCACCCAACTGTCAGGCACAAAGACAGCATTGTGTCCCTACCCTCACTGTTCTCCTGTGCCCAGGTTATTAACACAAATTCCATTATTGTCAAGGCTTTGGCTAGAATGACTTGTTACTGCTGGGGCTGACCATTAGAACTGAGATGGAGGAACAAAAGCTCCCCCAATCCCGATCCTCACCTTCCACCCAGTCCCCTCCCGCTCCCCAGGTCCCATAAAGTGGCTGGAGCATCTTAGCACAGAAAGAAGCCGCCGCACCTTCCTGCATAACCTGGGAAGATGGAAGAGCTCTTCTAAGCTTTGCTCTTTGTGTCCGCCTGAAACAAGGGTTACTGTGAGTCTTGCACACAAGGAACATGCACTCCAAGGTTCCTAGCCGGGTGGGTGCGCTGCAAAGTAAGGGCGAAGAGAGTCTGGCCACATGCAGCCTCTCCACTGGAGAAGGATTTTCACCTGCCAGGCGACAGGGCCCTTAGCCTCATTAATCCTGCTAGAACACACCTACAGGGAGCCCACTTTCCACCCAGAGCATCCCTTGAAGGAGGGGGCTTCCCAGAGTGCTGAGGATTCTGGGCTTCTCAGACTGCGATCAGATGCACCTCAGCCCTGGGATCAGAGCCCCAGCCCTGCCTGCCAGTTTCCTTTTTCACTTCACCATGAGCATAAGTTTGGGTGGGAACTCAGCCTGTTCATTCACTTAATACTGAGTTCCCACTCTGTGCCAGGGCATGGCCTGTGCACTGCCAATAGAGCAGAGAACAGCAAAACCCCTTCCTCCCACCGTGGGCCTTGGAGAATGAATGCAGGGAGTGGCCAAAGGTAGTGTCTGGGGCTTGGTTCTCCCTGCACTAACCTCGCCAGCCTGGCCCAGCTTGCCCTGATCCCCTGACGGTCCGTGCACATGTGTTTATACTTGCATTGTTGACTGGGGTCCAATTGCCTTTTTGGCAAAGGCATCAAGCATTCAAAGATGTTCAGATCTTTTCTGTCTGGCTCTTTTCCTCAGAATGAGGCTCCAGTGTGTCCCTTTAGTCCCTTAGCCATTATCTGAGAGGCTAGAATTCTGGCAGTGTCCCCGTACATCTTTCCCCAGTGAAGGAGAGAGCTCTTGGACCAGCGAGCTAGAGAAGCAACCCACCCGGGCCGCTGGAAGCAGGGAGGTGAAATGTGTCCGAACTCCTCTCAGGCTGTCAGATGGCCTTGAGCGGCACCAAGTAGAAAACGCACTTCTGCCCCCAACCTGCTCCTCGGCTTCATTGTGAGACCTCGAGTTCC
This sequence comes from Rhinopithecus bieti, assembly GCF_001698545.2. Lineage (NCBI taxonomy): Eukaryota > Metazoa > Chordata > Mammalia > Primates > Cercopithecidae > Rhinopithecus > Rhinopithecus bieti. Next base: position 570,044 of record NW_016809657.1, read on the forward strand.
TCAGCTTCCAGAATGATCCAACCTAGCTGAAAACGTGAAGTCCCTCCCGATACAAGTCCAAACAGTCCCCAGCCAGGGAGACCAGGTGTTCTCTGACATCCCACACACATCGGCACACTTGGGGGATTGCAAAAGAGAGGAAGGGAGCCAAAGGCTGGGGCCCCAGGTTACAGCTGACACTCAGCTACCCTCCCAAAGAGCACCCCTGTGTGTTCTGGATCTCTAGAAGAGTTTGGTTTGGGCCAAGTAGGGCTTAGTTTTAATTTTCTCTTTCTGGAAATAAATACTTTTAGTAAGTAAAGATGCTGCTCAGCTGTCATATCCTGCAAAGTTAGAAGAAAGATGTGGGCCAGGCGCAGTGGCTCATGCCTGCAATCCCAGCACTTTGGGAAGCCAAGGCAGGCAGATCACTTGAGGCCAGGAGTTCAAGACTAGCCCAGGTAACATGGTGACCCCATCTCTACCAAAAAAAAAAAAAAAAAAAATTCGAACATCAGCCAGGTGTGGTGGCTCACTCCTATAGTCCCAGCTACTCAGGAGGCTGAGGCATGAGAATTGCTTGGGCCTGGGAGGCAGAGGTTGCAGTGAGCAGAGGTTGTGTCACCGTACTCCAGTCTGAGCGACAGAGTGAGACTCTGTCTCAAAAAAAAAAAAAAAAAGAAAAGGATGTGTCTAGCAGGCTGGGCACAGTGGCTCACACCTGTAATCCCAGCACTTTGAGAGGCCAAGGCACGGGGGATGATCACCTGAGGTCAGGAGTTCGAGGCCAGCCTGACCAACATGGAGAAACCCCGTCTCTACTAAAAACACAAAGATTAGCTGCGCATGGTGGCACATGCCTGTAATCCCAGCTACTCGGGAGGCTGAGGCAGGAGAATCGCTTGAACCCGGGAGGCAGAGGTTGCAGTGAGCCAAGATGGCACTATTGCACTCCAACCTGGGTGACAAGAGCGGAACTCCGTCTCAAAAAAATAAAAAAATAAAAAATAAAAGTGTGTCTAGTAGAGAGCTAGGGCACTGTCACAGCACCCAAGCATGGGGCTCTACCCTTAGCCAACATCAGGGTTTCCCTGGCTGCCGGTTTCCTGTGTGCTTAGAGCAGTTCTCTTCTCTGCAAACAGGTTTATAGCCCAGCCTGCAGCCCCAGATTGCCCTGGTCTTCCCAACACCCCAGTGAGCAGGAGAAAACACAGAAACTAACATTTAGTGAGCACTGCCGTGGGCCAGGCGCCTTGCAGTCTGTTCTGCACGCACTGCCTCCTGATCCTCAAAAGGAACCACTGAGGTAGATATTATTATCAGCTATTTCCTTGTAAGCCACCTAAAGTTGGCTGGGTGAGGTGGCTTACACTTGTAATCCCAGCACTTTGGGAGGCCAATGCAAGAGGATCACTTGAGGCCAGAAGTTCAAGACCAGCCTAGGCAACATAGCAAAATCCCATCTCCACAAAAATTTAAAAAAATTAGCCAGGCATAATGGCATATGCCTATAGTCCCAGCTATGCAGGAGGCTGAGACAGGAGTATTCCTGGAGCCTAGAAGGTCAAGGCTACAGTGAGCCATGATGCCACCACTGCATTCCAGCCTGGGCAACAGAGCAAAACTCTGTCTCAAAAAAAAAAAAAAAAATGCTCAGTACTATCAAGGCTCCACAACTAGTATCAGAGTTCATATCTTACCTGTCTCTGCTCATGCCTCTAAACTGCATTCTTCTTGCCCCGCTGCAGCAAACTAGGCTGACACCAAAGTACAGACTTTCAAGGGCCCCGACAAGGCTCTTTCACACCAAAGCAAATTTCCCACCTGCAGTCACACCAGCCTTTCCATTCCTTTAGCTAACTAAGACTTTGGTTCCTGCAAACTTGCAAATCCCCTGGGACAGGCAACACTTTAAATGCTCATCAAGCATTTGTGCGCTAGTGGGAGTGAATTTTGAATTTTTTTCTTATGAGTAGCTTTTGCTAGATCCTAAGGAAAGTAATGATAAAAATATTGGGTTCCTGGATGGAGAAAGAGTCTGTTGAAAAGAGGAAGAAAGATTGTAGGATGGGAGGTGGGGGCACCAATGGTGGATTTTACTTCACAGTTTTGTGGAAGATTCTAGATGCTAGGATCATAAAGAAGGAAAAGAGCATTTTTTTCCTGCTTCTGGATTTTACAGTTGAAATGAGGAAGGTAAGCTATCTCTATGCAAGGAGTCTGTTGTCGTGCCTGGAGAGCCAGAGCTAAGCAGACTCTCTAACTCTCTCTGGCCTCATCCCTGCTGTCCAAAAGGCCCATCAGAGGCAGCACATAGATTTGTATCTGGCTGTTGTTTATCTCCACCACCAGGGCCCATGTCTGTTTGAATCACCACGGCATCCCCAGAACCTGGCAGAGTGCATCGCACTTAATAGGTGCTCAATACATGTTCGTAGGAATGAATGTTGTTGAAATTTGAAACAAAAAGACCTGCACCAGGACTCTGGATTCCAGCCTTGCATTGCCACCGGAATGTCCTGCGTCCTTAGGGAAGTTACTCCTGCCTCTGGGCTTCAGGATCCTCATTTGTAACAAGAATGCTGTTTTGTCATTCCAGGGCTATGTTGAATTCATCTAAATCCAAACGTGGAATGCTAAGGTTGATGGGCTTAGAATGCTCTCATCAGGTCAGCGTTGCTGGAAGGCAGTGGTGGGAATAGCGTGGCTTTGACAGTTTCTGCAGATATGTACTCGCTGACCCTCAGAGCCCTCAAGGGCTCTTGGGGATAGGATTCCCAGGGAGCAGCCAGGAAAGCTTCTTTCTTAGGTCAGGGCTTTCATTTATCAGCAAATGCCTTCCAGGAGAATGATGGTTATGAACACAGGCTGTGGAGCCAGGCTGCCTGGGTTCCATTCACACTGTGCTCAACCCTATCCCTCATCAGTGGGGTGACCTTGGCTGGGGTACATAACCTGGTTCCCTGTGACCTCCTCAGTACCATCGTCTGATAGTCACACCTGCCTTGGAGATGAGTTCAGAGAACCCCATTCTTGTAAAGCACACAGTGAGGGCTCTGTGAAAGTGAGTTAGCGGTTTGGACTTCTCAGAGCGTGAAGACTGAAGCTGGCCCCTGACAGCTGCAGCTCTGGCCAGGGAGAGCAGGAAGGACTGGCCTCTAGCTTAGTCTCCTTCTTTGCCTCTCGATGTCATTTACTTCCCATTCTATGCCCATAAGAGACCAATCGTGAGGCTCCGTTTTACAAATAGTGAAGTCTAGGCACCAGAAGAAAGTACTAGACTTCATCTTCTGCAACAAGGGCAACCCCGGGTTCAGAACTCACCCATTTGGTTTCAGTGTTGCTGGCTCTCGAGAGAGTGGATATCCAGTCAGGAATGGAGAGAGCCTGGCCTGAGTCAGCAGTCATAGTGTCTATGTTTGATGCATCCCAATCACAAAGCACAAGTGCATGATTGTTCCTGACCCACCCTGAGCCCAGCAGGGGCAGGTGGTCCTGAGTGGAGGGCAGGGTAGGAGGGGAGGTGCCCTGCATGGACCTGGAAACTAGGAAAAGGCAGAGACAGCCCCCAACTCCAAACCCGCCCTCTCCTCTGCACCCTGCTGCCTCCCTGGATAGAGTCAAGTCATGTTGTGAGCACTGTGACCACCTCCAGCCTGGGGTGAGGAGGGCACGCAGCGAGTGCCTTGCTCCAGGCTGGGAAGAGCAGATCCACGGTCCGCTGACACCTGCCTGGCTGGCCCCTCTGGGAGGGGAGCCTTCCTCCATAAATCAAACACTTAATTAACTTGGGAACACAGGAATACCGTGTCAGGAGCGATCTGTCAGTGCTTGTGTGAACTGGACCGTGTTGTTTTCTGCGGACTGGGGCTGGGTGTGGAGAGAGTTTCAGGAGGCTGGAAGGTTTTTTCCACCGTGTTGTCATTTCTCCAATAATTGAGTTATCTCTCTCGTTGCAGGTGGAGAGAGACTTTGAAAGGGAGTATGGAAAACTTCAGCAGTGAGTGTCAACCCCAGAAAGATGAGGTGGGAGGTAGGGAGGGACAAGGGCCCCCTGCCAGGTCTCACTTGTCTGCCCAGTGCCCTTCCCTGGGCTGCCCCTCTGCCCCGTGAGTACCCTGGAAGCTGAGGGCAGTTCAGGTCACCAGGCTGCCAGAACTGTTCCCCAGCAATGGCTACGCAAGAGTCATTCACTCGTAGCTTTTGGATGTAGTGGCACTTCTGTCAGTGGGAAAAGTCCCCACGGAGAAGATCTCCTTCTCCTCCTCCGTGGCAGGCCCTCCAGAGCACCTGGACTTCGCTCAGGTAGGGGGAAGGAAGGAGACCCCAAGCAGCCTGTCCCCTGCCTTGCAGGCTGGAAGAGCAGACCCGGAAGCTGCAGAAAGACATGAAGAAGAGCACCGACGCTGACCTGGGTAGGTGACTTTCCACCCGCACCACTGGCTTGGGCAGGTGGGGCAGAGGTGGGCACCCTCCTCCCTCAGCCCCCCAAGGGCTCTGATGTCACTGCACTCAGAGGACATGTGCCCAGTGTCCTGAGAAGCAGCCTGAGGACAGTCACCCCTCACCAGTCAGATCCCACTTTGCACAGAGCTCATACCGCCCCACTCTGGATGTGGGTGTTGGGGCAAGACTCTCCTGGGACTCCAGTCAGGGCAGTACTGCAGCTGGTGGAAGTTTCTGCCATCAGATGCCTCCACTGCTTCATAATCCTGGCCGCCGGCTCAGGCTGTCCAGAGGGAAAGGGAAGCACGTTTCCTCCTGCAGAAACGAAACTCCCTGTCCTGCTGGGACGAGCGCTCCAGTGGCAACAAGAATGGAAGCTGTTGTGTGTTTAAACAGCTTGGGTTAAAGTGTAAGGCCAAAAATACCCCAGATAATTCTGTCTGACAAAGGGCACTGGGAGGCCCGTGGGAAGTGGGGACCAGCAGGTGCTGGGAAACAGCCAGGGCCCTTGGGGAGGTTTCTTGGCTGGAGAGTTCTTGTTTGAAACAAGGAGGAACTAGGCCCAAGAGCCTAGAGACACAGGCAGGTCTGGAATAAGGGAGCGTCCAGAGCCCTTGCCACAGGCCATGTCCCAGGAAGGAGGCAACGAGCAACCAGGAGAGATGGAGACCATTCCTTGAGGTTCTTTCTCCAAGGCCTTGACTTTCCCACCCCAGAGCAGCAATCACTTGACCAAAGGTTGATCGATAGCTTCAGCACTCCCTGCACAACTCTGGACAGCCGACTTAGCTCTACCTCAATTCCCTCACCCGAGAAGCACAGGTAGTGCCAGTCCGAGTGGCATAGGCTCGTGTTGAACATAAAGTCGGATGAGCAACGTAAAGCGCTGAGAACAGAGCCTGGCAAGGGTCAGCTCTCGGGGCGTCCGCTCCTGTCATCACTGTCATCATTGTCGGCTCTCTGACTGGGTGGACCTCTGCAGCTCCTTCCCTGGGTCCGTTGGGAGGGCCGTGTCCATATACCACACTGGGACGGGGTCCTGAAAGAGACTTGGGTGTGGCCAAGACTGCCCACTTCCTCTCACTCAGCAGATACTGACTGAGAACCCACATGTACCAGGCACTGTCAGCACTAGAGACTCAACAGCAAGACAAGTTGGGAGCTTATGTTCTAGGAGGAAGCCCTGCAAGAGGTCCACAAGCGGATCGGTATTAAAATGACATGTCATGGTGTGTTGGGTCAAGAAAACTAAGGAGGTAAAGAGTGACAGGGTCAAGGGAGGCCTTCCTGGGAAAGTGTTCTCTGGGCAGAGTCCTGAAGGAATGAGTAACCCACACAAGTAGAGCCAAGGGAAGAGGGCCTGAAACACAGACAGCAAGCGCGGAGGCCCAGAGGCTGTGCACGCTGACCAGAGATGCAGGAGAGGCAGCAGGAGAGTGAGTGGAGAAGCCATCTTCAGTCCCCTCAGCCACTCCAGCTGCTGAATAATGCCCTGTTACGGCTGTGAAGAAATTTCACCTACCTGAGCTCTTCTGACCTTGAGATTGGTGGGGCACATGACACACCCATTTTATAAACGGGCATGTCCATTTGATAAAGGAGGAAGAGTTCAGCTTCTCTTCTCCAAGTCCAGGGCCTTGTCTCCCCAGCGAAGGCTGCCCATGCCCCACTCTTTCCTTTGCCCACCCCCACCGCCAAACTAGAAGGCGACTGAAACAGCCCCTGCTCCGGAACCCTGGCCCATCCACTCTTGGCTTGGCTGTCTATGAGCCTAGTGCAAATGGCAGCATCACTGTCTCCTGACACCATTCAAAGGGCCACAGGGCAGTGGGCACCTAAGGGTGGGATTTGAGGACCAGCCTGCTCCTACTTGGTACTGCAATTAAGAGAAAAACCCTTGAAATGTCCCTAATAGAGGCAGTGATTTGAATTTGTTCCCATTTTATGCCAGCTCCTAAGTCTCAGCCAGTAGCTGATGTGTAAACACACCTTTCCTACAAAGCACTGTCACAAAAGGAAAACATTCCTTCCCTGGAAGCCACCGTCACCACCACTGCCACCACCATGCCCTGGTGAGCACTGACTACCGGTGCAGGGACTGTGGCCATCTTGGTCTGTGCCGTGAATTCTCATGCCAGTGCTAATTCCTGGGCCGTGGGCTGGTCTGAACATGCACCTTGCTCCTGGCCTCTAGCGTTGCCAAACTATGTGTGTCACAAGCCAAGGACCGGATTTGGGAGTTTGTCTGCAGTTGTTTGTTTTGTAGTTATTTCAGGTCTGAGTTACTTGGGTCACATTTTTCTTGATCAGTCCCCACTGTCTTTCCAGTTCGGGAGCTGCTGTGACCCGTTGCTTCCTTTCCTTCCTGCTTCTGCAGACAGCTGCACTGTCAGAGCATAAATGAAGCCAGGGTGTGCTGCGTTCACAGTGGCTTGCTCCGGAACCAAGGAGGGCATCAGGGGTCTGTGATGCACTGTCTGTGGCTGTGGAAAGCTTTAGTTTTCCAGCAGAGAAACCAGAGTTTGATGGGTGACTGCAGAAGCCTAGCACTGCTATCCTCAGGAATGGATGTGGGCAGAGACAGTGCCTCTGAAGAGCCACGGTGCTGGTCATGGGGCTGAGGCGAGCCTGACGGCCACGTCAGTCTCACGTACAGGGCATCAGCGTTGTGGGCGGGCTTGCTGTGCTGCAGGCCGCCAGGCCCCACCTCCAGCCTCCAACTAACTCATGGGCTGGGCGAGACCTGAAGATGTGTGTCCCTGGAGTTCCCAGGTGACGCTGAGGACCGCACTGTGAGCACCACTGATCTGGACAGTTGAGGGGAATGGAAGGATGCCTTTCCTGAGCGTGGAATTTCCTAAGCTCCCCAGCAAGGTGGAAAATCCCTAGTTATTCTAAAAAAGATGACCTTTCTTTCAGAAACTCATGTTACTTTCAGAGTGCTCTGGTGAACCTTTGACTCTTACATTCCAGAGGCTGCATCAGGACTCCAGAGACCCAGGTGGGGTCCAAGACCCTCACTTTCTCTAAGGTTCAAAGACCACCAGCCTCCTGGTATGGGCCAGGCTGACTGTGCCCCTCTCCCAGACCCTATAGGAAACAATGAGAGGTATGGGCTGGGGCAGGGACCACAGGTCCAGAGGGGCATGGAGACCTGCTGTTCTTTATTTTTGTTGAGGGAGAACGGAGTCTCGCTATGTCATCCAGGCTGGTCTCGAACTCCTGGGCTCAAGGGATCCTCGTGCTTCAGCTTCCCGAAGCACAGGGATTACAGGCATGAGCCGCCACGCCCAGCCAAGGCCATGGTGTTCTTGGTGTCATCTATCCCAGCTCTGCTCTGCACATAAGAAGCGGGGGCATCACTGGGCGGAGATTCCAGGCCCAGTTCTGCCCAGGGCTGGCCACTGAGCCCACTCAGTTCCTTGACTTCCTGACAATGCAAGAGCTTTGGGAAAGAAAGGAGAAAATGGGGCTGGGCCGGGCGCAGTGGCTCATGCCTGTAATCCCAGCACTTTGGGAGGCCAAGGCAGGTAGATTACCTGAGGTCGGGAGTTCGAGACCAGCCTGGCCAACATGGTAAAACCCCGTCTCTACTAAAAATACAAAAATTAGGTGGGTGTAGTGGCAGGTGCCTGTAATCCCAGCTACTTGGGAGGCTGAGGCAGGAGAATCACTTGAAGCCAGGAGGTGGAGGATGCAGTGAGCCGAGATCATGCCATTGCACTCCAGCCTGGGCCACAAGAGCGAAACTCTGTATCAAAAACAAAAAAAGGAAAGTGGGAAGAACGTCTCCTTGCTCCTCTGGCTTTTTGGGTTGTTTTCCTCAGATTTTTTTTTTTAAGAAATAGCAGAAGATATTTTTTGGAAACATTTCCAGCTTTATCCAGAATTTTATTATCTTCTTATTATGCTGTATGTGATCATTTCATAATCAAATCAAGTTACACATAACGTTTGTTCCTAAACCTACAGGGTCACTCCACAGAATTTAAGAGGTGTTTTTCCCTCCGTTGCTTCAACATTTCTGGAAAGTTTACATTTCCAGCCTTCTCCCACAGTTTGCCCTTTTGCTGGGTGACTGTAGCACTCTCCCAGATTCCAGAAAAACCCCAGGAGGGTGCTCCTGGCTGGCTAGTCCGCTCAGCACTGCTTTGCTGGCTGGTGAAGGGGCCTGGGGGAGGCAGACCCTTCCCTGGGGAGCGCAGGGTCAGGGGTCAGGTTCATGCCATGGAGTGCTAGGCGAGGCCACATCTGTAATTAACTGGGAGGCAGACCTTATGTCATGGGTCCTAAGACACTTTTTCCACAGTTACCATCTCTGAAATGAAAGTACTGAAAGTGTAGCCTGGTTTGATTGACAACAGTTTTTTCTCTCTTAGTAGTTTATACAATAAATGACTTACAATGAAGAGCATCTTAAATTCAGTAACATGCATATGGTAAGAAATGCATTTGCAATGTGTCTTCTCTCCTGAGACCTGCCCCAGATGCACTCTGACACTGGTACAGACAGCATCAGGCCAGCATGGCCCTTCTCCAGGCCCGCTTCCTGCCCCTCTAGAATTTTGTTTCTAGAATCTAGAAATAATGGAGGCCTGAAAACACGTTCAGGACCAGGAGCTCCAAAGCTGCCAGCAGGTCTCCAGCCCGCCTCTGAGCCGCCTGTGACTCCCAGGCTTCCCATCTGCCCAGCAGGGAATGTCAACACAAGAGGGAGGAGCACAGAGGGGTGGGTGGCACATTCGTGGGGATCGGGTACCAGGGTGCCTTGAAAAACGTCAGTGGACACCTGATAGAGCTTGATGGACCTGTCCACTGGCTTCCTCCAGGCCAGATCATCATAAGGAGAGCAGTGAACAGGGAAGCAGCTGCCCAGGGTCAAGGGTCAGGACCCAGCTGGCACGCTCAGCCATTTGACCATGGAGGCATTACGAACCCTTTTGCACCTGATCTGCCTCCTCTCTAAAATGGAACCAAAATACATTTCCGCTAGACATCCCCTGGGTTGTTTGAGCCCTAAATGAGAGTGCTTGGGACTCTCATTTAGCAGTGGTAGAACCCCAAGATGGGGACCTGCTGGCAGCTTTGGAGCTCTTTGTCCCATACAAGTTGCCAGGTTTCCATTATTTACAAACAAAATTCTGGAGGAGCAGGAAGAGACCCTGAAGGAGGGCCCCGCTGTCCCAGTGCCGCTTGTACCAGCTGCAGAATGTGTCTGGGTGAGTCTCGGGGGAAAACACAGTTTCCAGTGTATCTCTTCCTACTGGCCTACTGGATGTCGGGGAAACCAGGGGTTGACAAGCTACAGCTGCTGGCCTAATCTGACCCAGTTTTGTCAATAAAGTTTTATTGAAACAGCCACATCCATTTTTTATGTGCTGTCGCTGCCAGTTTTCACAGCACACGGCAGAGTTGAGAAGTTGCAACAGGAATCGTGCAGCCCTCAAAGCCTGATATACTTACTGTTGGGCCCTTTGTAGTAAAAGCATGTGTAAACTGGAGTACTGTTATTCTTGTCCCTCTGGGAGTCCCAAACCAAGTGTCACGTCCAAACCACCTGGAGAGGTGGTTTTAAATGCATATTCTTGGGTATGAGGTTTACTGAATTAGAATCTTTGGAGCCAGAAACATATTTTATAGCCTCCCACGCAGATGGTCCTTTTCTAACCCAGGGTTTGGAGAACAGGTAAAGCCGCTCAAAAGAATTGTCCAGAGCAGTGTTAGGGTCGGGAATGAGCGTTAAAGCATGGGGAGCAGCAGCTTGTGGCTGTGTGGTACTTCGCCATTCTGACGGCCGTGGCCGTGGGAAGAGGTCTTCAGGGTGCAGGCCCCTGGCTTAGGAGGACGGGGTCCTGGAGAGAAGGCCGTGAAACCTGCCCCTTCGTAGAAGGCTCACTGAGCTTTGGCTTCTCACAGCCATGTCAAAATCTGCCGTGAAGATATCCTTGGACTTACTCTCCAACCCCCTCTGCGAGCAAGACCAGGACCTTCTGAGCATGGTGACGGCCCTGGACACGGCCATGAAGCGGATGGACGCCTTCAACCAGGAAAAGGTGACTAGGTCTTGGTCTGGGGTGGGCAAGCATGACTTCCACCCCACGTCTGGGCCTCTGGGTGGACTGTGCGGGGAGGCCCGAGTGCGCTCCCTCTGCTCTCGGGGTTCTGAGCCCTCAGGCCTCGTGTGCTACAATGTGCTGCAAGCCCATGGGGGCTCTTTCCAGACTGTTCTGCCTTGGCTCTACCTGATTCTTGAGGCTCCACGAGCTTGGGTCGCCGACGGCAGTCCTGTTCGCCCCAGCCCCTGAGCCTTCTGTGGCCGCCCACCCAGCCATCCACCCTGAGCAAGGCCAGGCCCAGGACAAGGACAGCACCCTGTGGCCCTTCAGACTTCCTAGCCCAGCGGTAGTTAGGGGCCCTGCCTTGCCTGTCGTCCTCCCCTCCCTACCAGTTTTAATGTCTTCGGGTTTTTCTTGGACAGGTGAACCAGATCCAGAAGACTGTGATCGAGCCCTTAAAAAAGTGAGTAAATGTCACCTGGGAGCCTCGGGGCACGTATGGGAGAGGCAGGTCAACGACCACTTGGGGACTGAACAGGATTTCTAGCTGCCTGTCCCCAGATTCCCATGGGGCCTGACGGGAAACTCAGTGGGGATATCAGCTCTGTGACCTGTGGCCTAAGCGCCCATGCTCCTGGGGGCTCCAGAGCACCCGCATGGCCCAGGCGAGCTCAGGGGACCCTGCCACCGCCCTGCGCCCCCCACCCCGCCCAGCAACCGCCGCTGCTCTGCTGGTCATTTGACCGCTTCCTCCTGATTGAGAGCCACTGGGGCCAGGGCTTGCTGAATGGAGCTAGCAGAGACCTTGGCCAGCCCTCAGTGGACATGAGCAAGGCCTTTCATCTTGCCCAGCTGGATTGGGAGAGCAGCTGCCTGCAGCACTCGGCTTTGGAAATGTGGGGGTGGCCGCACACGGGGAGGGCGCGGCAGCGGGGTCTGGCCGGGAAGGTCCCCTGGCTTGTGGCCTGTTGGGGTCAGGAATGCTTCTGTGAGACTCATCTTCAGTTGGGCAGGCCCTGGTCAGCGATCAGACAGGCCTATTCCCTCGGTCCCCGGGGCGGGGAACAGGCAGAGCCGTGCCTTGAAGCCCGGAATCACTTCATCTTCCCTGGCCTCTCGCGAGCAGGCTGTGACCTAGAAAGCTCCTGCCCGCCCAGCTGCGCTTTGTTGCCTCTTCTGCGGTGGTCCCGGGCAGTGACTTGCCAGGGCCGGGTAATGAGGCTCTGCCTAATTATCACTGGCCTGGCCCAGGGCCCAGAGGGCAATGAGGGGAGCAGTTTTTGATCCTGCAGCCCCTCGTGTTTGGGATTGCTGAGCTGTTCATTGACTGTGCAGACCTGAAGTTTGGGATTAGGAAAAGACCCGCCTGACCCTAGCAAGCTCTTGTTTCTACGCCAGGACCATGGAGGCTCAGAGAAGGCAGGGTGGGAAGGGACTGTGCCTCCCGCTCCGGCCCTGGCCCCCCAGCCTCCCCAGAGTGGGCATCCACCACCCCCTGCCTACTGGTAACGGTGCAGCCCCAAGCCACAGGGTTGCATAGGGAGCTGGGGTGCAGAAAGAGCTCCGTGGCTGTGGGTGTTGGTCCTGGGCTTCAGGACAGACTGTTCAGGGCTGGTTGGGAAGGACACAGGCTGAGCAGACCCTGCCCACAGAGGGCTTTTCTGTGCCAGGGCCACACGGGTCCCAGAGACGGACACAGAGGCTGCTACAGGCACCCATGGCTAGCAGAGTGAGGCAGGGACTCAGAGAACTGGGGAACTGACTCCCACTTCAATTTCAGTATCAACAAGGCGCCCTTGAAATCTGATTCCTGGCTTCTAAAGCCCAAATGGAGAGAAACCCCGGCCACTTCCCACCACCCTGGTGGCCCACCACCTGCCAGGAAGGTGGGGGCGTGGCAGAGGGGGCGCACATCTCCGCAGCAGATCCGCTGACCTCTGCATGAGCCCTCAGGCCTGCCTGGCTGGCTTCTCCCTGCGTCCCCACAGCTGACATATGATCTACCCCAACCACATAAAACTGCGCAGCCTACAGCCTCCTCCCATTGGCTTCCTCTTGCCAGAAGAGAAGCTCCCAGGGACCCCAGCACCGGAAACAGGAAACTCCAGCTTTCCTGTCCTCTGATGAAGATCATGGCCACATGGCCACCCCACCGCCCCCGGCCTCCCTGCAGGGGCTCGGCCTCTAATCCCCAGTCTCTGGGCCGCATTCACATGTCGGATGGGGATGCTTTCAATTTCCCTTTCCTGGTGGGTGGAAGCTCCCGGCTGCGTGGGCACAGACCAAGGCATGGCAGGCATTCCCCACCAGTGCTGGCTGCGCCCAGCCCACCTCCCAGCCGGCCTCGCTCCCCTTCCCTCTCCTGCTCCTCTTCGCCCCTCCCATCCCCAGGGGAGTGAGTTTGATATTGAGCCTTAGGGCAGACTAAGAATTGGGCAGTGATCATGGGTAGTTCTTTGATCACTGGCCTGGGCCTAGCCTGGCCCCCTTCTTTGAGGATAAATGTAAAACGGACTTCAGTAGCTTACAGTCTAGTGGAAAGCCACGGCGTGTTCTCGGGTCAGCGGCCAGGCGTGGCGCAGGACCATGGAGCGGGGCATGCTGAGTGGGCTGTCCCGCCTGCCCCCAGCAGGCCTCAGAGGCTGTTTCCTCACATGTGGAAGGAGAGAGCCAAACTGACTTCTCAGAATGGGACAGTCTGCACCTAGGAACAGAAGAGGTTTTGGTGGGCTGAGGTGGGCAGGGAGAGAGGAGGGGTGAAGTGCGCTGGGACAGCAGAGTGGAGCCTGGGTCCTGGCTTCACGCCTGGGGAGAGGCCCCCCGCCCCCAATGTGGTTGGGTAGAGTCAGCAGGGCCTCTGTGGGGTCCCAGGGGCATATCTGGGAGGGGCTGGCACAGGGGCCCAGCCTGTGCATGTCTCCACTTCCCCTGCCAGCACCCTGAGCCCTGACCTGAGATCCCATACAGCATCATCATACGTCCACTGTCCACCCTGAGGCTTTGGCAAAGTCTGTTCTGTTGCTAAGAAGTAGAAAACAGGGAGATGGGGCCTCAGTGGGTCGGTGACCAGGGCAGATGTGACGGAGTCCTGGTCCCCCACTCTTCAGCCACCTCAGCACAAGCTGCGCCCCGCCCTGACTGATGTGAGTTCCCCCTGAATGTAGAAGGGTGTGACACTTGTCCCTACCCCTAGGGAATCCCAATCCCAGGACCCAACCTCCCCCACACCGCGGTGGTCATTTATCAGCAGTCGCCTCCAGTGGCCTGAGCAGGCAGAGCCTCTTGGTGACTGAAGGGTGCTGTCATGGGAAACAGGTTTTCATGGTGAAGACATGCTCTTCCCACAGGGGTAGGAACAAGACAGATGAGGCCCTGTCCCCTGGAGCTTGTGCGAAAGCGGACAATGCAGGTGGCCTGCAGCCACATCTCCTGCAGAGGCAGATGGTCTTGGTTCCAGGGGGCTGGCAGGAGCCCATGCAGCCAGGTGGCTACCTGGAGACACCACCGCCCCATTCCCCGAGAAGCTCTGTAACCCAGCCCCCCTCACCCCTCCAGCCCCCCTCACCCCTGCTCGGCACTCCCCTGTAGTCAGTGCTCCTGGTGGCTCTGACTCTGGCCCAGGAAATAAGCCCCAGCCGATAGCTGTGGGAAGGAGGCTATGAGGGTGCCACAGGGGATGTGGGGGGTCAGGCTGCTGGAGCAACGAGCATGGGGCTCCTCCCATCCCGCGCTGTGGAAGGCGCCTTGCGCACACATGGCTTGACACTGTGATGCCCTCCTTCCTGAGGATGTGAGCTCAGGGTGGTGGGATTGAGGCCAGGGCCAGAGAGCTCTCCACCTGCTGCCTCCTGCCTGCCTCTCATCCATGCCCTGTCCCAGTGCCTGCACCCACCCGGCAGCTCCCAGGCACCCACAAGGCCCAGGCACTGGGACCATCCAAGCAGCAGTTGGCTTCTAACACAAGGATAGGACAAGGACCGGGGTGGCTGCCGGTGGTCCCTTGGCCATTTGGGGTGGTGGGAGAGGCGGCCTGGTATCCTCTCTGGCCCAGCTGCACCTGCTGCCAGAGCATGTGCCTCTCAGCTGCCCAGGAAGGGGGCGGGGCTCCCCAGCAGCTGCAGCTCCACCACGCAGCTGCCCTGGGCAAAAGCATCAAGCCTAGCTCCTCCCAGTGGTCTCACTCCAGCCCACGCTATGGGTGACCACGCGTCCTGGTGGTGTCTGCTTCCCACCCTCAGTTCCGTAGTGCTGAGGGGCCTGCGCTCTCTGCACAGTGCTGGGAGGCCCATGGCTTCTGCCCAGCAAGTCGGTCAGATGCTGGTTTGATTACTGTCTAAGGGCACGGGTGAGAATTCAGGGTGCTTTGGTGGCTTCACCTACTTAGCACCTTGTTAGACAGGGAGTTAGTTATGGACACTGTTGAGGTAGAGGATTCATGTTAGTAGCCTGTCTTGGGGATAAGCCCTTCGTTTCATCAAAATCTGCTCCCTGGGTCTGTGACTTAGTTTGGGGCATTTAATGCTTTGGTAAAGTTTATATCCTCTTATTCTCGGGCAAAACTGTTACCTCAAATGGACACCTGATTTGTGAGGCTTTTTAAAACCAGGCCGGCCGCGATGGCTTATGCCTGTAATCCCAGCACTTTGGGAGGCTGAGGCGGGTGGATCACTCAAGGTCAGGAGTTGAAGACCAGCCTGGCCAACATGGTGAAACCCCATCTCTCCTAAAAATACAAAAATTAGCTGGGCATAGTGGCGCATGCCTGTAATCCCAGCTCCTTGGGAGGCTGAGGCATGAGAATCACTGGAACCCGGGAGGCAGAGGCTGCAGTGAGCAGAGATCACACCACTGCAGTCCAGCCTGGGTGAGAGAGCAAGACTCCGTCTCTAAACCAGATTCTGGGTCATGCCCTTTGAGAGGCCGATCTGGGAAGCCCTGCTCCGCATGGTGTCTGAGCTCCTGGAAGCTGACAGTGAGTCTCTGAGCGCCTGTGAGCGGCTGACCCAAGCTTCAGTGACTGCCTCCTGCCCTTGTCTTTCCTCCTCTCTGGGTTCCCATAAAAACCTCCAGGAGGAACCAACTCTTCTGGTCCTGGGTCACCTCCGAATGGCCACAGAGTCATGAGCTCCCTGGGCTGCACAGCCAGATCTCGGGCACTCAAGGTCTCTGGCTTGCCTGGTAGACGCCCCCTGCCATCGTGCCGAGGGCCAGCCCTCCAGCAGCAGCAGCAGCGAGGGCCTTAGGAGAGCATTGCTGCTGGTCACTAGAGGCCACATGGGTCACAAAGATGAGGCCCGTGTGGACCTGCAGCACCACGACATCCACCGCTGCTCTCTCTGGGGCCCCTCTTCTGAGTCTCCTATGCGGTCCCTTCTAGTCATGGTGGGGTCGTAGGAGGTCCTCAGGCCATTTTCCTGAAGCAGCTGGTTGGCACTTTGGCTGTTCCAGTGGCAGAACCATAGGATTTCTGCTGCTTTCGTGTTGCCAAGGAGCCCTTGAAGGAGAAGGTGCCCTGGGCCAGGACTGGGTTCAGATTTCAGTTCTGCCACCTGCCAGTGGCACTGTGAGGGCTGGAAAGGGTGCCAGACAGAGAACATGGACACCTGTGTTGTCTTCTAGACCTTCTCTGCCCAATGGTGACCTTGGATGAGTCATAGGTCATCTCTCTGTCCTCAGTTTCCCTTCTTTTTAAAAGTGAGGTCTTGGCCAGATGACTTCAAAGGCACTTTCCCCACAATCCTCTAGTCCATTGTGTGATAAAGCTCACAGGAGGTGGGGGTCAGGGCACCCTTCATTCCCGGGCCATCTTGTGCTGCCGGGACCTGGCCCACAGCCCTGCCCCCTCTCATCTGCCCTCACCCCACGACATTGTCCACTTTCGCACAAGCTCCGGGGGACAGGGCCTCATCTGTCTTGTTCACGGTGAACTCCCCAAGACCTAGAGCAGGGTCTGGCACTTAGGAGGTGCTCAGGGCACATTTTTGGAAAAGTGAGTGCTTACCAGGCTGCCCCTCCAAGAGCGGGCCCATCTCCAGCCAGCTTGTCCCACAGGTTCGGCAGCGTCTTCCCGAGCCTCAACATGGCGGTGAAGCGGCGGGAACAGGCCTTGCAGGACTACAGGAGGCTGCAGGCCAAGGTGGAGAAGTATGAGGAAAAGGAGAAGACGGGGCCAGTGCTGGCCAAGCTCCACCAGGTACCAGGGGAGACAGGCAGGCAAGGGCTGGACAGATGGGCCATCGTGGTCACCTGTGGTAAGTCCCTCCCTTCACCTGGGGGCACCAGGACCAAGACACCAGCCGTCCCCACCCCACCCATGCCATATCCCACACCCAGCAGTGAGACAGCGTTTTGACACCCAGGGTCTTGTTCCCTAGGCGCGCGAGGAGCTGCGGCCTGTGCGGGAGGACTTCGAAGCCAAGAACAGGCAGCTGCTGGAGGAGATGCCGCGCTTCTACGGCAGCCGCCTCGACTACTTCCAGCCCAGCTTTGAGTCCCTCATCCGAGCACAGGTGAGGCCCAGGCGCTCTTCCCCTGGGTGGACATAGCTCATGCCACTCCCTGTTACCCACGCTGGAAGGGTGGCTTAGCCATTCTCCACAAAGACAGGGCACCCACCCCAGGCACAGCCCCAAAGGAATTCATTCTAGTCACCAGAGTCGCCGGCTCGGTGACTTGGGAGCCCTGTCTGCTGCTAGAGTCCTCACGTTGCTCTGGTGAATCCCAGACCAGGCATGGCCGAGGTTCCCTTGTGTCTGGCAGTTCCTCCCTGGATCTCTCTGCGTTTCACTAAGTAGCCCCTCTGCCCCACACCCTCAGGTGTGCAGGTTCTTGACCCAGGGTGGTGCTGAGGAGAAAGGGATCTGGAGAGTGGAGGCCTATTCTGAGGACTCAGCTCCCCTCCCCTACCCACCCCGAGCCAGTCTTCTTTTTAGCAGGAAACGGCAGTTTTGCCTTGGAGCCACTAGGGAAGGGGTGCCAGAGCCCTGGGGAGAGCCACACTCAGGGCTGCTGCTAGGGCCCTGGGTCAGACACGGGCCAGGCCCCAGTGTCCCCTTCCACTCGGGGATGGGAGGACACGGAGTGGCAGCACCCGTGGCTCCCACGCTCCTCACCCTCCTCCATCTTCAAGCCTTTAGCAAAGATTGTTCCCCCAACTGGCAAAATAGAAAAGGGTGGGCACCCATGCCAGAAGCGGGTCCCTTCCACACAGGACCCTGTTGATGGCTCACACTCAGCGACAGCCTCAGTACCCCAACACCCTTGGCAGTCATGGGCGCCAGGTCCCTGAGCCTCAGACTCTGCGCTGCCTGGGTGGGCATCTGGCGCCCTCCAGTGGCCGTTCTCTGCAGGCCCCGCAGTCACAGCCACAAAGCCCTGGCCCGCACACCCACCCTGCCGGGCCAGAGTCAGGGTGGCCACCCACCCCAATCAGGACGCCTGAGCAGGGTTCATGCTAGGGCTGGGCCTTGTCAGTGATCCACGTCCTTGGTCCTGTGCCATCTGTAGGCAGCAGTGAGACCTAGAACCTTCTGCAGGAGGGTGGGGACTTCTCCCGACGCTTGCTCCTGCAGTGAGGGCTCCCTTCAGCCGCCCCATCGGGTTCACGGGAGACCTGGGCCTGCCCTTCCTTACTGTCACCTAGGTGCTTCCCTACACCCTCCCTCCTGTTGCTCACAGGAGGAAGCCACAGGGTGCCAGGCTCCTGCATGCCCAGGTTGGAGCAGATGGGAGGCCAGGGATGCCCTGTAACCAGGCAGCATTGCTGGGGGCTGTTGACTGCCTCCTGGGCCCCAGCCTCCCCCTCGCCCGCCCGGCTGCCATTAGTCATGGAGAAGTGAGCATCCCTGGTGACTCAGTGCGCAGTGGCTTGGGCAGGGAGGGGCGGGTAGGGCAGCCCACCCCCAGCCCAGAGGTGACAGCAGTGTTGAGACCAGCTCACTTTAGCTCCCCGTCGGCCGGCAGAAATCTCGCCTCAGGAGTGTCAGCCGTGGGTCCCTGCCCCACCTGGCATTTCCCACAAGGTCCCCTTAGTGTCTAGAGCTCCTCCTTGTGTCTAGAGTGCAAAGCGTGGAAGCTTTCAGGAAACTGCATGTGTTCACTGGGTCATGAGATAGAAACTGAGGCAGAAGTGGCCCCTGTTGTCTGTGGAGAAGCCCCTGGTCCTCAGCCATGTGTGAGAACTGACAGGCCCCCCCATTCCTCCACCTGCCCCACCCTCATCCCTGTGTCCTTTCCCACCCCGGTTCTGGTGCCTCCCTGGAGGGACCCTGGCAGTGAACCTGGCCTCTGAGCTGTCCCCCTGGCCACGCAGCTTGGGCCATGAGCAAGGGTGGGATGCAAGTTGGGAGGGAATGGAAGGCTAGACGGGCATCCCCTTTCTCACCTGTGCTTCTAAAGCTGGCTTAGGGCTTTAGGAGCCAGCCACCAGTCTACCATGCCCTCTTTCTGCCATGGACAAAAGCCATGGGTTCTTCCCTAGCTTACAAAAAGCAGTAGAACTCCAGTCATGGTGCCCATCATCCCACAGTTGCCCTAGAAGGCCCATGCCTTCCTGCACCTGCTGCTGGGGAAACCAGGCGCCCAAAGCAGGGGCACCTCCACCTCCAGCCACTGAGGCCCTGTTGCTCCCCGGCTCCTTTTGGTTCAGTCTTAGAGCCTTTCCGTGCCCTGCACATTCCCAAAGGCATGCTGCTACACAGCTCCAGATGGGTGAGGGCAGGGGGTAGCAGAGGAGTGTGAGCCTCTCGCCCCCTGAAGCACATGGTTCCCTGGAGCCAGCATGTGCCAACCCGCCACCTCCCCCAGGTTGTGTACTACTCGGAAATGCACAAGATCTTTGGAGACCTGACCCAGCAGCTTGACCAGCCAGGCCACTCCGATGAGCAGCGGGAGCGGGAGAACGAGGCCAAACTCAGTGAGCTCCGGGCCCTCTCCATTGTGGCCGATGACTGAATCCCCGTCACTCTTGGACGACTCCTGTGACACGGTCAGCCTCGCTCGTCCTTGCCCTTCTCAGGACTAGCTGCTCCTCTCACAGGCTGGGGACAGAGATGGCCCTGGTTCACTTGCCGGCCCTTTGCAATGAGTGACTCTTCCTGAGCCCCGCACCAGGATCCCTAGACAGGCCGCCGTCTCCCCACTCACAACCCCAGCAGGTAAGCAGTGTAGACAAACCCTTGGGGCTTTTTTATTTGGAGAACCGTCCAGCATGCATCCTGGCCCAGGGCCTGAGCAAGCTGCAGCCCTTCTGAAGCCATGGGCTTTGTCGGCTCAGTTGGGGGTCTTAGCCCTGCATACATTGTGGGCATCAAATCTACCTCCAAAAGACCCATCCTGGGGAGCCCTCTGGCCCCTCGTTGCCTTTTCACTTAAATTAAGTCTCTTTTTTCTGGGAGAGGCCCTGAACCCTGCCCAGGAGAGCTGGTCCTCCAGCCCTGGCAGGCCCTTAGCCAGCTTCCCAGCAAGACAAAAGCTACCCTCGTGACTTTGGGACCCAAGTTGTTGGGGTTCCCGAGGTCACTGAGAACTGTTACCTCGGGACCTCAAACTGTCAGTGGAACTGTCCCACCACACAGAATGTCCCACAAGAATTCACAGGTCTCAAAGCAAAAACAGTGGGTTTGTGTCTCACCTGAGTATTTGGAATTTTATTTTTTCAAGTAAAGTTTTCAATGAAATGTCCACATGGTATTGTGTTGTAACTTAGGGCGAGCAGGGGAAACTTCCAGGGCCTGCTGCCCTCCGCTGAGCAGCAGCACCCTCCAGCAGGCAGCCCAGCACGCAGGGGTCTGTGTGTACCTCCCCAGCCCTGCCCCACCTTTTGGAGTGAACTGCACTGTGGTCCAGCAGAGATGCTGGGCAGGAGGGCACGCAGGCAAGCCTAGGAGAGGAGTAGGAAGAGCTGTGGAGGACACGCTCGGTTTGTTTTTGACTTTGGTTTATTTAAAAAACAAGCCAAAAAAAAAAAAAAACCCAACTTTATATACAAAGTCAAACTGAAACCACGGATTATGGAAAGAGGCAAGAATTATGGGTAACAGGGGAGAAGGCTGGGCCAGAGCCAATACCACATTCTGAACACAGGAGCCACGGGAAAGAGGTGCTGGTTTCTTCTGGCAAATCTGGGGTGACTGGAACACAGTGTTCTATTGGCAAACCCAGCCCAACACAGCACTTTCTAGCATGGACTCTAATCCCGTGATGGCCAAGGGAGACCCTTCCCCCAGGAGCCTGCATCTGGAACCTAGCAGAGCCTGTGCCATCCGGAGGAGGGGGTGCTTAGCCCCAGCCAGGCTCCACGTCTGTCTCTTCAGTTCAGTTCACTGACATCAGACCTTGTCACACACTTGAAAAGCCTTTTTCTCCCCTGTCTTATTCTAAACTGGAAAAGGACAGGAGAAAGTCAGCACAAGACTAAAAGGGCCCCAGGAGAAATACCAAGGTTGAGGGCAATATGACATTCTAGGGGTGCAAAAGATGTTGTATTTAGTTGTAACTGGAACCGGGGTTCCTCACACATCCATCCCACATAGCACAGCCCCCAGCCTGATGGCCTGCCGTCCCCTAGAGGCTGAGCATGGGGTCAGTCACCCCTGCCCTGGCTCCCAGGTCTCGCTCCCGCTGCTTTCTGGTACCGCAAGGGCTCCAACTTTGCCGAGCGCTACCGCTGCCCTCACAGGATGGCAGTTCCATGTGAGGCCGTCAGTTGCTAGGTGCTGGCTCCTCTTTCTCCACCCAGCTGTCAGCCTGTTTGAAACAGATGTACCCAAAATCAGGCCTGGCAAGGCGATCTGAGGACTGCGGACTGTCTCCTGCTGGGAAGCTCCCGCTGCACGCTGCTGACTGCTCAATTCCCAGAGAACCTGCAACCAGGGGCACACAGCCTGGCAAGCGATGGAAGGAAGAAGCTGGTGCCTGCTGGCCCTCTGGTCACTCCCGACATAGGGGCAAGCACCCTTCTGGGGATTTCTGGAGCTCAGGGAAAGGAGCTGTGCTGCCTCCTGGTCCACCCCCACCTTACCTTTTCCACCACCCGCTGGATCTCCAGCTGCAGGGGGGTCAGGCGCCTGCGGAGCTCCTGCAGCAGCCGCTGGAGCTGGGTCTTCTGTCGCTCCGCCGTCCGGGTGGTCTCCTCAGCCTCCGCCAGCCGGGCTCGCAGCTCCTGCATCTCTGCCGCCAGCGTCTTATTCGTTACTTCAGTGGCTGAGAAACGGTTATGGCTCTCCTCTGCGAGGTGGAGGAGGAAACAGAGGGACGGCTGCTCCATCAAGGCCCAGAGCACAGGGCAGCGCCTGAGCCTAAGCAACGGGTTCCCTACTGGTCTGCACGTGCCCCCGTGGTGGACGCAGCCCCAGGCCCTCACCCAGCTTCAGCTCCAGTGTGTGGATCTTGTTCTCTAGGTAGAGCCGGCCGCTGTCCTGCTGCTCCGCGCGCTGCAGCAGGCTCCCCACGTTGATCAGGCTGCCATTGTGGGACACCAAGGCTTTGTGTTCCGTAGGGGCGGCACCTGGCTTCGTGCTCTTCCCAGAAGGGGGCAGCAGGTCAAGGTTTCCTAGAGGGAACCATGAAAAAGATTGCAGGATGGGGTTTCCGGAGAGGGCAGCCTGCCCTACCCGTGCCCCAGGAAGGCTGCAGGGCTCAGGACATACCGAAGAGCACCTCCTCGGGAAGGCCACCGTCCAGGCCCTCCTGGCGGCTGTACTGAAGGCTCCGGTACTGGCAGATGTTCTGGGTCACCACCCTGCTGACCAGCTGCTTGGCCTGCAGAAAACACACCCCCAGACACCTGCTGACCAGAAGGCTCAGTCCCCGACCCTGGCCGTGGGCAGGAACCTGGAGCAGGAGTAAGTGCAGGCCTGTGCCCATGTCCTGCGGCAGAAGAAAGAAGGTACCTGCTCTGCACTGAGCCGGATCCCAAGGGTAAGGAGGATCCTCTCCAAGTCTCGCCGGTGCAAGTAGCCACACCAGTTGGCATCAAAGAACACAAAAGCAAGCAGACAGTCCAAGGGGAGCACAGCAGAGGGATCCAGCTCCTTGGGCTGCAAAGAAAACAAACATGAGCAGGATTTTCAAATAGTTCCCTCAGTGGCTCTATCGCCCAGGATTCAGCCTGTTCAGAATCCAGTGGCTTGGGCCACATGCAGCTCAGGTCACATGCAGTGATGCATGCCTAAAGTCCCTGCTACTGGGGAGGCTAAGGCAGGAGAATCACTTGAACCCAGGAGTTCGAAGCTGCAGTGCACTATGTTCATGCCTGTCAACCACTGTGCTCCAGCCTGAGCAACATAGCGAGACCCCGTCTCTAAAACACAAAACATCAAGCAGCCTGACTGATGTTCATCATGCCCAAGCCAGCCTTCCTCTCTGGCGCACTTTCACAAAAGCTCCTGTGCTCCTCTCTCAGCAGAGGATCAAATACCTCTCTCCCATTCACCCCGACAGACACTGAAATGTTCTCCTGGAGCCTATGAAGGTGCCCTTCCATAAGCCAAGGACCACACTGTGTGTTGGGTCCATCAAGAAAGGAAATCACTGGTAAGCATTCTTTTCCCAGGAGTGTGCCGGAGGCCTTGCCCTCACCACCACTGAGGCCCAGAGAGGTGGAGAAGAGGCCTCACCATGTCCTGAAGTGAAGAGAACTCCATCTCTGACTGGTTTGAGGCAACGGACCGGACCTCCGAATCCTCCAGCTTTGCTCCTGCTACAGAAAGCCCAAGATAAACGGAGAGCAGGGCCCACCCAACTCCACAGTCTGAAAATTAAAACCAGCTTGGCCACAGGTGGAAAGCCACATCCCGAGCCTGTGAGCTCCCCTCTCACCACTCAACATACCAAACTCCTCTTCTCCATCATCCCTCAGAAGCAACAGTTCTGGGTCCAGGGCCATCTCACACAGGTCCTCGGAAGCCTCGCCCCGGGGTTTTTCTTCTTCCTCTCCCCCAGAAGAGGGTGGTTTGGGCAAAAGCCCATCCTCCTTCTAGGGAGGCAGACGAAGGTGATTAGAAGGCAGGCAGTTACCGTAATTACCAATAGTAATCATGGCTGCCACATGAGTAATAACCGTGCCCCAGACACTGTATGGAGGGCTCTAGACACCATCTCATTTCATGTATTTAATTTCATTAAGTGGAATTCAGAGCATGCCAGGGCATCACCAGACACCTGGGCTTTTTTCCTCAGAAGTTGATCTTGGTCCCAGAAGAAACTACATTTATTTGATAGTATTTAAACAAAAAGCAGCTGGGCACAGTGGCTCACGCCTGTAATCCCAGCACTCCTGAGGTCAGGAGTTCAAGACCAGCCAGGCCAACATAGTGAAACCCCATCTCTACAAAAAAACAAAACTTAGCCAGGCATGGTGGTGGGTGCCTATAATCCCAGCTACTCGAGAGGCTGAGGCAGGAGAACCACTTGAACTGGGGAGGCAGAGGTTGCAGTGAGCCGAGGTTGCACCACTGCACTCCAGCCTGGGTGACAGAGCAAGACTCCATCTCAAAGAAAAAAAAAAAAAGACTAGTATTTTAGAAAAGGTTTACAAATTTTATTTTTTATTTTTTTTCGAGAGAGTCTTGCTCTCTCACCCAGGGCGGAATGCAGTGGCATGACCTCGGCTCACTGCAACCTCCACCTCCCTTGGTTCAAGGATTCGCCTGCCTCAGGCTCCTGAGTAGCTAACACAGACATGCACCACCACGCCCAGCTAATTTCTGTATTTTTAGTAGAGACAGGGTTTTACCATATTGGCCGGGCTGGTCTCAAACTCCTGACCTCGTGATCTGCCCGCCTCGGCCTCCCAAAGTGCTGGGATTACACCCCGCCTACAAAATTTTCTAGTTAACCATCAGGCAATCACAGCACCTGACTCTGCTAAGCATTCTCAGTGACTGGGGTTTCTATGCTGTCAGGCTGCTCAGCCATGCTCCCTGCACTCCTCTGCGCCACCTTCCCTTCCACTAGGTGTGCCACTTACTAGCTGTGCGGCCTCAGTGCGTGCTGAGCAAGGGAGTGGGGAATGAGCTAGGGCGCAGGAAGCACTCAGAGCCCAGGGTGAAGATGCGCGGTCACGGTAAGCACTACGACAGCCTGAGGTGGCAGGGTACTCACCAGTGGGGGCTCTGACTCGGCAGCTGAGCCCTCATTCTGTGCCTCATCCTTGGGCTCCTTGACCACCTCCTCTTTGATGGCTTCTTCCTCCTTGGTGGCTTCCTCCTTGGCCGCCTCCTCCTTCTCAGGTTCAGGTGGGGACACGACCTTTTCAGGAAGGCTCAGCAGCATCTTATAAACCCTATAGCCAAAATCCCTCTGGAGCATCTCCAGAAACAGCTCGGCCAGCACCATCACCTGACGGGGAGGAGGCAGGGTCCATGAGCATCAGGAAGAAAGACTGCTCAAGGCCCACAGATCCCAGCCCATAGCCTCCCCAAGGCTCTGACACCTGCCTCAAAAGAGATCCTTTCTTTTGGCCTCCGATCCTCCACAATCCCATGGAGGGACAGGTTCACACAGCCAGGGCGTGCGATGACAGCAGGTTCTAGCGGGGGTGGAGGGGCCTCTGGGAGATCAGTGTCCGTTTCCTGCTGTGTGCTGGCCTCTGAAGTTTCTGCATTCCGTCTAGAAGTGTCTGCTGCTTGCTCCAAGGCGTCCGGTGCCTGTTCAGTAGGCTCCATTTCCTGTGACAACAGCCAAGATGAGACCCTCTGGGTCCCAGGATCAGGCCACCTATATCTCCCGCTGCTGGCTAAGGCACAGCCTTACCCCTGGTACCTCCTGGGTCGGAGGAGCTGCCTCTGCAGCTTTCTGCTGGCACAGGGCCTCCCACTCCTCCAAAGTAGGCATGATGGTCCAGACGTCCGGCAAGTACACCACCACTGTCTGGAGCCGCCGGGGGGGTCCCGGCTGCAGGTACTGAAACTCGGCAAAGCGCCACCTGCACATAGCAAAAGGAAGTACTAACTTCCTTAGTGACAACTCCACGCAGACACCACATTCACAGGCAAGGGCTTCAGTTTCCAGTCAGCACTCAATAAGCACATACTGCGAGCCAAGCTTTGAAAACACAACAGCAAAGCTACAGACCAAGTCCTCAAGAAATGGTCAGTGGGGAGGCCGCAACCGTACAAGCACCCTACAAGGTGTGGGGACAACTCGAGGAAGTCTCAAGTGCAGCCTGGGGCTCAGCTGGCTTTTGGCATACACCCCACGCTAGCCTGAGGCAGCAGAGGGGGCAGGAGCGGGACTAGGGGGCAGAAGAGAGCTAACCAGCAGAAAGGGGCAGGGACTGGGCCTCCCCAACCTGCTGGGTTGGTGTAACCAAGGCTCAGGAAGCCCACTCACCACTTGGTGCAGCCACTCAAGTCAATGCCGGTCTGGGCCTGTGCACAGCGGATGGCGGTGCGCACCAGCACCTGTGGGTCAGCCTGGGGGTCGAGGCCATCCAGGGAAGGAGACCATTCACCCCCAACCAGCACTGCCTCTTCTTCTTTTCTGCCCAGCAAAAACTGCAAAAAGAGATCAGGGATACGAAACAAAAAACTCCGTTACCTGGGTCTCCTACTGCAGGGCAAGGCTGCCACCCATCAGGATGAAGGGAGCAGGAAGTGGGGAAGTCCATCACACAGTGAGGTCTCTATCTGCTAACATGAGCCAGCCACCTAGCTCTGACTAGTCAGAACAGCTCTGAGCTGCACCTTCGTCCTGGGTGAAATGAGGGGCATTCGGCTCCGAGATGCCTCGTTTCTGTGCATTCAGGAACAGGAGCCGCGCACTCAAAACATGACAGGTTCTGGACATTACCAGTGAATGCATCTCCTCCTGCCCTCCAGCTCTTACCTTAATCTGCTTCAGAGGATGCTCTGGCGTCTCCCTTGGCTCAGCCATGTCATCCACAAAGAGCATGCAACAACGATACAATTCCTCCAACCCCGGGGAAGAGAGCAGTAGTACCTGTGCAGGAGGAGACACTCAGAGCTGCCTTCAGCCTCCAGAAATCAGGTTAAGTGACAGACACCTGTCAGCTTACCTTGGAACTATAAGCGGGGTCACTGTCTGCAGGGATGGGCTCAGCACCAGCATCTGGAGCTGCCTCCTTTTCAGAAGAGACCTGGATCCGGCTCGGGTGATGGAGGGAAAAGGGTTGGCTCAGAGGGAAGGCTGACAGCCAACTCAGATGCACAGACAGAAAATCTGAGGGGACTAGGAGGCTGCGGTAACGACGCTGGAGTTCTAGGAAGTCGCAGACGGGGCTACAGGAAGACAACAAGGGAATCCAGACTGAGCAAACACTAAAACATTACAAATGAAACCATCAAAGAGTTTTAAAAATGGGCAAATTTTTTTTAGTCTGAGAAAGAACTTTTGAAGTAAGGCACCTCTCAAGGAAGCTAGATCAGATCTGACCACTTAACTTACAACCTCTAGATGGCAAAAGTCAAACTAGGAAAGGGAAAAAAGAAAACATTTATAATACAGGACAAAGAAATGGGTCATTGCCTTAATATAAAAGAACTTACAAATCAGTAACAAAAAGTTCAAAAGCCTAAAACAGAAAATTGACATCAATAGGTTCTTAAGAGAAATACGTAAGAATTAAAAGCCCATGAAAATATGCTCAATCTCACTTATAATTAAAGAAATGCAAATCACATTATCATGTGTCACCAACTAGACAAAGATGAAAAAGTCAGCTAACAGTGTTGGCAAAGGCATGGGGAAATAAGGATTCCACACCCCACTGGTGACAGCAGAATGGGCACAGCCTCTTCGGGAGAACTGGCAATAGTTATGGAAGCTTAAAGCAAAGCCTTTGAGCCAGCTGCTCCATTTCTAGGAACTGATCTCAACAAACACACAGGTGTAGGTAGAAGGATGTCCATTCCAAGAAAATTTAGGATAGAGTGCTAATGGAGAACTGGTTAAATAAATCATGTTCGTCCATTCAATGAATACTGTGTAGTTGCCAAAAAAAAAAAAACTGGATCTAATAAATGTTCATATGAAATAAAATCTAACGTACATTCAGTGAAAAGGCAAACCACCAAACAGTATGTACAACAGGTTTCCATGTGTTTTTTGTTTTGTAAGAAAAGGCTGTGAGAACACACATGTGCACTTGCATAGACCCCATCTCATTTACATGAGAAACTATTACCAGCAGCAAGTCTCAGCCCACCTCAGCCTCGCCGCTCACCTGTCCACAGTGTAGGGAGTGAGGTGGACCCGGTAAGGAGGCAGGTCATGCCTTGGCTTCTTAGCACCCCAGGGCTCTCCAGCAGCCCGCTGTTTGCGTTTCTTGGAGTCATAGTCATCGCTAGAGGTTGACCCATCACCAACAGTAAGAAATCACATTGTTATATGTATTCAATACACACTGAACCAAAAGAACTGGAAACAAGCGCAATCCCTCACATTCAATACATGGAAAAATAAGCCATGCTAACAGCCATATGACAGAATGTTACAAAGATATTAAAATGGATATTTACACTCTTTTAATAACATAGAAAAACATTCCTGTTAAGCAAAAGCACACTCTGCAACACTGTATACACAGTAGGCCTGAGCTACTGCAAAAACAACTTTAGAAGACTGAAAGGAAATAAAATATTAATGGTGGAAGCCTCCAGTAAGCTTACAAATAATTTTCTATTTTTCTGCACTTCATAAATTATAGTTAACATGTTTTTTTGAAATGAGAAAAAAACTGATTTCTCTTTTAAAAACAAGGGACTTTATATGAATCCATGCTATGCGTTCTATGAAGTTTATTAGAAGAGACAGTTACAAGGTGCCTGTAATCCCAGCACTTAGGTAGGCCGAGGTGGGCGGATCACTTGAGGTCAGGAGTTTGAGACCAGCCTGGCCAACATGGTGAAGCCCTGTCTCTACTAAAAATACAAAAAAGTAGCCAAGTGTGGTTGCACATGTCTGTAGTCCTAGCTACTCAGGAGGCTGAGAGAGGAGAATCACTTGAACCTGGGAGGTGGAAGTGGCAGTGAGCCGAGATCACGCCACTGCACTCCAGCCTGGGCAACAGAGCAAGGCTCTGTCTCCAAAAAAAAAAAAAAAGTGACAGCTACAAATCCTTAATAATACACATTAAAGTCATAAAAACACTCAAACCATTTGCTCCAATAATTCCACTCTTGAAAATTTAAGTTGAAAAGAAAGTTAATTCAAAAGAAGAAGGCTACACATAGTGCAAAAATAGGAAGCAGCATAAACTGAGAGTAAAAAACCAAATACATAAACCAAATACCCAAATTTTATAGTAAATAAAACAATCACGCAGCCATTAAAACACTCAGGATTATGCTGCAATATGGAAAACTGTTTATATATACACAAAATAATTTGAACTCTAAGATTAAAATTGCAAAAGTATGCACATGTATAGATTTAAACTAGAACACAGGAGAAAAGAGTGGCAAGAGATTTTCCTTTTCAAACTTATTTTCTGAAATTCTTTAATACCTATCTGTTAATAACAGTTAAAGAGAAAAGGTAGAAACCGTACATATTTATATATATATGTATGTATATATACTTTTTTTTTTTTTTTTTTGAGACAGTCTCCCTCTGTTGCCCAGGCAGGAGTGCAGTGGCGCGATGTCAGCTCACTGCAACTTCCGCCTCCCGGGTTCAAGCAATTCTCCTGCCTCAGCCTCCCGAGTAGCTGGGAATACAGGTACCCACCACCATGCCCGGCTAATTTTTGTATTTTTAGTAGAAATGGGGTTTCACTATCTTGGCCAGGCTGGTTTTGAACTCCTGACCTCAAGTGATCCGCCCGCCTCAGGCTCCCAAAGTGCTAGGATTACAGGTGTGAGCCACCGCACCTGGCCTACATATTTCTATTATTTTAATTTTATATAATAGCATGTACTGCTTTACACATTTTTATAAGTCACTACAGTATTACACTATAACTACATTGTAAATGCAATAGATACGGGTACAATAAATAAAAATAGTTGAGAAGAAAAAACTTTTAGACCATTCATTATAAAGTGCCAGACTGATAAGGGGAAAACCCCCCATGTCACATGAGAGAAATAAAATCAACTGTCATTTATCTGTGCCTCGGTAACTGAGCTGATTGTATTTACCGGAAGGTTTCTGTTCTGCCTTTTAGACCTGCCTGGGTCATTTCCCTATTCATCACACCCCAGTGACTAAGCTGAACAGATTTATCATGAGGCCTGTTCTTTTCTGTTGGCCTGGGTCACTTCCACGTGCATGATCATCTGCATCTTAAAGTGGCCTTATTCTCAAGCCCCGATGGGATGTCAGTAGCCCGTGTGTCTAATAGAAGACCCATGCCAAAGCCCCTGTGACAACTTTCCAGCTCACAGTAATGTCTAAACTGTTATGATCCTCTAGCTAAACTGTTATGATCCACTCCACGCTGTACACTGTGTGGTCACTTTCCTCCCCTTCCTGTACACTGTCAGGAGGTCATAAGGCAGCACCAGGGGCTAACCTCTCAGGACCCACAGCAGCAGAGCCCACCAGGGTACACCTGTCTAAAACCGCAGCTCAGCAGTAGCTGCTCAATAAAGACATTGTTCTCTGCATCCCAAAGGCAGGAATTCAAAATAAAGCTTGGCTTCCATGCAAAACATTAATGTGGTTGAGTCCTTCATAAAAGTTGCCCCAGAATGACCTCCTTTGTACCACCCTGGGCCCCACTCTGCACATTCTCTCTACTGACTGATGTTAATATAATATCTCCCTCCCAATGGTGGTATAGGTTGAGTATCCCTTACCTGAAATGCTTAGGACCAGAAGCGTCCTGGGTTTGGAATGTTTTTCAGATTTTGCAATATTTGCATTATACCTACTGGCTGAGCATCCCAAATCCAAAACTCCAAATCTGAAACGCTCAATAAACATTTCCTTTGAGTGCCATGTCAGCACTCAAAAAGTTCTGGATTTGAGAGTATTTTGGGTTTTAGGATTTAGGATGCTCAACCTGTACATCCTTTCTGTAGAAGCTGTGACACTGAAGCATAATGGCCAAAGTAATACAACAGACCTTGCATGGGTCTCAGCACATCCAGGACAATCAAATGCAACTGACTAGAGAAAGCCTGAAAATGCAACTGACTAGAGAAAGCCTGAAATTAACCCTAAAGCAGAAAGTCCACAGCAGTCACAGAGTTTCACCCAGGCTACGCTGTCTCAGAAGGCACCTGCTGTGATTTTGTAATGAAGCCTTTAATAAACTCACACAATGTGAGAGGTAGAAGGTCCTTGGAAACTGAGGACCAGTAAGATGCACAGGACAAGAGAAGTGGGTAAATGCAAAACATATACCAGCCACTAGATATACTTATATACTTATGAATATGGTGTCTACAATGGAGAATGGGACACAGGGTTTCAAGTAGTGGAAACCCCATGGCAAACAATCCCAAAGCTTCCCCCTAGTTAGAATTCACAAAGGTGAATTCCCACACCTGTAATCCCAGCGCTTTGGGAGGCTGAGGTGGGAGGATCACTCAAGCCCAGGAGTTCGAAACCAGCCTGGGCAACACGGCAAAACCCTTTCTCTGCCCCCCACAAAAATAATAAATATTTACTTATTTTTTTGTAGAGATAGGTTCCCAAAGCATTGGGATTTATAGGCATGAGCCACTGCACCCAGCCTTACAAAAAACGTTTTAAAAAATTAGTCAAGCATGGTGGTGCACACCTGCAGTCCCAGCTACTCTGGAGGCTGAAGCAGAAGGATGGCTTGTGCCAGAGAGATCAAGGCTGCAATGAGCCATGATCACACCACCACACTCCACCCTGCATGACAGAACAAGACCTTGTCTCAAAAAAAAAAAAAAAAATAGGATTAAGGGTTACATGAGATTTCTCATTTGTCAAAATTGTCAAGATTTGTGCATTTCAATCTACGTAAGTTCCACCTTAAATTTTTTTACCTTAACAAAATCAAGTGGGAGCAGTGAGTAGATGGAGGTAGAGATGAAAAAGAATGGTAGCTGATACTTGAAGCAGCTGGGTAATGGGTATAAGGTTCCTCATACCTTTCTGTTTACCCTGCATATACTAAAATTCTCCACTATGACAAGTTTAAAATGAAGACAGAACTAGAACGAGTCTTAAATCAGGCTAGAGCTTAACTTTTAGAGGTACAAGCAAAACACTCAGGGAGAGTGAGACTGAAGAAGGAACATGTGAACTGGAGAGAGGATGGGACAGCATGCTCCTGGTGGTCCCCAATGCTACAGATGAGACAGGATCACCAGGATACCCTAAAGGCCCAAATCAGCCATGCCTGCTCCACACATGGCTGAGAAAGCTACCTGCATGTCCAAGGCAGAGTGCAATATACACCTTCTAACAGCATACTTATGAGAATGGTGTCTATAAAGGAACGTTTTAAACAACTAAAAGAGATACTGCAGTGCTACTTTTGACATGTTACTATTGAGTTTCTATTCCTGTCATCTCAACTTAGGGACTAGAAACAAAAGAGCATTTAAGAAATATCTCAACATGACATTTTGAAAGATGAACTGTATCAGCTCCCTGCTTGCTAAACCACTGTATAAAATTCCAATATTTTTATATACATTTCAGTGTGTCTACATACTTCAGAGAAAAGGGACTAGGATCTAGCTGCAGGCAGAGAATGTTAGTGGTAAGCATAGCCACCTTCCAAGCAGTTGACCTGGGTTCACTTCCTGGCCAAGACAAAAAAATAATAATAATAAAATAAAGAGAATGTTAGTGTCAACAAGTGGCCAAAAAAGGGACATCATCCTCTTACCTTCGGCCCTGATCCAACCGTCCATGAGGGCCCCGGGCAGGAAATCTGTTCAGGTGGCTCAGGTGAAGTGTGTGGGATGTCTGGAAGAGACTCAGAGCTGCAGAAAGGAAATGACTGGTGACTCAAAAACCCTACAAACCAGCCGGGCACAGTAGCTCACGTCTGTAATCCCAGCGCTTTGGGAGGATAATGCGGATGGATCACTTGAAGTCAGGAGTTCAAGACTAGCCTGGCAAACATGGTGAAACCCCGTCTCTACTAGAAATACAAAAAATTAGCCAGGCGAGGTGGTGGATGTCTGTAGTCCCAGCTACTCAGGAGGCTGAGGCAGGAGAATGGCTTGAACCCAGGAGGCAGAGGTTGCAATGAGCCAAGATTGGGTCATTGCACTCCAGCCTGGGCAACAGAGCGAGACTCCATCAAAAAAAAAAAAAAAAATCCTAAACACCTATCCAGATCACCCACCTTTCTTCCAGTACACAGAAGTACCCACCTCTACGCTAATGGACTTTCAGCAACAACCTGAAAGTCCATTGATCCAGACTACCCCATAAAGCCACACTGAACAATAGTGCCACTCGTACTCACGCTTCTGAGGAAACAGTGGGGGAATCCGGTGAGGCTGGAAGATCAACTGAGGCTGAGCTCCCAGGATCCCTTGCTTCTGGCCCAGGGCTGCTACATGCAGAAGGGGAGGTGCTGGGGACTTCAGTAGGGGCTGCAGAACAGGAGCCAGGAAATTCAGGGGACCCCATGGTTGAAGCACTCACTACCTTGGAAAGATGCAGTCCCACCCCCTTGAGAAAAGTCAGAGTTTTGCCCAGCTGTCAGGGCACAGGGGCTTCCATCCCTCCCCTTTCCAATGCACATGCTAAGGAGAGATGAATACCTGGTTGGAGAGCGTTTGCACCTTGACAGCATTCCAGGGCACTGCCTGGCCTGGGTTGTATGCAGCCTTCACCAGCACCTTCTCACCCAGCTGGGGCAGCCGGCCCTTCACCACACTGCCAGCACACAAGCCAGGAGGCCCCGTTAGGAGAGGGACCCCGGCAAAGCCACCCTGACTGCCCCTATGAGGCCTTTCCCATCAAGATTTCCCCCACCTTGCACAAAAACAGCAAAGCAATGGCTTTGGGGAGGGGGGCGGGCAATACCAGCACGGTGACAGAACTGAATTCAATAAGCACTTCCAGTAGGGGACCAACCTCAAGCCTACCTTAGCTGAAAAAAGACCTCTTCATCCACAACCCCAAAGTAGTCATGCAAGCTGGTAACAATACCAGTGAAGACCCGCTGTTTCTCCCCACCCTGTAAGAAAAGGGAGCAGTTGAAAAGTAAAAGAAAGGAAACTGGACAAAATCACACTCTGCCATGAAGGTCTCATCTCAACCCACACCCCTGCTCAGCATACTGCATCAAGAGTTCACACAGAGTGAAGTACAGGTGTGTGGTGGGCATACTCCATCATTAAGGGTCGGGCATGTTTGAGCTGGTTCTTGACCCACAAGCTTCTTCTAGGACTTCCAGTTCATTAATTCCAAGACGTATGCTAAAAATTTCCCTGGAGCGAAAAATGAAGATGCCCCAGTCTGAAGGCTATCTGGGAAACCCCATATTAGCCCACTACCAGGAGAGGGGTCAGGAATGATCAACACTATTATGTAAGAGATCAAGAGCACCAGGCCTCCATGCATCCAGTCCCAAGGGCTGAAACTACAAGGGATGCCCAACCTACCTGAAGGTGCCTGGCATTCTGGGACAGTTCTGTGGCCACAGGAGGAGTGAGCAAACCAGGAGGAGGGCCCAGAAGAGATGTTGAAGCTGTGCCTATGGGGAAAGAGAAGTAATCTCCAGGAACCGCCCCTACCACCTTAAGCACTAGAGTCAACCAAAGGATGTGGTAAATCCAAAGGCTACAGCTCCAGCCAGCTCCTCCACAGGGCTTTCACTGGCAACCACGATGGGAATCTCCTATTTTCCAGAGGAACATCAGCAGCAAATTGCTCTCCACCAGGGAAACCCCAAACTAACTTCACAGCACATACTTTCCAGGATGAGGCCAGGTAGGGAGAAAAGTGATCACCTGAGAAGTTGCGTCCCCCTGGAAGTGGGTTGATCCGCTGGCGCTTAAACTGGGACATTGGGAACGCTGTCCTCTTTCAGAGTCGTGGGGAAGAGCCTTCAATCCAAAAAGAAAGAAGTTAACAGCTCACACGGAAAATTTCCATCTATACCCGGAAAAGTGGAGAATCTTAAGTAAGGATATTAATGAAAACAGGGAGGTGGGTAATGAGAATGAATGAAGGCAATGGATGGAGAAAATATAGAGAGGTAATAAATGAAACAATAAATTACATTGTTTCAGTTTGTCCTCACAATAACCTAGTGGTGGGTCATATTGTCATGTTGTTTTACAGACAAGGAAACTGGTGCTCAGAGAGATCAAGAGACTTGCCCGGGGCCACATAATCAGGTAGTGACAAAACTGGTACTCACACCCAGGCCACCCAACCACTTAGCGCTCCTCTCACTATGCCACGCCACCCCCAGAGTAGTTGGCGGGGTGAGGGGCTGGAAAGAGCCCCGATGACATTCCTTCATTCAAAAACATCCGCCAAAACCCTCCACGCAGGGCCCGGAAAAATGGAGGAGGTCGGTGCCGGCGAGGAGATGGTGTGAGCCCTCTCCCCGGAAGCCCGACCCGTTGTTTCCTCGACCGGCTGGTGGGAAGGCAGCTCCCTGGCCGACCGAACGCGAAACCGGCTGCGCGCCACCCTCCTGCTCCCACGCTCCCGGGCCCTCCGCTCCGGCCTCAGCAGCCGCCAGCGCCAGGTCTCCCGGCAGGGCCGCGGCGAGGCCACCGAGGGAGGACTGAGGCGCGCGGTTTCTCCTCCTCCCGCCCGCCCCCAAGGCCGAGGCCGTTGCCAGGGAGACGGGACTTGCGGTCCAAAGAGGGGCTCGGCCCCTTCCGCGCCCCACGCATCTTCGCCGCCCGGCCCTCGCAGTCCCTCGGTCAGCGGAGGGAGGGAGGGGCAAAGGGGCAGAGGGGCGGCGACGGGGCCCCTAACCCACCTGCGGGCCAGGGCAGCGACACCGGGGGGACAAAGACACCCGGAACCACCACAGCCGCTGCTGCCGCCGCCACCGGAAGCGCCTCTCCGGAAGCGCGACCACTGGTCGGAAGCTGCCACTCTCCCGGATATGGTCCCTCCCTCGTCTCCGCCGACCTCTCCCTTCCCCCACGCCGGCCTGCTATCCCGCGGCAACTGGGGAGCGGAAGTGCGCTTTCCCGGATCGGATGCGCGTCAGGAAGTCGCGCCTCGGTAGTGTCCTCGCTGAAGAATCCCATCAGAAAAGAAGGCTTCGGATCGTTGGTTCCGGGATCAAAGACAGCAGGAGCCGGCGCCCCCAAACACAAGGAACCCCCGACTGCTTACCACGCCCACCTCCCTCTGGCAGTCGGGACTGCAACAGATAAGGGAACCAGCCCCTCCCGACTGGAGGAGGAGGATGCCTATCAGTGGCCATTTCTAAGAGACATTCCTGTGTCTGACTCAAGCCAGTGACTCCCATGCCTATAGCCAGTCAGGAATCAGTGCCCTAATTCTCAAATATGAAATCTAAGAGGCCTCAATGAAGTGGCCTGCTCAAAATCTTGCCAGAGACCGGCCATTTTAGTCCCCATTAGCAATCCCATGCCCCCCTTATCCTCCGACCTCCCCATCATCCCTCCCCGTCCCTATTCACTTAACGTTTACAAAGCACTTTGAGGCAGTTTAATCTCACTTTATCCTCATAACAAGTCTGTGAGGTAGGTAGGGCAGGCATCATTATTCCCAGCTGGAAATTGTGGCTCAGAAAGGTTGATTTAGGGTCTAAAAACTAGTACAGGCATCTGGTTTGAGTTAGGGCCTGTAAATGCTAGTATGGGGGAGAGAAGCTGAGCACTGGCTTTGAAAGTTATTCTTCTGTTCCCAGGTTGTTCCTGATCTTCCTCATTTCTGGTGCAGTCTTCAGGAGTCTGGGGCAAGACTCCATGCAGAGGCAGTCAAAGCCACACTGTTCTCTGTCCCAGGGCTGCCAGCACGGCTCTGAGGCAGAAAGCTCAGTATCTGCCCACTGAGGAATAAAGGTCAGTTCCATCCTTCTGCAGTGACCTCCCCCAGAATATCAACCCTTTGGATGCATTATTTCAGAAGAGATGGTTGGATCCAGCCAGCTTGCAACACTGACAGTCACACAGAGATATGCATACCATTGTGCATAAATACACATCTGCAACATGCTGGGCCCAGACAGGTCACCGTGCCAGAAACACTCCACGGACACCTGATAATGAATGAGTTCACATTGTGGAAGCCCAGGGATTTCTGGTGAGGAGGAGTAGCCCTGGAGCTGCCGCATTCTGGGGGCCTCTCAAGAAACCAGGGCTCCTGACCAGACTGCTTAGAGGAGCAAGATTCACCCTCCACTCAAGAGAGGAGAGCAGGCGTCAGCAGCTTTTCCTGGCAATGTGGAGAAGCAGCAACAGGGCAAAGGGCGAGGAAGACTTCACAGCAAGTCCCCTCCACCCAGGGTCACCAGGTGCACCGAGAGGTCTCAGCCTACAGAAAGGTTTTGTGCTCGTTGTTTCTTAACCACTAATGACGGCATCAAGGTTTTCCGGTGGGGGCGGCACTGAGGCCTTTCAGGGAGGTCCCTGGACTCGATCCTGTGGAATAAAAAGAAGACATTAGGCTAGGACGAGAAAATAAAACTAACAATGGCCCTAGAGTTGAGAGCACATGATTCATCTACTGGCAGGTAGCAGGGTGGGGGTGTGACCTGGGGCTGTTAAATGACTTGGTACTTCTTACCCCTGGAGAACTATTCGGTACAAGCCCCGAGGCATGATGGCTTTCACCCACTGTGAAATCCTTTGTGCTCCACCTTGCTCTCCCCACAAACCTGGGAGGTGGCCTAAATGTCAGCATGGAGGGTGAGGGGTTGCTGAGCTAGGGTAGGCAGATTTCCCACATTCTGGTCCTTGCTGTCACTGATGTGCGGCTTTGGAAAAGCAACTACCCCCAGCCGCACCGAGAACCCAGCCTCCTTATCTGCAAATAGGGTGTTTTAACTACTGTTTCTTCTAGCAGCCCCTCCCAGACTGCCTCTCAAGTTTTGCGAGGACAATACTGACAACTGGCATGACAATCTCTGCATCCTGGTTCATCAGTCTCCTCTCCGTGCCCTAACCTGGGCTGGGCACGGGGCTCACCTGGGGTCAGAGCCATCAGGAGGGGCAGGGGGCTCAGGGTGGTGGTGGCTTCTCCGGCAGATCCGGTTGAGCAGGACCTTGACCTTGTCCCAGTGGGAGAAATCCCGCTGAGCAGAGAAGGAGGGGTCACCAAGAGCCCTCCCCACACTCAGACCCCCGACCAAGCTCCCAGAGACAGCTGTCACCACAGCCAGGATGAGTCGCCTGCTCCAAACAGGAATCAATCCTGTCATTTTCCCAGAGTTGCTGGCCCCCAGGGTGCCCATGCATCCCCCACCTCCCCTCCCCCCACCCCAGCCCACCACCTGCCCCACATACACCCGTCCCCTACCTTGTGTCCCTGGGAGGATGGCAAGTGGTACACTGGCTCCACTGG